>NW_011887745.1:1644634-1733770 GCF_000806365.1 Fopius arisanus | reverse complement strand
TTACCTCCTCAGGATCGGTTCTCCTGGATTCTCGGGACTGAAAGACCTTAATCTCTAACCTTAACATAATATTTCTAAACTTAACCGTTAATTAATTTTTGGCAATCCGCCGAGATAACGACTGATTTTATCTCGTGCGGCCTTCCACCCGTATTCAGTCTTGGCAATTCGTAAGGGTAGTTACTGAATCTACCCCGTACGACCTTCCACCCGTAATCAGTCTTGGCAATTCGTAAGGGTAGTGACTGAATCTACCCCGTACGACCTTCCACCCGTAATCAGTCTTTGGCAATCCGTCGGGGTTGTTAATATTTTTACCCCGTACGGCCTTCCACCCGTACCAATCAGCCCCTTAAACCCTTTCACCTGGAGCGCCGGCGTCTTTCGCCGGACCTAACCCGATCCTGAAACTCACCCTAACCTTAACCCTACATTCCCTGAACCACCCCGAAGGGAGAAAATCCTAATTCCCCTAAACCTAACCTACGGCCTACTGTTCTCACCCTCTTCCCCGACCTCTGAATTTTGTTGGGGATCCTAACGGGCATCCCCGATGCTCGTTACAACCTGATATCGATTTAGCTCCTTTCTTATCACTGTACACTATTTCATCACTCATTTTAGCCACAAACGAAGCACTTGTGAAAATAAATTGAAATTGGCACAATTTACACTGGAAAAATAGCGTTCCTCGAATAACGTCCTCTTCAAGTGCTTGGCAATGCCTTACTGACTGAAACAGACGCTTGGTGACTATTTACAAATCAAAATTATCAAATGAAAACCTTTCGTCTATTCTGGTGAACAATACCATTAGTAACACCTGTCGAATACCTGGCTTAGCCCCACAAAGGACCGTCCCCCGGAGCGCTCCGAAAAGAGGCTCCCTGCCGAACGAACGGCCTTTGACTAGATAACGAAAATGGGGCATTTAGAATTTTCTCCCTGTCATAATCTTTCGGGATAACATTTATGAGACCATAATGTATCATTTGAAAAAAAAAATCATTTTTCCGAAAATTCTAGAGTGGCCTAACCCCTTAATATATGGTAAGAAGCGGAATCTTTACCGCAAAGAGATAGGACGAGTTCAGGATCCACTGTTAAAGGACCGATTTATAAAAATAGTAGAATTGGAGGATGATGAAAAGAATGCAGAATTCATCTAATGCTTTCCTTTCTCTTACCAAGTCAATTGACTTGGTACGAGAAAGGAAAGCATTCGATGAATTAAAAAGTGCTGAGTACGAGTGAACCTATTTCCTTTGTTGACTTGGTGCCTTTATAATTCCAGTGCAACCATCATTTCAAAATGGACGACAATGGCGTCTGCACTATTTGCCAAAAAAAAATGTTGCCAACTGAGCAAATGAAAGAGATAAAGGAGAAGCAAATTAATACATTCATAAGGAAGAGTAAAGCACGAGAAGATGGCTTTTGGCAATCCTGGGAAAATGAAGGCTCAGTAAAACTTCATGAGCGTCGTAGAAAATCCTATTCAAGTCTGTCTGACACGCCACCATTGAGAAAAAGAAGGCGGACGGACACTTCAGAGCCATCCTCGTCCATGGGACACTCAGAAATTGACCCTATTGAAAAACCCATCCACGATGTGAACAACGGCAACAACTTTGATTTTAAAAATCTGTGTTTAATATGTGGTAAGAAGCTGAATCCTTACCGCAAAGCGATAAGACGAGTTCAGGATCCACTGTTAAAGGACCGATTTAAAAAAATAGTAGAATTGGAGGGTGATGAAAAGAATGCAGAATTCATGAGCCTATTAATGAATACGCCTTCACTTGTGACAGTAGGGGCTGCTTATCATAAAGCATGTTATAATGCGTTATACAATCGACTAAATTCTAAACCTCCGATTGATTATTCCCAGAATGAAGAATCGTTCCAGAAACTTTGCAACTATTTGGAAAATACGACTTCATTCAAATTTGGTTTAAAAGAATTGAGGGATGTAATGGGTGAGAACACAATGAGTGATTCAGTTCTGTTTAAAAAATTGAATCTCAAATATGGAAATGAAATTTTCGTTAGTCGTCAGTCTGGGCGTGGGCCGTGGATTTTTTACAAACTTTATGATCTTCCAAAGATTTGTAGCGACTGGTTTTGCGATGGAGAAGTGAGTCAAAACCGACAAGAGATCATTTTGCAAGTAGCTGCAGATATACTTCACACACGAATTCTTAGGAGTGACTGTCGGACAAATTCTTATCCTCCGCCTTCAAATTTTCTAGAGAATGTTTCAACGAGCGTCGATCCGATTTTGCAGAACTTTGTTGGACGGCTATTATATCAGGGTGATTCAGATCGTGAAGCACAAAATCGGAGGGTGAGAGATTCTATGTCTCACACTATCATGACTGTAATAAAACCTAAATCGTTTATCTCTTCACTCCAATTGGCAATAGGGACATATATATACAGAAAAACTGGATCTAGACTCGCCGTGGATCTTTTGTCCAAACTGCACATTTGCCCTAGTTATGCGAGTCTCAGATTATTCGAAAGTAGCATGATCATGGATCCACCCAAGATTAATATTGAAGAAGACTCCTTTGTTCAATTTGTGTTTGACAACACAGATCACAACCTATCAACTCTCGATGGCCGCGAAACCTTTAATTGTTTGGGAGGAATAAAATGCATTACTCCCGAGAAGAACATCTCATATGAAGGAGGTGCAAAAAAATTCCAAAAAATGCTGACCAGCACGGAAATGGGAGCTCTAGAGCGCATTTCTGTTATTCCGTATGAAGCCTCCCGAGACAGTGGGATGAAGAACATCACGTTCAATTCCATGGATTCCCTTGGACTGGGGCAGTCCATTGAACTCCCTAATACGTATGCCACTTATCTCTGGGCTAATCATTATAATATCATTGAGTTGCCATCGTGGAAAGGATTCATGGAATCTTTAACATCGGAGGAAACTTTATCGAAGCAACAATCTAGTATTATTTGTTTACCTTTTACAAATGCTCCTCCTTCGAATCTAACCACTCTGCATACAGCCCTCCACTATGCTGTGGATGAAACAAGAAAGATGAGACAACAGACTACCTTTGTAACCTTTGATCAGCCATTATACTGGAAGGCGAAGTCGATCATTGAAGGTTCGGAAGATCCAGCAATGAAAAATACTGTTGTTTTGCTGGGGATGTTTCACCTGCTCATGTCTTACATGGGGTCCATTGGATACACTATGGCGGGGAGTGGATTGGAGGACTTATGGTCTGTAGTTCATGCTGCGATTTCGATTAAAAAAATGCTGAGTGGACATGCATTTGCCAGAGCCTTGCGTGCTCACATCTTAACTTTTACGGCCCTAGGTAAAAAAATTTGCAGTACTATTGACGCACCGCAGGAATGGAAGGAATTTACGGAGGAATTCTTATCAGAATGAGAATTGAGAACTAGAGGTGATTGTAAAGCCGAATTGAAAATCCAACAAATGACTCAGGCATTACAGAAACAAATGAAAATTCTGGAGAGTAGTGGTTCGACGGCCCAATTATGGATACAATATTTCAAATGTGTTTCGCTCTTGTTGCAAATGATCGAGGCAGAGAGATTGGGAGATTGGAAATTGCACCTACAGTCAGTGAGAGACGCCATACCGCTCTTTCATGCTACTGGACATCATGCTTACGCAAAAACAGCGCATATATATCTTCAAGATATGCTTAATTTAGAATGGAATATGGAACATCATGAGTACGCGGCATTTACAAAAGGTGGATACTTCACTATTCGTCGATCAGATAAGGCGTGGGCAGGGCTGTCACGCGACCTAGTCATAGAACAGACTCTCAACAGATTTTTCGGTACAGATCTGAAGTATGGGCGAGGCGTCACTCCGAGTGTTGTTAACCGGTATCTCCTTGGCATGCCATCTGCGGTAATGATAATGGAATCAATAGAAGAATACTGTGATATAAAAACATCCAACAGTGTGTAACACATTGACCTTCGGGTGAGCAGGATAAAACGAGATAGACAAGATGTAGAGAAGATGTTATTCTGGTTGAACTCACACAATCCTTTTTATCCCCGAAATTATTTGATATCACTGTCAACTGGGGTTATCGGAGGGCCCTACATCAATTGTCACCAAGCGATTGAAAAAGGATTGAAACCTATGGCAACAATCATAGGTAAAGCTCCAGTAGGAGTAACAATTTCTCGATCTTTCAAAGTGAAAAATCTGGCGTCTGCATCAAATTCCATCAATTTTAATCGTCAAGATTCTTCTGTCAAGGTTGATACACAGCTTCTCTTCCAGAAAATTTGCGTTTTTTTGACGGGTAACCCTGACTCTGCAAAAACAGCTCTTAGTTATGAATTATCACGTTTTCCCCTGAGCCTCTTCGACGAGAAAGGTTGGATGCGACAAGGGAAAAAGTCGGAACTGTATAACGTGTTTAATCCAGCTATCCAGAATTCATCATTATTGAGCGACTGTCAATTTGTCATAGATGGAGCATGGCTTTTGCGTCAGGTGTGCTGGCCCCACGGTAGAACTTTTTTGGATATTTTTCAGATTTACGAAAACTACATTCAAAGAAATTTCAGAGATGCGCAGGTAGTGTTTGATGGATACAAAAACGACGTCATTGGAGTGAAAACATATGAGAGGTTACGCAGGAAAGAGACATCTTTCGCGGTCGACGTCGATATCGGTCCTGACAAGATGATTACCGTGACAAAAGATAAATTCCTTTCTAATGTTGTAAATAAATACAAATTGGTCAGATTACTCTCTGAACATTTGAATCGAAAGGGGATTGTGACAACAGTTGCTGCAGAAGATGCCGATGCTTTAATCATCCGCACAGCCATTGAAATGAACGATCGGAGACTACTGGAAGATAGACCCGTCGTGGTTGTTGGAAATAATGTTGACTTATTGGTGTTGCTTGTAGGACTTACTCCTGATGGAGACAATATCCATTTTTATAAAATTGTTTCTATCGGTAAAAAAGATCGAAAACTTTACTCTACAAGAGACAACAAATGTTTTAAATCTTTCATTTTATTCGCTCATGCGTTCTCTGGGTGCGATTCAACGAGTGCCGTATTCAATAAAGGCAAGAAGATAATTATTTCCCTGTTATCAGAGAACAAAGATCTATGCGATGCTGTATCCATTTTTTATGAAGGAGGCAGTAGTGCCGCACAGCTTTACACGGTTGCGGAAAAAATGATTAAACATTGGTATGTTAATAATGAACAGAGAAATCTACCCATTAATGAGCTGCGATTCGAGCTGTTTCGCACTTTCGTACCTGGAGCCAAAAGAGATGGACTTCAATCGTTACCACCTACTGAAGCTGCTCTGCTAGAGCACACAAAAAGGGTCTATTTTCAAGTCCAGCAGTGGCTCAATTACAAACTTGATCCTCAAGACTGGGGGTGGGAAAGATCAATGAATGATGCAGTTATATTGATTCCAACAAAATCCAGTCTTAAGGCTGCTCCAGATGATCTTTTGGGAAAGGTGAGTCTGTACGGATTAATAAACATCCAAGTCGAATTTTCAGAAATTAATAGTCCAATTCATTAATCAATTGGTCCTAAAAATTATTACTCGAAGATTCTTTGAAATATATAATAACTAAAATATAGAGTTAATCTAAATATTTCAACTGTTGATCAACATTTAAATGAACGAAATTTGACTTCTAGATCGGTTGCAAGTGCGTCAAATCAAACTGCGCTAAAGGAAGATGTGTGTGCAAGCACGCCGGACTTTCTTGCACTAAATTTTGCAAACATTGCTCTGGTTCCGAGGATTGCATTAATTTTGAAACCCGGGAGGATTATCCACAGGAAGACATAGATGAAAATCTTGAATCTGATAATGAAAAGTATGGAGGAGAAGGAGAAAGACAAGAAGAATTGGAAGAAGTCGAAGTAGTTGAAGAAGAAATCACAAGAGATGAAGATTTTTTTGAAGTCGATTTCGATTATTATTGATTTCTCCATTTCAAAAGTGTTTTAATTATGCATTTACTCAATATAAGGTTTATTTTTAATTATACCTTTTGTACTCATTTCTTAATAATTTTTTATACCGACACGTATGAGGAAATTCATTAGAAAATCTTGTCCTTTTTCTGAACTTCTAATTAAATTTGATATGAAATTCCAGAAAAAATTCAATTTATTTATTGCATCATTTGTTTTGTATTTATTTAATAGATAGTGACTATATGATTTATCTCTCAAAAATTTTGGGTCTAAATTTTAAAAGTCTTTTCCTTCAGAAAAAAATGCTGAATTCTTTATTAAGTACTTCCAACGGAAATAGCCTTTCGGCTATAAAATTGAATTTTTGAATGCAGCATGGATTGAAAATAAAGAGACTCACGATTTCCTAAACTCAATTGCTTTCTGTCCAATCAATTGCATTTTCTGCCTACATGCGCGGAAAGTGAGCATTCTAACCTCACTTCGTTCGGTTAGAAACGTCACTTTCGCCGCATATCGACAGAAAAATCGTATGCAACCCTAGGGAGGATAATCAGACAAGCATTTCGTGGGAAGGACTTGTCTACTTTTCCTTCCTAGGTGAGCAATATACTATTTCATACAGTCATATTTCTATAAAGGTATTTTGAGATTTTTCATGAAAAACTGCGAAATTGTTCAATAGATTTTGTTCCTACCCACGTACTATCATCTGTAACTTGTCAGTCATAAAATAAATCATATGACTTTTCAGGACTTTACATATTTAGATATTAATTAAGACCAAATAGTCTTTCATCAAGTTGTGATAAATATCCCAATGGACTAAAAAGAAAGTGGAAGAAGGACCGAGAATGACATATAGCAAGAGAGAGAGAGAAGCATTTCACGCGGAGACCTGAAAATCATTTCAATTCCCAATTCACTCCAAGCTCACAGTATCAGAATGACGTCAGGGCATGCGCACTACACTCCGCTTGAGCCAGAATGTAGGGGTAGAATTCAAAAGGGGCGTTTTATTCGTTATACATTAGAGCAGGGCCCGGCAACCTTCAGGTAGTCGGGAGCCAGCCTATTACTTGGGTCGGGATAATCCTCTTATCCTAATGGCTACCCAATTAGCCAACCATTGTGAGCGAATAAGTCCCAGCAATATCGTCAATACTGCAGCCAGCCACGTAGAGTGGCGTGCCAGTCGCATAAAAATGGCTGACCCGCCAGAATTGGCGCAAAGTTTCAGTTTCAAATTTTAAATAGAAAATAGAAAAATTAAAATTCACAATGAAAAACCCTCAAGAATATATTTAGGAATTAGTTTTCAGCAATTATTATTTTCCTACCAAATAGTGCCACTCTAAATGTGAACAATGAAAATTTGCCACGGTTATTGTTGAAAGATTCTATTATATAATATATTATATTCCTGGTGGTTTTTTTCATCCCAATTTCAATCAATCAAATGCTGGCATTTTCCGTCACGTGGTACAAGTGAAACGGTTTTACTTGGGATATTTTTCGAATATTTCCTCGTTTGTTGCTAAGCAATGACAATATCCAATAAACAATTGGTACGCGTTTCAAACCCCAAAGCTGTCATTAGAAAAAATGAAGTTCAAAGGCTTTACCTCGACATGAGCAGATTTGGAGGAGAATCCTTGGACATTATTGATCAACAAATTTTAAAAAAATTGAAAATTGAGATTTTCTAATAAAACCGTTTCATCGAAAATCTCGCCCATATTTCTCATTTATTATGGGCTATCTCAGTTCTCTGCATTGCTAGTTTCTTCTCAAAAATTCTTATTTTTATATCTCTTTATTCTTATTCATATCCTCAGCCAGGACTATCACAACTATTGCTCATAATATAATAATTAAATCGTAAAATAATTCGTGGACAAATAGTGGTATAAGGCTTACACCACTATTCATCTACGAATTGTTTGCTTCATATTATTGGGTACAGTTACTGCTCCAGCTCAGGAATGGACAAGTATTTTATTTTGTTTCATTGCTATCGTCTGGAGACAAAATAATTGTCAAGGCAGATTCCTCATCATGAAAACATCGAAAAAATAATTTTTTCTCATATTGCCGCCTATTTCGAATAAAAAAAATAATATTTACAATTCAAATTGATGGAAAATCAAAATTACCGCTCGATCGCACGGTGGCCCTCTGCCGGTGTCGGTCGAACCAGAGCTGAAGCAGAGAGAGATATCGAATTAGAGCAGGTAGTTTTGTTAAGTGGATGAGGCCCCTCTCCCAGCTCTGACTAACGAAGCTCGGGAGCCGCGTGAGCCTAATGAGCCCATGTTGCCGGGCCCTGGTCTAGATGGTTGCTAAGGCTGAGTCTGAGTTGAGGTGGTTTCGGCGACGAGAGCGATCGAGATGGAGAACAATGCGGTGCTTCTCCTGGACCGTTCAACAAGTGCGAGAAGTCTGGCATACTTCGATGCTGTGCTCTCCGAGGCAGTTATAATACAAATAGAACCGGGCAAGTATCTACTTTCATGCTGCTGGTGAGAGAGACCTGAACTGAAAGTCGGTACTGATCTCATGGCACGAGCTCGTCTTGTGATAAAATTTTTTAATTCTATGAAGCCGGGACATCCACTTCACGACTTTAACTTCCCAGGCTTCACCTAGTTTCGAGCAGAGCCTTTCAGACACCATGGGAACGATAATCGGATCTCATTGTGATGTTAGAGGACCAGTACTTCGAGTGCTTCTGAAACTGCAGTGTGTAGCAAATTAAACTCTTTAGTACTGTAAGTCGTCTTCGGAAGAGAACTGAGGAGTTGTTCAAAGTGTGTAGAGATGAGCAAGAGCAAGAATAGTTCTCAAGTTGTTGAAAAATAGCCGTCAGATATGGTCAAGTTCCAGATGATATGAACGGGCTCCTCCGTAAGACTGGTTCTAAGGTAATGCATTTTCTCCACGTTGGAGAATTCTGAATTTGAGCCAACCAATGAGGAGAAAAGATCTCTAAACGAGCGCCGCTTTGTATGAACACCAGAAAACTTAAGTAGATAAATCTTAGCAAAATAACACTTTGACTGGTTTGACCTAGGTGCGTTGTGGGCTGATGAACAACGAGAGGCTGAAAAAATGTCTTTTTTCTGGATGAGCTGGTTGAGAAGGTCTAGCGCAGCGATATAATGCGTAGAGGCGGAATCAAACACATTCTCTTTAAACTAGGGAAAAAACTGAATTTGAAAAGACGCTATAATAAATAGAAAAAATCAAGCAAAAAGAAAAACCAGAAAAAGAATCACAGGTCAAATAAGCAGAGAAGAAATCAACGCACAAACCAAGCGAAAAAAAAACAAAAAATAAGGTAATGCAACTAGGCAGGTCTAGGTGCTGCAGCACGTGAGGAATTTCAATAAAAGTAATGAAAAGTGAATAATGATTCCCCTCTAGTCAAGCTGGTTAATTTGAATTTCTCGCCTTGAGATAATCGTTGAGTGCCGGCCTAGTTAGCTGAGTCGGTAACGCAGATCACTGAAGTGGCGCGAGATAAACTAGTTGAATACCGCTTAAGCTGGACAAATTCAAATTTCTTGACGAGGCCACGCTGGAGATTGATTACCACTATCCTACGACGCTGCCCAATTATCATTCCCGGATCACTCACGGTAAATACAAAATCACTCGCGGGGCGTTAGTCACAAAAGTCGATTGTAATTATTAAAAATTCATTATTTACAAACCAAGAATCACATGTAAACGAGCTGGTCAAATAGATTAATTTAAAGAATTATAGCGGGATACTAAGAAAACTAATAATGAGGGGGTCAATTGAAAAGAAAAGACGGAGTTCCACGGCATGCGCGTAAACACTCTTTCATAGTGTGAAAGGTCATATGAGATGTGCGATATAATCGGCTGAACAGGTCATGCGTATATGTATGTGGGTGACGAAAATTTCGGTGGAAAACCGAATAGAAATTTTCAACACAAATACAAAAAAATAAATGGGCATTTTGAGTAGTAAATTGAAAAATCTTCAAAAGCAAAACATGATGTTATATGATGAAAGCCAGATATGTATCTATTTTGCAGTATCTTCATTTCTATCGGTAACATAGAGCTTCTAAGTGGATTCGTAAATTTAATAATTTCATGCGATAATTCCTTTGGTAATTTGTTATGGCCGAAGACCTTGCCAGCCTCGGAGAACAACTTTTAAATAAAGTAATTAAATATGGAAAATAAAACTAGAATCCTTACTATACAAATCCAGATAAGTTGAATTTTGGATTGGCGGTACTATGGTGATATAGCGACTCTTCCTTCGCTTAATTTTCTCAACTTTAAAAATTCTCATTACTCTAACCTAATTCTAACCTACTTCTTAAACAACTTTCCGACTGGCGGTCAGAACCGTGGAACCGACTCTAGATTAAGTGGAATGACACCTTCTCAAGATCACCTCGGAAGCACTAATTGAAATCACTATGAATTGTTTGAAAATTGCATGAGGTTTAGTGCTAACCAACACCATATTTCGTGTTTTTTGATAACTAAAGAATTTTTGATGGTCATGAATCCTTTGCACTTCGAGCAAAAATCACAACTTGTTAGCACACCGTGTTTTCTGAGGAATTCACCTATAAGCTCATCGTCAAAGGAGATGCAATACAATTCGGCCAAATTTATTTTATTGATTATTTCGGTCCGTCAATCACGAGTCCGGCATGAGTCTCATACTTAATTAATGAAATTAGACCATTAGAAATCTATTTTATTAAAAATATTAGTGAAATGGGTGAGAGCCATGATAACATTACATTACCGGATTGGCAAATGAAGCTGATTTTTTTTATATTTTCAATTTAATTTGGACCACGTTGGGTTTGATTTTTCTGTCTTACTTTGTTGATTGCTATTAATTAGGAAGATTGAAAAGGAAAATTATGGACGATAAAGTTTTAATGGATTGGCAATGAATAAAAACGATTGCAACTAAATTTTATGCTCAAAAGTAGTTTTCTGCATTCTTAATCCCGAAAAAAATGCAAATTAAAAGTTTGAATAAAATCTAGAATTTCATGAGAAATTCTGTAAGGAATTACGCAGGGATTCCTTTGAGATGTCTGTGAGTACGTAGGGCATAGGGAGACATCGCGTCCCCTTCACTTATTTTTTTATGGGGTATCAAGCCCCAAAATATTTCGGTATGGGGCGGGTTCGTTTTCGGTTTTGGGTGGAAGGCCCCGCCAGTAACAACGACCATAGCGTCGCGGAAATTGTCGGAGTCGCGACGGAAGAATCGAAAGTACGTTTTAGGGTTGGGTTTCTGAAGGATTTAGAGTTCCGTTAAGCCCTATACCGTGAAAGTAATCGTGATTAGATTTTAATGCGCAGATTCCATCCCAAGCTGGATTTTTAATTTTGAATTTTTGAGTCGCGCGAGATAAAAAGTAATTGTTGCGCAATCCAAGCATACGTTGAGCTGAGTCCACGTTTAGTTGCCATGCGCAGACCACCTGTTGGAGTAGTCGAGTTGTGCACCGGCAGTAACACGTGAGAGAAAATTCTTGTTGCGGTTTTTTTGCTCACAGAGATGACTTTTTTCAAGGGGATTTCTTGTGTATTACAGTACCCCGAGGACACCCCGATCACATGAGACATCGTGAGTAGAACTTTGGTGAATATGGAAGCCAGGGAAACCCCGTCAGGATAACGTTTCCTAGGATACCTTTCGTTTCTTCTCTCACGCCGGGTTTTTCGGAATTATATGCATATTAAAAATGCTCTGTGCCTGGGGGCTTCTTCTTTTTTATTTCAAGTGCGTAATATGCCTGGCCACGCGATAGCGGATTTTCATCGAGGAAAACTGTTGTTCCCATTCTCGCAATTTTTAGGGGGGTACAATGGCGACCCTGAGGACGGCCAAAAATCGAAAAATTCGGAAAATTCGGAAGAGAGTTACGTTTAGGACGCCCAGCTGGAAGCTTTTCGCCCAGGTTTTCTCCCAGGATTTTCGCGTTGGGGAAATGATAGATCGATGAGTGGCGTTGCGACTTGGCGTTTTCTTTTATCTGCATTTTCCTCTTACTTGGAGAATATTGTCTTCTCATTACCCCATGGGGATCGCCGTTACCGAAATTTTGGGTCAAGTGCAATTTTTGGGGGTTCACTGCGATGCATCGCGCCGGCATAGTAGGGGAAATAGTGGATACCATTAATAACGACATTCCGAGTTGCTGTCTCTCTTGACGCCTGTGCGTAACTCACGTCCAACTTTTTTTTTCTTAATGCGCTATTGCTAGTCTTAGCCTCTCTCGCCTATGGTGTTTTTTTTTCCCTTTCATTTTTGCACCTTTTCTGCTACTTTATTTTCATTTCATACAGTTAAAATATCTCTGCTCTCGTTTCTCTTTTTCTATTTTTTGTCTCTTGTGTGTGTTGTACCGAGCCTGTAAATATCCCTAATATTCTAATGTAATCACTCGAGTTCTTTACTTTCTTTACCTCTTTGTTCTTTTAAGCTTCCCGATGCCCTGAATTTCATTCCCATCTCGACTACAACCTCACCCTTGAGCAGCGCGGGATATCACCACCGTTCCTCCGATCGTTTCTGATTTTAATTTATGTTTTGGGGTTTAGGTCTGAGGATTGTGGTTCCGCTTTGGCTTTCATCGACTGGTGCGCATATAGGTTTTTATTCGATAGGGAAAAAAGGGCGAATCACATCCGGTTTTTCCTTAGTGAAAAGTTGGCGACGTTCAAATTCAAATTGGGAAATCTGGCTTCAAAATTCGTCAACACCTACATGAAGAAAAATTCCTAATAAAAATTCTATGTCAGTACTAGAAACGTAGCGGAAAGTACGAGGCAGACAAAAATTCCCGTACCGATAGTGGAAAAAATAAAAAAAATCTTTTTTTTTTTAAATGCACCAAGTCGCGGCATTGTATGGTTCTTACGGGGCAGGATAATTTTTTTGCAAATAAAATGAACTGAGAAAAAGCCAAGTCCCTAACAGCGAATGACTAGCGATCGCGGAAAATTAGATTGGTGTAAGGAAAGGGAATCCAGATTGAAATATTGATTAAGAAATTATTCTTTATCAACGAAGAAATCAATAGAAACAGAAAAACAGTGATAAAAGGACAATCTCGTCAAAATTTAAAGTTGATATCTCGATTTTTGCGGGGGTGAGAGTGCGTACAACATTTTTTTTTCAAAAACATAAAAGTCACAATAACTATGATTTTTTCCAGAGTTCATTTTCAAATTTTTGATTGATTCCAATAGAGCCAATCATGGCGGAGAGAATGAAATAAAAAAAAACTGAATACCTTCATTAGTTTTGGCGATATTTCGAAAAAACGATTTATAAACATATCACGATTTCTCAAAAACGGCTTGACCGATCTAGCAGAATTTTCATTCCATAGTTAGCCTCAACTCTTACCTACTATTTGACAAAATTTCAAATTTTTTGGAATTTTTTTACCCACCTTTATCTTTTCTTAACTAAAAAATCACCCCTGGCCAGGGGGCACCACGCACAGACATTCTCAAAAACGTTTGTATTTATACATTTCAGACCATTCTACATCGTTTCCAAGCAAAATTAGAAGTTTTTTTTTCCGGTCGGGATCGGACGATTGCAATGCTTCCATTCGGAAGCAAAAATACTTAGCACAGATTAGAAGATGAGAATTGCATTGATGTCGAACAGGTGAATTGAGGAACTTCGCGACAAATACTTTTTTTCTGCTTCTATTGATTTTTTCGTTGATAAAGAATTATTTATCAATTAATATTTGAATCTGGATGCTCATTCCTTACGCAAATCTAATTGCACTATCGCTAGTCATTCGCCGCCCTTGACTTGGCTTTTTCTCAGTTCATTTTACTTGCAAAAAAATTATCCTGCCCGGTAAGAAATGTACAATATCGCGACTTGGCGCATTTTTTCAAAAAAATAGATTTTTTTGTTTTTTTTTGGCAGATTTCTGTTATTTTTTCAAAGCCAAAAAGAGGGAGAGAGATGTATAGATATATTTTGAATACCGATACTTTCAATCTCAACGACATAAGAGCCTAAACAACCAAACGATCGCCGTTTTTACTAGTTTTGTGCGACGGGAGTTAGAATTCATAATGGGATAGTTTGCATTATTTTCATCGAAGAGTAGTTGATCAGACTTTTAAAAAACGTTGAAGGGAGTATAATGAATAATTCTTTGTAGAGATGATTAGAATGCATCATTTGATGAAGATACGAGAACTATCTGCACAAACTAGTAAAAATGGCAATCAACTAGGGAGCCTATTCAAAATAAGATACTACCCAGTTCTGTTTGGTCAGGGCTACCAAATCGACGAATCAAGTGTAACCGTTTTCGTCGCTAGGATATAATGGGAACGTGAAAATATGCATGACAGCTCGTTGCTATGGGCATTTCTTGGTGAAATATTAAGTGACAGAAGTTAATAATGTGGTGACCAAAAAGAGGATGAACGATTTATGTAGTGTAACTAAGGACAGTTTTTATCTGAACGGTCGGGTTTCTTAATAATTAATGAAAAACATTTCATGGGTAGTGGAAGGTGAAGGTGTGTGGTGTACAGATACGTAGTAGCTCTCGGCATATTGTCGGGCCGTTTGTTTTTTTTGGCGACTTGGCCGATACGCTACCGCGTATATCGATTTTTATCAGTCAGTTGGGAATATTTCTTGACTTTCCATGAATTTTTCACGAAATTCTCAGAAATTTTCTTGAAAAATTTTGTTCGTATACAGACATACGGATATCCATTTTTGACAAACATCCTTAACCATTTATGTTTCGTGTACATCACGAAAATGGTTGCAAAGCTTTGATTCGAAAGCAAAAATTGAAGAATCGTTTATAACAATTATTAATCCTAGCATTATTATAATTTATCGCGTATTATGCTCGTTGTTTGTTCATTTTTGAAATTAAAACAGCTGGAAAAATCGTTTTATATCACCTACAGTCTCGAAAAAATTCAGAACTTGATTGGACATTGTACGGTTTTTTAGCTGGCTAAGTCCTCGAAATACCGCATATACTTGTCGCATACTGTCATACGTTTATCTTTCAGATCGGTAGATCTCGCGTCCCTTAGATTCTCGTGCCCCTGCATAACGGTAAAGTAGCTCAAGGCACTTAAATATGGGTTCCACATCATGTACGGAAGAATGTACAGCCTGGAGCGTACAGTACGACGTAGGTTTACAATGTTCATCTTAATGATTTATGAAATAATCATCAGTTATCGCCTGTTCATTGTCGTCATTAGAGGTGCCAGAATGACAGCGTGATACCGGCTGTACACATTTTATTATTCATATCTCTCTCTATTTCTCACAACCAGGATACTCCGCTGCAACAAAGTCCACAGAGTTTCCTCTCCTAACCGTCATCAATGTACGATAGCTATGATCTATCAATTGTATCTTCAACGACAATACGATAACACGAGGGTTTCTTTCTCAAATTTCTTTCTCAAATTGAAAGAAGAAACGGTCAACGCTTGTTGCGAATTAATTATGTCTCAGATCCCATTACGTCACGTCGTTATTCACTACCTTTAATGAAAATCATCAAATCCTAAAGGATTTACTAAAGTAGTTACGTCATATAGCAGAAAAGGCAAGAGTTTTTGCAGCCGAGTGACAGCGTAGTAAAGTCTCCTGTAGTTTTATTCCTTTAAACAAGTTTTGCAGGCTGCAATTATGAAAAAATCGACTCCGTTAAAAGTCTTGGACAATCGTTACCGTTTCATAATCAGGTCAAGGCGATGAAAAATAATCATAAACCAAAATTTCTCCCGAAAATTGTTTGTAAAATTACGTATAGTTTGCATTACGCTTACATGCACCTACTTGGTCAGTGGTCATATTACGTCATTACTCAATATTTCTTCCGTAAATGTTTATTCAAATTAAGGGGACGGGAAAGATGGATTGATTCAAATTGAATTGATCCTCTAAATTAAAAACATGAATATATATGGAAAGAGAAAACAACCACTGCAAGGATCGGTAAGAAAAGTATAGTCCAGACATCGCAAAGTTTCGAAACCAATTAAACATGAGTGAATAGATAATAAATAATAGCCACTAATAAATGTAATTACACTCGTAAAAAACCATAAATATTCGAAACATCAAATAATATAAAAACAAAATATTTCAGGGCTACTACTTATGCATGACATTTTAATTAGGATAAGGTAACTTTTCTTCGGAATCTATTGCAAATATTGCACATCCGTTCTTGATCGATTCGTCAAAGTATAGAACAATGTCTAAGACATTCTTTACATGCGTCGTTTCAATTCACTCTATCTGGCTAAAAAAAAACTTCATGAAAAACCAACCATTATTTATATGCAATAATTTATGAATCAATAAGTGAATGTTCTAACCGCTCCCAATTTTTCTTACCAGATTATTTACATTAATGTCCCATTATTTCTTCTCAAATTCATCAATGATGAATTACGTATCTCATAAGCGCATATGAAGTATTTGAAAAATAAATTTAATATCTATCTGGTTGAGGAGAAGATAGGTGAAATTCATAACAGATACGTATATTAGGGGCCACACCCCCGAATCTATGAAAAATTATAGGAGTTATAGTTTTGATTTAGAATATATATTATGCGAATTCTCAGGTGTCATAAACGATTAGTTCGCGGGTTTTTACCGTTTTTATGGTAAACTTTCTTCGGGTATTTTATTCACCTGTGGTGTATATGTTTGTCTGTGTTTTGTCTGCATTATAGGTCTAGTCGCATTTACCTGTCAATTGTCAACGTTTTTTGCAAAAAAACGGAGCCAGTGTTCAACCTAATGCTTTCAGCTATTTTCTGATACCCGAAATTTATTTTGATGTATGAATCATGGATGTATTTTATTCATTTTTGATGTACATATTTATGAAATGCATGATTATAAAATACAAGCCAACTCACCATACAATCGGGATACTGCCTTTACTGCATAAAAAAAAACATATTTATAAAACGGACAAATATTTCACAACGAAATACGCAGCAGATATACAAAAAAGCATCATTCAAAAACTTCGATTTTTTATGGCGTCGTTAAAAAATGTTTGTCGCACAGCCGTGTGCGAAGTACTACGTTTTCTCATCGTCTTTGCTATATACGAAACAGCGGGATCCCATATGGGAATTCAGCGGGTTGCGGTACAGTGAAGAATATGAAAACGAATATTCTTCATGATCGGTGGAAGGTATGAATAAATATTAAATATAATTGGCTGATTCCGGGTGAGTAATAAGTAAGAAATTTTTATTATAGAGGCAAATACTAGTTTGAACTCATTATTTTGTTCACACCTTCTAATTGTGTTAAAATTTGAAAGAATTCGCTTATGGTTTGTTGTTTGTTTGGAAACTGTGCCAAATAAGATCAACTCATGATTCAATACAAAAATATCTTGTTTTAAAAGTGGCTCAAACAATAGGAAATTTACATTTAAGATTCGCTATTCCGGAAACGTTCAAATTTATTGGTTCTGTCAATAGGGTCCAATAATAAGCGATTCTGTTTAATTAATCAGAAAATTCCAATCTGTTGTTGAAAAGGACGATTGGCGTTTACTAGTGGGGTCATGTTTCAAGAAACATGTATACAAACCGGTGGTATTGCAGGGGGCCAGCCGAGGCCAGGCTGGAGCACGCTACGGACAAAGGTCATTCGGGTCGTTGCACCCGCGGCATCGTTCAGGACAACGTGCCGAGGATATACCCCCACTATATGCCTTCTAGTTGACTGAATATATAAGAATCACTCTAGCTCTGATCTTTGCGGAACAGCAATTAATAAAATTTCTTTTTGGTATTGCTTTTTCATTGGTCTTTACTAATTATGTTATGTGAAATAAAAAAAAAATAAGGTTCATTCCTAATGAAAAACGACAAGCAAATCTGGCCGCAAAGTTGGCATATTTTTTGGCTCTTTTCTAGCCTATACATTAAATGGTATATAAGTAGCTCCGATAGAATTTTCTATTCCAGTGGAATTCCCGCTCGAACCAACGGTGATGCTAGGCAAGCCCACGCCAAAAAAAACACCATCGCAAAACCAGCCATTAGGAGAATATTTTGTCCGTAAAATGCTTCTTATAATTTCTCATCTCGAAATTGGTACTACAGTCTATCCAATGCCAAAAACTCAAAAATCTCCGGTGAAAAATATTGTCTAAGCTGTTGCCACGGAAATTATTTCACTCGTGTGGTTAGCCTTTCCCCTCCTTCGGCACGAACGTCAACTCCAGGTCAGCAAAAAATGCCATCACAACGGTCCCAGGACTTAACTACCCCATTGAAATTTCCCCAGAACAAATTTCCTTCAGAACATTCACCCAAGGAAAATTTCCCATAGAAATTATCCATCGAAAAAATTCCTTTGAAAAATTTTTGGTGAATATCTAGAAAGACACCTCCACCATCGAATTTTTTGAAATTTTTCAGAAAAGTATCTGTTAGATTTCTATAAAAATGGGCTCAAACCTCCGTTATCGTAAACAATCATGGTGAGAGTTCTCCAAAACTCGTTATCTCTGCTCTTTGCGTTACCTGCCCCCAGCCAGGCAGAGGTGGCGGTGCTCTGGTCTAAAAGAGAACACATGTTGGTACGTAGAAGACAACAGTCAACACAACGAGATTAATGATCAGACAATCGTAAACATTCTTTGTCGTCGTACCTATTAGCTACAACAGTTCATTTTACCTCTAACCTTTCTCGAATGAATATGATGAGTGGATTAACTTCGATGCTCTCCTATAGCTTTTCAATAAAATTGGTATTGAACGAATAGCCTCACCCACTGTATCATCTGAAAAATCAGTAGAGGAGAGAAATCTAATCTAAATCCAATCTACGATCGGTCCTGCTTACGACTGTCTTGCGGTGAAATGATTTCGAGGAATTCCGTGCTCACACGTAGAGCCCAATGAACCTTCTTTCGACGGTCATAATTGTCTATGGAACTGGTTAGAACGCGTGATTATAATATTAACATCTACTATTGTAAATTATCAGTGGGGCGGTGGTATCTTTATGTATCGGAATTTCCCCTAGTATACCCTCATTCAAATAAATTTATTCATTCCTCTTAAATAATTCGGTATTATAAGTACAATATGATTTCAATATAATTTAGGAGAACGTTGTCATACCATCACTAGCTTTTTAAATGAGAAGATTGCGTGTTGGATTATAATAGCCAATAATTATCTTGTGACGTACGCTACTGCTCCAAAGAATGAACTTAAATTGTTAATTCTTATAAAAAAAAATATCTAATATCTCCAAATTTTGCCGGGGTGCCCGTCAGTGAAAACATTTTTCAACAGGCACTGACTCCTCTCAGTTTAACTAAAAATCCGTAATCTGCATATTCCAAATGACCGACAGCTCATTTATAAGAGTAGACTCTACTCATTGCAAGGGGGAGGGGAAACGATACCCTCTCTCTGGGATTTTCCTCTATCTCACCAAAAAAGACACATGTTTCCAACTCGAAATGAAAAATATTATAATTCAGAAAAAAAGTAAGTTGAATGAAAATAATGCAAAATATTAACTCCGGGTTTGCGTTCCTGCCACGACACAACAAAATTAACACGACAAAAAAAACTTAAATTCACCAATTTTTCTGACAATCGATAATACAAATCATTGGATACTCGATCTCAAATAAAATATTCAGAACTTCAAAATAACGATAATATTAATCGGAAACCTAAAGTTAAACTTGATTTTATATCTCAGAAAGAAGTCATATTTCCTCAAAAATTCCTATTATTCGGTTCTGCCCACCTGTTCAATCGCTCCACCACGTCTTCCGTCAGGCTGAACAGCAACCAGGATGTCAAAGATATTCAATCCATACTCAAAATGTGAGAAAAAGGTTCTCTTCCCAAAAACTCAACTTAACGACAAGCCGGCCGGGAAGCAACTCTACTCAAGCCTCAGCCAGGAAGCTTCACAATGCTTGAGCCTCAGAAAAGGGGGAGGGATATCCTCGAATTTCGGCGAAAATAACTCGTCTATTTGCTGTTTTTTCCGTCATTCTCCTCATTCTCGGAATTCATAACATGGATAATTCCCGAAATTGATCACATGACTTTAACTTTCACAATAATTACGAATATAAAGTCAAAATACATTCAAAAATAGTTTCTCCAAGTTTAACGAACATTTCGCCCATACAGTCCAAATGAATCAAGAATAATCCTCTGTACATTTTAAACAGGTTTTCCGGCAATTTAAACAATTTTAAAAATGTAGATTCGTGGAGATGAATCTCTCCAGCTGGACCGGAGTAATAGCATCGAGGCAATAATGTCGAAAATTCGTAGAAATCCTGACCATCTAGGGAGAGTGTCCAGATGAAATATTCTTCATCAAAATTTCCTTGTCAGCTGCCTGAATAGTGGAGTTTTCGTTCCCAGGTCGTTCCTCAAGCTACGGTGATCTGAGCCAAATACCTCCAGTCCCTGGAGACTTTGCATCTCTGGGTCGGAGACATCTTTTGCGTCCGTCCAATTAGCACGGGCTCGGAAAGGAACGCTGTCGCCGGATCCTGCTTCTGATTCTCGTCATCGAGGTCATCTGGGCTCCTCCAGGTTCCCGGAAAATATTTTGGCCTTTCGTCTTCCCACTTGATCTGGATGTCGTGGATTTTACAACGACGGAAGGTATTTCAGGAGATTCAAAATTTTATTAGTGCCGGAAGGATACGTGAATTTCCCTTCCTGACACTCACGATTGAGAGGAGTCTCCCAAAGGCCTTATCCAAATTTTAATTTATTTTCTTTAAAAAAGAAGAACTTTTTACTAAAAAAATGTGAAATAAGAAGTCGAGGTGGTCACAATCTAATATAAGAATGGCCCGTGAGAGCTAATATGGCCATTAAATTTCGAACTCATTGGAAATTATTCAAGCTGAAATTATTTTCATTCAAGTCATGAATTATATTATTAGACTAATCCGGAGTGTCTTTATTGAGGAAAAATTAGATTCCGTAACACTCTTTCCGGATTTCTTGGCATAGAGATTTATCTCTATTTTAATCTGTCCTTTTGCAAATTTTATAATTTGAACGTGCACAATCGACGATTCTCGGACCTTACACAAAGTTAATAACTCTCGGATAATACAAACCATTTAAATGTCTCTAATTCTGTATCAATTCGATTTCGGAGAGAAAGAGGGAAACTGTCCGAAACCGTATAGGTGACGAACAAAGAATATTAACGAGAATTTACCGTGGAGAAATGGAGGTTTTCCCTTGAATGTGAAATGGGTCTGAACTGTCGCTATGGGAGAGCAATTCTGCTTCTCCAGCAATTTGGTAATCTACAGTCTGAATGTTTTGTCACACTAAACATCCCGTACCCGGCTGGTAGCCGCGTAAATGTTCGCGAGGCGCGAAAGAAATCAAATACATTTTTTCAAAACTGAAATAATAGAAAGAATATTTGTGGGAAGATGTTTACACAATATCTATTTCGTATTGATTTTTAAGTTTACAGGAGTTATAATTTTTATTGAAAAAAATTGCACCACTCTTCCGGTAAATAGTTTTCTTTGATTAGAATCCAAAATAGTTCGTTCAATAAATAGTAATCAACCAAATGATAATCCGCAAATTTTACGCACCAATTACCGCTTGGATTGGGACACCGATTAATGATATTTTACTTTGTATATCGGAATGATTCCAGTTTTTAATTTTTTTCCCCCGTTATGACTCGCTGTTGTTGGGTTCGGGCAAATTCAAAATCATTTATAGTAGTAATTAATATGGGATTCGACCTCACAGCTACAAAATAATATTTTAATGTAGTGGTTACTTAAACTTTACAGTTTTAAGCACATCCGCACTAATCTTTCAGCCCACGGTATCAGATTATTGATTAAAATAAACAGAACTTAGCTAAACAACAGTGATTTTAATGTTCGTTGATTCTTGAAAAAGAAACAATCCTGAAAACATAGCTAGTTACTTACAGTACTTACTTAGCTATAGTAATTTACGCACACATATTATCCGCCCATTCGTTTACAGATTTGATCCTATTGGAATCCAACAGGATGAGCCCACTTGACGTTTCACAATATCAAATCAATAGTATATTATGCAACAAGTGCGTGATGGATTTTTTAGCTCGTGGTTCATATACTATTTCATATCATTGGGCTCGTAATCCGCGATTCTAGCGAGCGAAGTGAGGTTAAAATTGCGTGATTAGAGGCACCTATGGCATAAGTGTATTTAATTGCTTATATACGTGTCTTTATGGACAGAACTCCACTTGAAAAGTAAGGACGAAGCAATCTTGGAACTCATCTGCCAGATTTGTGAAAAGTTGGCTCTGATGCAAATGAGAAATCGATCAGTGGGAAGATGTGCGTGATTGTGACACCTATTTATCCTAATTTACTCGGATTAGCGCTAAATTCCAGGTAAATATGATTGAACTGGTTCCGGAGTTCGCCCTTTGGTCTGTTCTGAATCGAAGCTGGGACGAGACTGAAGTTGAATTTAGAAAAATGAGGGAGTTCGGGTTCAGTCAATGCACAGGTACATTGGACGAATTGCTGATTGTGTAATTTTAGAATTTCAAACGTGGGCCATCACATTCCCTGGATGAGATCGTCTGGAGGATTGCGGAATCGATTCGATTTATTCGTTCGATGTCGAATTAAGAGAAAACTAATAATTTGATTAATTAAAAAAAAATCCTCAAACACAACGCTGAAAATTAATGAGGCTACCTGCGTATGGATTTCAGCCCATTGGCGAATTATCCTGTACTGGATAATAACCAGCGTACTCAATCGGCTGCTTCCACTACCTACTGTTAAAAGACTAAACTCCCTAATTAGCCTACCTAACCGGGATATTTAGCTACCCAATGACTCCCCCCGCCGGGGGCTCACCCCCTCTATCTAATAAAATTACTAGGTTACCTATGTCGGGCTTGCCAGATGGCGGTTTTTTTCAAAAATTCTTATTGGTTTTTTCAGAATACGGGAATAGTATATTACGCACGCGTTTCATCCAAAATTTTATGCCATCGCGCGCGGAATCCGCGATTTAATCGAGCGAAGCGAGGTTAGAATCGCGCGATTACGGGCACCGATGGCATAAAGCTCTGAATGAGATATCAACTACGTTGTTCTAAAAATCTCAATTCGTCGCGTGATCGACTTCACTCGATCAATTGTGAGTATGTAATATTAAAAAAACTTTTTGAAAGAAAACGCCGTCTGGCAGCTCTGCCTGGCAGATACGTATCTCAGCGGATCGGGATTCTGTTACCAAACACAATACGCTCGTTATCAAAAGACCTAATTACGCTACCTAACCAAATTCTCACCCTACCAAGCGATCGATAAGAGTTGTCAGATCAAACGGTCCACTTTCCGCTTCGTCATCACCAGTCACAGTCACCTGCTTACCCAAAATAGTGGGTCGTGTGAATGAGTATTGCTCCAGATTCATGGATCAGACGCGAATTCCCTTCTTGCCGATTTAAGAAGTTCCGGAGAAATAAACTCATCACGAAAGAAACTATTCAGCCTCTCCGTTCCATTGCCTGTTCTGTGTACGTAATTAAGGGCTTTCAGCTATATCTATATCTGTTTCTCATTACCCGTTATCAGTATCACGGCTAATCAAACCCGTGGTACAAGGTATTCCAACTCCAGGTGGGAATGTCTAATTGGTTCAAGCTTAGTTCAAGCTCGGACCAAGACTAACCTATCTGGGCTCGAATTAGATATCCAAGCTTACAGCTACCTTGGTTGGTAATGCTGTTCCTTGTTGAATACAATCCGAGCTTGGATACTAAGCTAGTTCCTGCTAACTAATTTTTATCCAAGGCTGAACGTCGAGCTCGATCCGAGCTTGGGATCCAATCGTTAAACGATCCTTACATTTGTCAAGAAATCATGAATCGAAATAGTGAAAAACATCGAATAAATTTCTTTTCCGTCATACCTACACGGAAGATTCGATTTTCCTGACCAAATAATGGGAAGAAACTGGCCTTTTTTATCCCGCAGATTTCCGTTATTTTAAAAGATTCCTTCTTACCTGGCAGGTGAAAAGCCTGAGCACTTAGATCTTCGCATCAAGCCACCGCGTTCGTCAATCTCACCCTCGTCCAGAGATACCCACCTTGACCTGAAGACTCAGAGACGGCAAACTCCTCTGTTTCTGTAAGGAAAGCCCGAGTCTACCAACAACCACACTAGGTCATCACAACTATATAACTGGAAGTTTTTATGACATTATAATCTTTGTAATGATCCCATTTTCTTACTAGATCAATAAACAACTCTATTTAATGGTTAGCAGGAGGGGTTTGTCTATCGCGTGATCCTTTATTCCATCTCCTGCGGAACCCTGCATAGACCTTTAATGCTTGATTTTACACAATACAATCACATCCTCTTTTGGTCTTTATTCTGACGTAACTGGTCACGGGCAAATTAACCGATCATCCAGCCGCCTGAAGCCTGTAAAAATTTCACATAATTCGCAAGTAAGAACAGTTTAAGACATTTATGCCATCCGCGAGGGCATCATCGGCGTTCTGGATGCTCACACCGAATTCATAACGGTATCATATAGCATTTTACCACTTTAGTTTTCCCTTCCTGTTTTATTTGGTTAATATTGATGTTGGACCCGCGTATCCGTGGACCTTGGCCCTCTCTCCATGACCGAACAGCGTAAGCAATCCAGGTCTTTGCACTTCTGTTACATTTGTGATTGGTTTTAACTTCTAGCCTGTTATTCCTACGGTAAACAGATTACCGTATTTTTTTTCTGTTCTGAATACCTAAACCAGGTTGTGGATTTTTGGAATTTTATAAATATTGTGTTATTGCGAACACGAGGCCCATTCCTACGCGGTCTGTCTTTTCGTGATTTCGGTTTGTTAAGGATTTACCTACCTTGGATAAGGTAAGGCTTTCCTTTCGTTCGGTTCGTTTGTTATACTCTCAGTTTTTTTTTAATCATTATTTCGGCTCTTTTTCTGCCCTTTTCTGCCCATACGGATGCTAATCGGCCCTATCCTAACCTTATGCGTGTGGCTATGGATCCTACAACAGGAAGGTAGATACAGACAATATTCCGTATAGAGATTCTTAACATGCTTCAGTCGCTAAGTCTACTGATCCGTGGGGTGTGCATCGACTGCCTTATGTTGATGCTTTTGACATAGTCTACTCTGACCACAGAAAACGGATGAAAATTGAGCGAATATAAAAATGTAATCAATCGGTTGAACTGTTAAGTGTCTAGCAAATGACCATTTGACGATTAACATTAAGGCTGAAACACATTGAATGCATTAACAGTTTCATTACCTTATCAATTGGGTGTAATGCCGAATTGTAAAGTGCTTGGGTGTACAGTCGGATACGATTCCAATCCTGATAAAGGACCCTTTTTAGCAGTACCATGAAATCTTCGAAATCGGGAAGCGTGGAGAATAGCTACAAAGTTACCGAAACTTAAAATTGGTGACCCCATATGTTACAATCATTTTCTACCAGGTGAGGTGCTAACCCATAAAGTGATAAATGCTTCAAACGGTGCTGCCATAAAAACACCGTACAAGTATGTTAGACGCAATCAGGGGCTGTTCTATCACAATCTCCATGGACAATCGATGCCACTAAGCCGAGCTTCGAACGGAATGGTCGAAGCTCAGCTCTTGGAAACAGTAATTCAGAGACAACGCCAAACACTCCACCAACCAGTAATTGTAGTTCCAATGTTGATTCTGTAGTTCCAAGTCCAAGTGCTCCGATTTTTTTCGACATTGATTTTCCAGTCACCAGCTCAAGTGGTACGATTTCTCCCGATGTTGAAACGATCTGGGTCTTCATCAGTTGAGAATGTTCGTGCTCATGAAACCGACGAAGTAAACAATATTAAAGTTATTAAAGTGGAAGACATACTAAAACAAATCATGGTTCCCCCTTACTGAACTCTAAAGTATTTCGCTCGGGGTGTTGAAGGTGTATTATTTATATCCAAAAGAAGTTTCACCCATATCGACAACAAGTAGAAATCTTATACGTTGACAAAAATTGCAGTAACGGAAGATTTGCAATTACAAGTGAGTGTTCTCCAGGAAATACTAGATCCAACAAAATTGAATTGCCATTCAGCAGTGCTGAGTGTTATGCTATAACAAGCTCTTCTCCACTGGATAATGCTACGATTTGTAGTGGGTCGCATTCACAGGAAAAAATGCCGTCATTCGATTGCGAAGCAGGGAAAACGGATGTTGGAGATTCATGGAGACATGTGACATGTTCTCTTATTGTTATAAATTGCAATACGTATTCTTTTTGCCGGACAGCTAAGAAAATTGTGGTGAAAAGAATTGAGGAAATGAATAAAGAAGAGGCTTCATCAAAGAAGAGCATTCCCCTTTCTCCCACGAGATGTCACCAATGGCAAAAAAGGAAACAGACAATTCCTAATGTAAGGAAAAACAAGGAACTTGCTGATGTGATCATTGAGAAGCTAAAAAACGAACGCGAAAGCAGTCAACTGCAAGTGGCCCAGACAGAAAATCAAGAACTAACAGAAGTTCTAGAGACAAGTTATGTTTCCGAGAATCAATTTATTTTGTTGAAACAAATTGTCTCCTCAGCAAAATGTAAGAAAGCAAACGGTCAACGCTATAGTGAAGAGAGGATGGTACTAGCGTTGCTCATGTACATGAAGTCCCCAACGACTTACAAATTATTACAGAACAATCAGATGCGGCCACTTCCTTCAATTCGAACTGTATGCAGGTATGGCATTCATCCCACAATTTCTCCTCTTTCCCATCGATTCCATCTGAGCAGAAAATTATTCTATTGCACGCGTTGCATTTTAGATATTTAGGTTCCATGAAAATTACTTACTCTCGCTCTTATCATATGCTTCGAAGTACTACTGTAACGTGTAAAAGGAAATTATTTATGGTTTATGATGAAGTTCTTACAACTACAACTTCATGATTTAAAAAAATAACTAATTATTTCCATAATAATTTCCTCAAACAGTGGCTTCTTGACGATTTCACTTCACTCTCTCACCGTCTCCACCTTTCTCTCACTTATCCCTTTGGTAGTGCATTGAATTAGCTCCATGATTTTTTGACATGTACATTTTATTCATTTATTTTTGGAATTGTGTTGCACTACCGTTCTTCGGAACACAGGATGCAGGATCCAATGATCACTCTTCTACACCGACCTTTCTCCGGTTATACAAAATTTTTTCTACCTAAAGTGTCCTCAAACCTTCAAGAACTGGAAATCGTTCCTCTACTAAAAATTGTTGTCAAAAGCCACTCCTAAGCATGTCTGATTTTGAAACTATTTTTAACAAATCTGGAATGACTGATAGAAAAAAACTAATATCAGCAAAACTCGATAATTTTGTTAAAAATGACGACTGGACCGTGGAGGGTATTATTGATCATGACTACTCTAAGCTGGATATCATTAAATGTATTCTGTATGGTTTAACTATGACTGGTTAAACGCTTAATGAACACATAACATTGCAACTCATGTAAAAATGCATTCCTCAATCCCTCTGATGGAGCTACTCACCCAGAAGCAGTTTTAATACACTGGACTCCTAATTGTGTCATTTATCATCCAAATTCTCATCTTTTTCGAAGAATCCTCTATTAGCTACCGTCCGCCCACCAGCGCCTGTTGAAAAATTCGATTTAACCGGGGATCGCACTTACAACGTTTAGAACACTAGGCCCGTACCTGGCCATTGCGTTACCGACGTCTGTATACTCTCAGTTAGCTATATAAATTTAGCACATCTGTAGTTCAGAAATATTTTTGGACGATTAAGATTCCCTTTAGAATTTAATTTTTGTTGATATTGGTTTTATAGCTTTAATCCATCAGAGTCCACCTCTCTCATCACGACCTAGCATACTGAGCAGCTAGCCGTAACCGCACCCGCTTCCTGAACTTTTCCGCTAAAATAGGTTTAATTTTTGTGGTACCGTATTAAATTTTCTCAATTTCAATCAAGTTTAGGAAGTTCGAGTTGCTGGTGCCTCGATAAGGAAAAGCTAGCTAATGCCTAACATTCCAATTCAAACTAATTTTTCTAGTGGCAAGAAGGGCAAAAGGGATGTAAGACGACGGTGGCCGACATTTACTTCTCTACTGAAAATATCAGGTTGTAATGACGAGAGTGTAGTTCAGACCAACCTGGATAGCTCAGTAATAATTGTCTTCCAGAGACAAGTGCTACTTATTGATGATAACGCACTAGCCCAAACTTTTCGGAAGTCTGGTAAAACGAGCCCTCGAGGCTGTGCCGAGATCCCCAAAACCTGCGCCACTGGGAGGCTGATCAGACCAAGACGAATCTCGCTCATTCACCTCATGACCACCTACACTCATAGCCACCAGTTACTGCGTTCCATCGCGAGCGACGGTATCCGGCTACTCAAATGGCGACGCATGTCGGATCGGTAGGAACACCATTCGGTTATAGATCCATGGGCAGATATGCCTCCTACGCTAAGCTTGTTCAGCCATGCGGATTTGCCAGCGAGCGAGCGGCCTCGCGGCCATTCTAATCGAGAACTCGTGCTCGACTGGACGAGGTCTCACCCCGCAATTTACGCTCTCTTTCTCGTCATTTACGATATCTCAATCACGTGAAATCTGTGATTGGGATCATAAATGCAAAGACACACATAAGGAGAACGTTTTTAGGAAATTTTACGGAAGCCATAAAAGATAGCCAATTTTTTCTCTCAGAATTTGGCATCTTCGATTTCTTTCATATTTCGGCACTGTTTCTCAAATTCTCAAAATTGAAAAAAAAAATATATATTTACGTTATACGTGCGTGTAAGGCCAAACTTATAGTTACGGTACTTGGATGTGTAATTGCGCGATTATGGACGATCTCAAAACTATGATGTAATGTATCACAACTGTTTAATAATCTACAGTTACACTCAGAGAACTTGCTTACAGTTGACCTATTAGTGCGCCATCTAACACTATTTTAAGAACGCAGCCGGTATTTAAACTATCAACTCATAACCTAAAGTTTATTATGCCATCGGTGCCCGTAATCAAGCGATTCTAGCCTCGCTTCGCTCGGTTAAATCGCGGATTCCGGGCGCAATGACATAAAATTTTGTATGAAACGCGTGCGTAATATATTTTTCGACTCGTGGGATTGTAAAACTCGCCTTCGGCTCGTGTTACAAACCTCCCACGAGTCAAAAAATATATTACGCACGTGTTGCATAATATACTAATCATTAGCAATCGTCACTCTTTCAATACAGCCACAAATGTCGTAATTTTCTTTGTTTAGAACATAATAAAAAAAAACCTGGCATTATGAAGAATGGAAGAGAACTTCGACAAATTAATGGGCAGTGATATATAACCAAATGAATCAGCTTTCGATTATCTTGAGGAAGTTCTCCACTCACAAGAAGAAGGAATTAGAGGTGACAGCAATGAACTGCATGATTAGACCTGGGCATCACAAACACAAGCCACCCACGGATCATCGAAAAACTTTGATGATTCTGCCATTGAGAAAGTGAATAATAACACTTATAAGGCAACTAACGTTTCTAAAACGGCCCCAGCCTATATTCGTGAGGCTGCAAAGAAAGCAAAATCAAGTTTACCACCAAAAAAATCGAATTCATCGTACGTGTTTGCTTACAAGCAATTTAAGACTTGGATGGTCGAGAATGAATTTCATTTGAATAGCATTGATCAGGACATTCTTGATTTATTTCGACAATCTCAAAAAGACATATAAACCCCATTAGCTTATGGGCTACATACTCAAAATTAAGAAATACCATCAGTACTTATCATAATATTAATATTCACCATTTTTCACAATTAATTCAATTTCTAAAAAATGAGAAGAAAGGATATCGAAGTGTTCAAGCGTTGGCTCTGACAGAGCAATAAGTGAAAGCATTTCTGCGAACGGTTCCTGATCAAATCTATTTAGATACAGAGGTAAAAATTAAAATCATATTAGCAATTATACATACAAAATTATTTCACTACTATAGCTCTACTATCTACTATCCTTTTAGTATTTGTTATAGAAATGAACAAATATCAGGAAATTCATTATTCAAAAGTAGTTTGGATCCTTGGGATGTACGGTACTTGTTGTAGATGCGAACTGAAGAATTTGAAAAAGACTGATTTCAAGGAGAAAGGTAACTACCCGAGTGGAAATTTTGGTCAAGTTCTAGTCAAGACTGGATCAGGTCATACTTGATGATTGATCCGGAAGTGACACGGTAACTGGATCAAATTTTGATCAGACATGTAACGCAAGTTTAAATCAAGACTTGATCAAACTTTTCTGATCCGGTTTAACGGTTCCGGATTTGATAAAGTCAAATGTATCTAAATCGGATGACTGGAATATCGAAAACAATAATAAATATTAACCATAACTCACTTAAAACAAAAGATAATTAATTTTTTTTATTATATCTGACCGCTCTTAATGAAGGCCGATTGTAATTAGCGATGAAAAAACCCTATTATTTTTGACAATGCTGGGGATCGAACCGAGGAACCTACGATTACTAAACCTACGCCCTAACCACTGGACTACCGCACTATTGTTTTTGAGTAGATTCTTTTTACCTACACAATCTGCAAGGGAGTATTTGATGACTTTGAAATTATTGCATGTACATTCTGAGCGAGAAAACATATTCGGTTCAAATTGTATTTCATTATTAAAAGATAATTATAATAATCATAACACAATGAACAGATGCAAGTTTGATGATTTTCTTAGACTCAAGATAATGCGCTCTTATGTTTGATACTTCACTATATATATATTGCCCTTGCTTCCTATACATTTGTGATTCTTTTTTATCGAGCTATTCAATTGAAAATCAAGGGAATTGAATCGGAAGGAGAACAAATTGTGTTGAGGCAGCTTGATCTCAGAGTGAGATCATGTTTATCTGACTTGCTGGGTCAAAACTTGGTCAGGACTTCATCAAGTGTCATCTGATCAGGCATGTTTGACCAGAACTTGATGTAAAGCCATTTGTAGTTTATAGGGTTCAATATACTGGCTCGAAACTTGATCTAGTTTTTATCAAGTGTCATCTGATCAGGCCTGTCTGATCAGAACTTGATCTAAATTCGCTTGTAGTTTTTAGGATCCGAAACGTTGGATCAAACCTTGGTCAGGTTCTGATCTGATCTTACCTGATCAAGCGAACCGCACTGAAACTGAATCAAGTTCTGATCGGACTTCAAGTAGACCTGAACTAATTTCCACTCGGGTACTTGGAAATTGTTCTGAATCAGACAAAGACTAACAATCCAAGGTCATTTGTAGTTCCTCAGCCATTTTGCACAAAGGTGAAGAATTACACAGCTTTACGGCCTGATAATTGTACGCTTGAAGACTTTTTGTTGAATTATCATAAAGGAAAATGCACTCGACAACCTATCGGCATAAATAAAATTGGTAGCATGACCAAGGAAGTTGCCGTCTTCTTAAGTTTATCAGATGCATACCGTCATACATCCCACCGTATACGGCACACCTCTGCAACATGTTTCACGAATGCTGAAGCGAGCGATGTAGCTTTGAAGCAGCTTATAGGTTGGAAGTCAACCGAAATTGCTCACAGTTATCGCCCAAATTCTTTATACAACAAAAGAAAAATTGCTCGGGAAATCACGGAGAGCATCCAACTACCTCTACATTAGCAGCTCACAATGTGTCTAACCGTGGGGCCTCTTTCGAATCTTTACGAGTCAAGGCTATAAGAAATCACGTCTAAACTACTCCACCAGTCGCTAGGGACTCGACCCATCACAATACTTAGCTCATCTGCCACAAAATACTAAAGGAACAAATTCAGACAAATCATTAACATCGCCGAATCTCGTCATCGAAAACAGAGAAAACTTGATTCTTTCAGATTTGCTAGAGAATATCAATTCTGCAACAAATATTAATTTTTATTTCACAAACGGCCCAAATCGATCAATCTCTTTTAGAAAAAAGAAAAAATGAATTAGGCGATATTCTCGTTTTATTCAAATGTTTGGAAGTCGTGTTTTGTTGGAAATGTTTGTTAAGTTATGTCAGTCTAAACAAATACTTCACTTACGTTAAAAAAGTCATGAATAAAATTGATTAATAAAAAAATGTAGTCACACACTTGTAACATAAAGTAGTATAAGCAACTCGTGCTGTCTTGATAGTTATAAAATCGCGCACGGGTCACGCTCGTGCATAATCATCAAGTTACAGCACTTGTTGCGTAATATATTAATATTCAAGATTTTGGTATTTTATATCATTTTTTCATAATAGGAGAAAAAATTTCTCTTCATGACTTCCTTGTCCTTCAGCGACCTGAAGTACCGGTGTGCATTTGACCAATTTGTGAAAAACTATGAATTTCTCCATTACTGTCTCAACTTTGACGGTGTGCAGTATCGATAATTATTATGATTGTAAACAGTCAATTTGAGTTACCGAATGACACCGATAAATTTTGTGTATCACCCAGGATTATATGTCAGGAGTGATTAACGTGTAATTTCTTAATGAACCCATGGGGCATACGTATGGCGGAGCAGTAAATCACTGGACATGAATTGGGGGCACCGCCACAGTCCAGATGTGACCTGAGATGAGATGCTCTCTGCTAATTTGCCTCTGTCCCATATAATCTTCCATCCCCCCTAAAAGTACAGGAGTGATGTGATTGTGGTCTGACATTGAACAACTGCTCCTAAATGATCTGAGACTCTGAAAAATAGCTGAGAGCAGTAACACCAACGTTATTGTCAAACTATGAGAGATGTTTGTATTTTACGTAATTGTACTGAAGGTTATACGTTTTGAACAGCAAAAAATAAATAAATGGTCATAAATCGAGGAATGGAGCTGGACTGGACTCTGCATAAGCTGTTATTATTTTATATGACGAAGAAAAAAATTTTATTAAATTCTTGTATTGTTTTTCAGTTTGGTAATTTTTGTTGGAAACTTTTAGTTCAAATTCACAGAACACCATTCTGAGGCGTATATTATTAAACATCCATAATTAATACAATAAAATAACAAAAGTTGTGTCCACATTTTGTTCCGAGAAGAGAACGATTAGAATTCGCCAATAATAGGATTGTATGTTAGTTAGTAAGCCATTCCTACCATCTATTGGAATGAACGTCGACTGAATCATTAGAAATATCCAGTGTGGTACAGACCATGTCTGGGTCTAACGAGGGAAATCATTTTCTGCCAAGAAACTATTGAAAGTAACGGATAAATAAATAAATTAAGATTAGGTTCTTCAATGTTCTTCAAACTACTAATTTACTCAAGAAGACTTGAGTACACAATGCCTAATTTGTATCAGTGATAAATAATATAAGAGACACAGAACAAAAAAAAAATTGGAATGAAATCCCGAAAGCCATGTTAAGCAATCCACTTTGAAATTAAACAATTATTCAATTTGAAGATACGGTAGTAATGTCCAACGGTACCAACTGTTGATAAAATTTATTTAATACCTTGACCAGCCACCAACCAATATCGTAACTGAGGGGGGATCCAAACGAACATCACGTTGGTCCCATACATGATCTTTGTGGGTTTTATATTAGCCACGTCCCGGTAACGCCGAGCGCTGGCATGATTTCGATGAAGTCATTTCAAGTATTTTGCATTAAAAAAACTCTATGGCATTATAAATTTATAAATTCATACCTCTAGAAGAGAGGAGAGAGAAGTGTCGTACATTTACATAAGCATCCATCGAAGCAAATGAGGTGACTTGAAGTCAATAACTTCAACGGTGAAGCCTAAATCGTGAATAACAGATCAATAAAGTTTGTGAAGGGTGGTGTTGCTCATAATGACCAAGGCGGTTACTTGCAGTTAAATGTTAAACAAACCAGAAAGGAACGAGAACTTCAATTAGTATTTGAAACCACGAAAACAAAAATACTTGAATCAAGTGTATTTAATACTTGATTAAAAATATCCGAAGGCTTGGCGCACTAAGTAAGTTCCGACCGGATAGAATGATGAGATCTAACCATTTTAAAAAGTCTTCATCGTCATCGCCATAAGTGGACCTCCGCATGAAAAGGGGTGACTCTGACACTATAGGACTTAGACACGTGGAGGGATTCGTAACTAAATTTGGAACATTTTGAGAGGTCTTACGTCCCGCTAGGTGGGAACACCGCGAAGTTATGGAGGTTCAAATTTGAAAATGCGAAAAAGCTAGTTTTGAGAAAAACGCAATCAAAGTTCGAGGTTCGCATATCTTGCGTTCTTCTTGGAAGTTAAACAGATTATGATTTGAATACTTAGGAAACACCTTTGGAAACATAAATCATCGTGTATTAAGTTGAAATTATCCATTTTTCAGAGAATAAACAAGGTCCAACAAAGTGGGCCCTTTTCTCTAATAGTATTTTTCACGCCTAGGATGGAAAAAGGGAATCTGACGGATGCGACTTTATAGTCCGAGTCGGAGACGAGGATAAACTGACTTTTTCAAATACTTTATTGTCCAATTTTGCTAAAGTTTCACAATTTTCCTGTTAATAATGACATTGATGGATTAGAGCAACATTGATAGTAACATTAAAAATAACATCAATATAAGAAAGTATTTTTGGTCACATCTCAGATACTTCGCGGTGTGGACAGACAGGTATATCATTTCGAAGTGAATTTCGACGGCCTATCTCGTGGCAGAACCCACAACGAGCTCTCTTTCGAGAAGGTGCAGGAAGGGATTCTGGTTCACATCGTGAAGTGGGTGGCTGGGATTCTGGAATTTCATGTGCCTCTCCACTCAGGGAAGCATGACATGACTCGGGCATTTGCACTCCCTGAAGTGGTGGACATAGGAGGTCTTTAGAGTCTTCATTCACAAAGGGTCAGATCTTCTCGTTCAAATATTTTAGTGGTGAGACCAGAAAAATTGTTGTCTGAATTGGTCAATGTTTTCCAGCTTGAATACTTGAGTACTCTCATATTGAGAATTCTGTGACCCAATTTGAACCACATTACACCAGGATTCTGTTTATTAGTAATAAAATGATTGAACGAGGGGAGACTCTTTATTGACGCTGGAGAGAATTGTTTGAAAGATCGTCCCCAATCATACGAATTTATCATCAATTGACCCGTCTCAGTTTCTACCAGAGCTGCAATGATGGTATCGCTGGTTTGACAAGCTGTGACAGCAACTGTTAAAACATCTTCCAAGTTGTTCGAGTCGGAAGAACGAAACTTCTTTTTAAATAGTCCGAAATACAGCTCTGGTGCAAATTTGGTATGCTCGACAGGTAGGAAAGAGAGTTCGAATGAGTCATGAAGTCCAGTTGCTGTCCTACATGTTGCATATTGCAGCATGGAGTTGTTTTTCTGCTAGAGTATAGTGATTATTGTGTAAATTAAACTATAATTATTTTTAGTGACGCGTAATTATTTGAAAGAAGATTTTTTGTCATAATAATAATTTTTCAATATCGTCGTCACATTTCCTTTCAGATTCTATTATTCAAGTCTCAACATATCGAGCTACTGGGGCCATAGAAGCTGGAAGTGGAGAAGGATTTCGACACGGTGGTCATTCCGTCAGATGACCTAGTGCCTAACATTGTATTTCGTTTTATTCCTATTTTTGGGGGTTCTTGGTGCCAGAAGGCTGAGTAATGGGAGGAGGGTTCCATAAACCTCAAAAAATTACATCGTACCATATTCACAGTGGATATCAAAATCGTGGAAAAATCAATTTTTCATGGATAGTACCATCGAAAATCGAATACACCAGTACCCAGTATAAAATATGCTGAAAATCGCTGTATAATTCTACTTATTGTAAGTATAACCAGTAGACTTATATTAGCTTTAAAATAAGAACAATGATATACTTGATTCCCATACTTTTATCCATGTATTCAAATACGTTCAGCAACTCAACAACTCTCCCCACTTTATAATCCACACTCGTCCTCTTCCTCTGCTACTATTATCGTCAGACTACTATAATTAATGACTAATATTTTGCAATATCTAGCTTCATAAATCAAACTGAAATTGGATGGATTATAATTGTCAGGCTTGCAAGACTACTCTGACTCGCCAAGATTTTAGGCGCGAAGGCGTGTTTAATAGCGCTTTACTTGTCGATAAATACCTCCTTACTTGTGTTATGTCCGACGACGTTTTCAGCGTCGGAAAACAACAATCGTATAATAGGATCGTTTGCAGAAAATAAAAACTATACTTTTCATTTAAAAATATGGAGAAGCTAAGTCAGAAACGTTGAACGAAGCTGAACATTTTTATATTTTATATTTCATTTGGACGACGCTAGATCTAATTTTCCACTCTTACCTTGATCACGTTGTCTGTTTAGAATATTGAAATTGGAATAGAAATTCAGGGAACGGCAATAATTAAATGATTCCGAGTTAATTTTCAGCTCAAACGTAATCTTCTATATTCTTATCTCTTTGGAAATGCAATAAAAAAGGCTTTGATTTGAATGTCGAATTTCATGTATAACAAAATATTACTTTGGAATTGACAGATGTATTCTTTATGAAACTCAGAGTTGAGCGTTATTCTTTAATGCCGTCCTTAAATATGAAGAGGTGTAGATCCTTCGGTGACACAATCGTCTTTCTTCACCAGATTAAGAGTAGCCTCTGATCCTGTTATGCGTACTTCGTATTGCCCCACGTTCAGCCACTCGTCTATAGTTAGAAACAAAGTTCGAAGAGTGTGAGAAGCCTCACAACCCCAGAAAGTGATTGATCCTCTTAAAATGCAAGAAACACTTCTACTTTCGATTCAAGGATGCTGTATCCCTATGCACTTTCGTCCGCTTGATTATTTATTATTAATCAATAGGTTACCGCGCACGATCTCGATACTGTTGCGAATTATAGTCAGTGTTGCCAGCTCCGAACGAGGACAATGCTCAGCTTGTTCTTCAGGTAATTATTATTCAGGCTTATCGAGGCAAATCAGCATCATCATAATTTTTTGTAACATTTCATTGTACCATTTCATTTCGATTTGTACATTTCATTGTTATGCAGAGTCAAAACCTCCTTTGGCACTTGATACTTGAAGTAGCAATCATCTTCCAGAAGCGTCTTTGTCTACACAATCCCGTAGACAGATTCTGTTCCAAGACGGTTATAAATCTTAGTCTTGTTGCGATTAATGACGAGAAAAAAAAAGTTCAACAGCAGCTGTCCTTTGTGGCAGGATCATTCCAACTGACTATCTCCCTGATGAATTTTCTCCAAGGCCATCCAGAATTTCACAGAATCAGTGCAATCAGCAGTTTTTACGTGGAGATTGTTCCGAATGTAACCGTAATTTTGGAGAAAGATTTCGTAAACCTGTGTCACCTTATTGGAATTCATTGTTTAGCTTTATGAATAAAGGTAAAGCGAATTTGACATACTCTACGTAAAGTCTCGTGAGTGGATAGGAGAGGCTGGTACAGATCGTCTGTGCCATTGTATTCAACTTAGCTTCTGATTCAAAGAATTGAGGTAGAACCTTATACCACTCCAGAACACGTTTAACCATTTACAGTGACAGCCATCGAGTTGCACTTGGATGGAGCTTCTTATGAGATTCAAGTTCATGCAACTTTTAGAATCTTTCCAATTTTTTCTGACGTTTGTAGTTGTGACTGAAGTATGAACAAACCTATTCGCGAGTTGAAACCAATAGCTCAGGTAACTTACTGCAAGCTGCACATGCACAAAGAACCAGGAAATGACAAATACATTTGCCATTACATTTCATGATAAAAAGAGCGGGAATGTCCCTTTTCAAAAGAGCTGAGACAGAATGATATCTGCCCATCATCACCGATGCCCCATCAGCAGCAAAACCAATAATCAATCAATATTTTGTATAGAGTATCAGCCGTTGCATTTGCAACTTCAAAAAGCCCGACAAACAAATTAATATTCCCATTCACGTGAATTCTGGCAACGACTGCCAAAGATATAACTGAACTCACGGCCGTCGATTTGTCAATCATCAGGGAGAATTTCTGGATTTTTAGCAGCTCAATGACATTGGCTTTCCCTTCTTTCCCTGTCACATTGCAGATGAGCGCCTGATATTTAGTTTTAGCACAAGAGATGTTCTTCATAACTTTTGGTTTCAAATTTAACTTTTGGATCATTTCAACCAGATGTGAACTCATATTGAAAGATAAGTCTGTTTTGCAATGAAAGTGAATATCCTGATCTCATTCTCTTTGATCATGGTTTTAATGTTTTGAAATTCATTAATCGATTTATATTCCAAATGATTTGTATATTTGAAAAATCAGCTTTTGCTTTGACATGTGTGTTTGAACTCATGTGCCTCCTAATTGCAGTTTGACTACATTTCTAATGATTTGAGCCAAATTTGCAGTAGAAGGATTCTTTACCCCGGGGACTCGAAGAAAGCCACGCTTTGAAGGCCTTAATTTTTTCCCAACTTGATTTGTAGTTCCTGTTTAGTGTTTAGTTAACTTGGACGTAGCTCCTGTAATTTTACTGTTGTCCCTAAAGATCCAGTGACCCTCAATACTATCAGAAATATCGCTCAAACCGCCCGATTCTTGTGCCTTATCCATGTTTAAGTTTATCTATAATTAAATATTAATGTTTCGCATGAAAATCGATGAAACTTTGATTTGGTAGAGACGATTGACCCGTCGCCGCTCCATGAATGATAACTTACTGTGATTCAAAAAAGATTGGGATTTTTCCATTTATTCGGATGCAAAACCGTGTCATCCACAATAATTGTTGATACATTTTCTCAGAATTCGGCGAGCCGTTGTTAGACTTCCAATGACTGAATTGAATGAAAAAAAAATCCTCAAGTGGGACCCTGAATTCTCATTTCCTCATTCCTTCCTCGGCAGTATAAAGAAAATGCTCCAATTTGGAGATAAATAATGATCATTAAAGTCACGATAAGGCGATTTCTTGAAACAAGTCAAGTAGTTATTACATTGGAATTCTTTGGATTTGAGAAAAAAAAATTGAGAGTAAATTCACTCAGCTAGATTTGGCTTGATGAATCACATTATTATTATGAATAAATTATCATTATGTTTGGAGCAGGTGCACAATCAAAGGGAACAGTTAAATACCTTAACTTCACCCCATTTGCGTTACCCAGATTCAACGACATGGAGGTGTTTATTTGGGTACTGATCGATCCCAGACGACGATTTCGCCCGACGGTCAACTTCACCTTGGGGTCGGGGTATAATCACTGTGACGAATTTACAAAATAATTACTGAAGTTTTTCTTTCCTTAGAGTGGCATATAAGTTTTTTGTCAATTTTTGAGTGATGAGTTTCTTAATACAACTAAAGACGTCCTTCACAACCAACTTTTTTCTCAGTATTCTGCATAGAAGCAGTGTAAACTGACAGTAAACTAACAGTGTAGAAATAATATTATTCAAATGATTTATAATATGCCGCGATTGACACAATTGGATTCTTTTTTATTGAAAAGAACAGCTTGAATGGTAAATTTGAGAAAATTTCAATGAAAAATCGAATGATGTGTAAATTTACGTTGGCATGCCACAAAGTGGAAAATTAAAATATCTCAAAAAATATTAAACAAACAGAGATACATCCTCTGATTGATTCTTGAAAATTGAAAACATCAAGATTATTATGTTGAAGGATACAATCAAGAAGAATACAGCGAGTCTTCCGATGTTTACACCAAATGGTTTAGAAACAAACGGGAATTTCTAAAAAATAGCTAGCTTAAATGTAGCGCAAAACTGAGTTAATTGACCATCAGGTCGACAGTATTTTGCTTCCCAGTGGAAGTATCGTGATAGTTCTACTTGCAGATCTTTTAGCTTGGCTTAAACATAATGTTAAACTGTTTGAAACAGTATTTACGTTTGTGGAGCTAGAGCAGAGCAAGTCTTTCATGAGTGAAAAATGATTTAAGAAATTGGAAATATGGACTGGTAGTCGAATCCCAAAGTACGTTACATTATTTGAGAAATGCAGAAAAAAAAAACGGGAAGGTACAAAAAAGGAAATGGTGACAAAGAAATCATTCATAAACTAAATCCGTAGAAACTTAAAGGCGAGGCTGATAGTGTCTACTGCCTTCGTCTACTGCTTATGATGAACATTCCGGAAATTTGAATGAATGCCGTAATTCTTGAACCTGGAATGTCATGCAAAAATAAGAAATCGCATTCTGTTACAATGAACTGTAAGAGATAAATAAAAAGAAATTCGTTTAAAATTAACCGTTGTGTACATTTCGATTTGAATACGATTTTTCTTCTGGTGGAATGATTACAGTAACAGTTGTGAATCAAAAAGAGCAAAATAATGCACTCTTCTAGACGTTGATGGCACTTCGATCATTGGTGTCAGTTGTATTCAATGCTAATGATAACTGTTTTTTAATATGTATTATCTACGGAATTCAACGTGTTGTTGACTCTGGGACAGCCTCTTAGAATTTGTAAAGAATATAGTGAAGTGCTGAAGAAGAAGAGTAAAGGAGAGAGAGAGAGAAATCACCTTACCGAGGGGATGGGAGATATCAGTAGGGGCATTCTACAATACAGTATTAGTGTGACAGTATTAGCATATTAATTTTCAGAAGACTGTGTTACGTAGATAAAGCATCTTAGGTAGAGAACTTTAGTGATGAATCAAGCTCATACCCAGGAGCAATTATTCCCGTGAGGGGCGGCGAAGGGTGAGAAAGATTGGTGAATTCCAATTCCTAGATAAGGATATACTTTTCGATAGCACGTAAAAGACATGTCAATGAATATGTTACAGAGCCGCATATGTTTTTTTCTTTTCAAAAAGCAAACGATATTTCTATTTACAACAAAACCTTGAAAATATCATGTAAAAATCATTAAAGGACACAGTTATTTTAAGATCTTTTACCGGGTACGTTAAAAAAGAGTCACTTCGAGTATTCTAATCACTGAGATATTTTTGTCTGCCTACGGGTTGAATAATATGAACCATTGTTCAATACACGCCCATAAAAAACATTTCTACCTTATTTGAATGCACAAATCGTCTTTTGCTTGTCGTGGATTGTGCATTTGATGGTTTTTTTTTTATTTTGGAAAACTGCAAAGGACATCTAAGCGCGTGAAGTGACCAAATAATTTAAAAAATTGCTCTTATAGGAGTTCAATTCGAGGTTCTTCTGATCTGTAATCAAGCGCGCTATCTACTATGCTCCCTGTAACTGTGTATGATCATACATTTTTTTGGGTCTAGAATTACAACGTCATAGTATCTTGTTTATCCGTTATTGAAACCCTCAATTCTAAAATAAATGTTGCATCCAATGAATTAATCTGTATAGAATTTTTGGATTGATGAATTATGAATAAGGATGGAAATGATTATACAACCTTGCGCATTATATGGATAGCTCTTGGCCTGGTCTATTGACTTTGCCTGTCTTTCATTTGGATGAAAATCATGACGAAGTTTGGGGTGATATCAATGTGCTCTTCAATATTAACGAAGGATCATCTTATCGTAAACAGGAGAAAAGAAATCGATCGTGAAATGTCTTGAAATCTCGAATGAGTCTAACTGTACGATTGGTGCACTGAAACTAACACATTGTCATACGCGAAGATGAGAAAACACGTAAGTAGCACATGCAGCTGAATTTACTGGTGTCAAGGTCAAAGAACTTCAATGAATGTAACTAATAAGTCTCGACATGATGAGTGTTATCCCTTGTAAAAAAATCAAGATGTAACGAAACGTGTTACTGTTTTTCCCCGCATAGCTTAGCTTATGATTTTTTCTTATATACATTTTTTTAATATGTATAGATATTATATATAATAGTATATATATATATCTAACGGCTTCTTTGGGACAATTTTTGGGCATGTATCGTATAGTTTAAGGACATATGTTTTTTTCAGGGACAGTCCTCATAATTGTTCACATCCATCGCATATATTAAGGAAAATCCACGTAATATTATCGGCAGATAAGTTACTTCAACCCGGATCGGTCATCTCATAAAGCAAACGCTGCATGGCGTCGTTTTCGTCGAATTGCTATTTATTGACTAATCAAAAAATTCAAGTAATGACTGTTATCAACATGGTTACTCATGACCAACCAGAGGGATCGTCAAGTGTGGACATTAATTAATGATCAAAGGAGTTATGCCAATTAGGAGAGAAATAATAGTTTCGATACCTAAGGGATGGAAAAAGTGAATCGACGAATGCGGCTTTATAGTCTGAGCCGAAAGCGAGGATTGTAAAGCGCACGAGTCAGAATCCCTTTTTTTTGCCAAGGCCATGATGCTATTTTATGTCATTGTAGGCTATGATACTATTTTATGTCATTGTCGTTTCACTCGGTTACGAACGCGTTTTACCGGCCGCAAGGACGTAAAAACATTATTTCACCAATTTTTTCGAAATTTCTTTCAATAAAATAAATGCTCTCAGTGATTTTCTTATTTTCTAGATGAACTAGAGATAGAATTCTCGAATACGAAAACAGTAACATTCCGGAAAGACTAGATAGGATTAATAGAAAAGAATTGAATTACTTCATTGTTTAAAATATATTAACCAATTTTTGATGAAGGTTGCATATTTCAAGTTGCTTTTGAGAAGTGACACTTAAGTGACATTTCCAAGTTTCTTATAATTAACACCATTCAGGTCAAACAAAATCCTGACCAAAATTTCTTAACGATAACCCGTGATTACTCAACTGAACTGAATACCGGATTTTTTAATACGAAAACAAAATAGAATTACCAAAGTACTGAATAGGGAGAATAACACTGAATTCAGTTACCTTGTCTCTTTTAACATACTAATTGATTTTTAATGGAATCCATCGTTGAAGTTCCTTCCGAGAATATCGAGATATTCGTTTGGGATACGATAAAAGTATATGGAATATATGAGGATGTTTGCATTATACTGTATGTATAATTTGAGGACCGAAATTATATGGTACGATCCTTGTGAGGACGGGATAGTATAAGCCTAATGCACACCATGAGATGATGTCGGAAGACCCGTACTCATTCATGTGCTTGAAGAAAAAGTTCGTATTATTGTCCGTTTTGCGATGTCGATAATGACCAAGGGTCAAATAGTGATATGATACTAAATCAGATGCAATAAATTTGTTCCGAAAATTACATCACATCTGCATTATTCGTTTGTCGCAATGACAGCAAGTCATAGACAGTCATCAAAGTGGTTTATGATTGCTCCGTGGAATTAATTCCAATTTCAGCTAGACAAAAAAATGGGGAATTTAGGCGGATATATAAATATCCCCAACAGATACTTTATATGAAATTTTCGTTATAGCTGTGCCCATGGTCGGCGTCAGTTAAACAAATTACTATGTCCCTATATGTGCCGCTATACGATCTGGCCCATATCATACTATCCTTAAACAATGACAATTAAACGAATAAAAAAATGTATATTTCAACGGGAGTTTGTTTCTGTTTGACCTATATTACGGTTTCGGACTATTTAAGAGGATTTCTAATGATTCTTTTCGAATGTCCTCAAACTCGCCATTAGATAAATATATATACATGTATATTTTATGCATATACTATATAATGTATATATCTTTTTGCAACACACCTGCATACAAAGTTTGCACTTTGTTCATTTGGTCACTTTGGTCAAGTTTGCTCATTTATGAGCTCCAATGACTGTAAATATCACGGCAGTTATGAGAGCCTTGACAAAAAGAGCTATACTATTTTTATTTGGAATTGTTTGAATTATTCACGTGATTTTCTTGTGCCACTTCGGAGTTGAAGATTTAAAAAAAATAACCCTCTTGGTCAGTCACATAGAACTTTTGAAACTCATATTTATCGATTTTACATACTTTCTCACAGTAAAATATCGAAAACCAGAGAAACAGTTACAATTACCATCACATATTGGTGAATACGAATCAAGAGCAGCTGATCGTGAGGGAGGCTGTGAAGAAAGAACAGCGCAAGTTTTAAATCGAGAGACACCAGGAACACGGCATCTAAATAATACATATTCACCTTCTTAACACCGTGTTTAGCTTTTGAAATGTCAAGGCGCTTGAAAATATATTACTCTTTTCTTCTGCTGTACTTCTTGGTGAGCCCTGCCTATAGAGGCATACAAGGTCACTTATGTAAGATATCCATCCTTGGAATTGAGACCCCGTGCGGGTGAAGTGATAGAAGTTTCTCTCTACCTCTATACAGTAACGGCCCAACTGAAGAAGTATGTGTCGGTCACTTGTCCGTCAACAATACCACACCAGACATTGGGACTCCAACAAAGCTGATGGTCGAAATGCTGTATCCCAGAAGAGTTACTGCCACAAAAACGTGACGAGTCACTGTCTCAATATTTTGAAGTGTTGCATCGTCACTGAAGGGACCATACTGAAACAAATGTGCTTCTTCATTGAGTCTTTGAAGACCCAATTGAAACGATTAGTACCATTCTCTTCGTTTCCCGCAGACAATACTTGCGTCAATTTCAGGTAATACGGATAAACATTAGCAGCTCTCTGAATTCTTTGCATTTTTCTCCGTGGTACAGCTAGATCCCGTTCAATATCTTTCACACTGATGTGAGGACTGATATTTATCATGGCGAGTCCTGTAACGAAAATATGGGAACGTCTGTTAGGGACACACTAAAATAATTGCAACTAGAACCTCCACGACGATCTAAGGGAAATCTGAGACAGAGGGAGAGAGTGCGGGTTTGGGCCCGAATAATCGTGTTCTAGGGGCACCTAGCCCTTGACTTAAATAGTATTATGCGATTAAATAGTATTATGTTGGGGCAAAGTTACGAATTCGGGGGTGCGAAATCAACTCAAAAATTGAGACTCGTCTGGTAGTTCTTTGGGAAATTAAGAGTTCAAGGAGGAATTGACAGATTCGTATTAAGAATCGGCTCGGGCGCCGCGCCTCATATACGAATTAACGGCAGCTAATCAGGTCACGACTGATTTTTGACTGCGCGTAGCTCACTTGTTGCACTGAACTCGTCGATGAGTACTTGGCGATAAGTAGTGCACAACGTCAGATGTAGGTAGATTATTTAGTGGCGTAGAATGGGATATACGAGTTGCATAACGCAGAGAGAAATCGGCAATTCCCGTCCCATTTGGTAAGTGTCAGAGTACTCTCAGAGATTCGGACGCAACCGCGGGTAACTCCGAGAGATCGGTTTAAGTTTCTTTGGGATTCTGAGGGATCCGGAAGATCGATTTTTTTTCTTTCGGGGAATAATTATGTGTCAAAGAGACACTGCTTGGACCGACGGACTGAGTGCCCAGATCAAGTGTTATACAAGTGTTATACTTATTTAACTGAGTTCTCAATCTGATGGAGGAGAGGTACAGCTAGCGAATGAGATACTTGAGTCCTCAAGCCGATAGGCGACAGGTATGATTAGAGAGCAACTTGCTCCTCCTCAGATCCCGAAAAAAAAAAGTAAAAACAATGAGGGCTGTCTAGGAGCTTAGCACTCAAACACAAGAGGGGAGAAAACTTTCTAATCAACGAAAAGGCTAAGAGAGTTTAAGCGGAGCGCTTAGAGCAGGCATGGGCAATCTCCAGGTAGCTCGGAGCAGAGCCATAAACTCGAATTAGAAATCCAATAAAGCTTACAAACATTTCAATAATAAGGGTCTTAGTACTAGCATAGTGGGGGCAGTAGTGGGGGCTTCACAGGTACTAAGGTGGGGAGTGTCCGATGAAGGGTCTGGCAAAGGTGAAATTGGCAAAAATGCCGGTCGCAATTAATAAAAAATAAATGAAAAATCAAAAACTGAACAACAATTCATCTTATATTTATCGAGAAAATTTCCGCCAAAAAGTTTGACATTTTCGCAGAAAATACTTGAAAGGCTTTTCTATTAAATGGCGCCAGTAAAATTTCAACTAGTTGGCTAAGCTATTTGTTATGAATAAAATTTTAAAAAAGAGGGGTCTCCCGGCCGTGGGGATAAATTGCATTATAATTGCGTCTTCTGCTTCTTTCTTGCACATATTGTATTAGAGAGAGGGGTAGATAGACTGATGACGTTTTACGGGTAGAATTTATCATCTGGCCGGGTAAAACTTGTCGCGCATCTGTTTATTTTTTAATGCACACAATGAAAAAAAATTGAAATTTTTCTCATCGACTTATTTCTCTGCTTTTCCTTTACCTGGGTCATAAAGGCCCTTCTCCTCCGCTGAGATCAACCGAAGTGGGGGTGACGCTTAAGAAAAGGAAAAGAGGAGAAATGAGACTCGAGTAAAGGAAAAGCAGAGAAATAAGTCGATGAGGAAAATGTCAATTTTTTTTCATTGTGTGCATTAAAAAATAATCAGATGCGCGACAAGTTTTACCCTTCCGGAGGATAAATTCTACCCGTAAATCGTCATCAGTCTATCTACCTCTCTCTCTAATACAATATGTGCAAGAAAGAGGCAGAAGACGCAATTATAACGCAATTTATCCCCACGGCCGGAAGACCCCTCTTTTTAAAAGTATTTTCTGCGAAAATGTCAAACTTTTTGGCGGAAATTTTCTCGATAATTATAAGATAAATTGATGTTCAGTTTTTGATTTTTCATTTATTATCCGATACAATGGCCTTTCGTCTACCCTTTGTTACGCACTAATAGAGGTCGGGAGCACGACTTGCTCTCAGAGCAGAGTTTGCCCAGCCCTGGCTTAGAGAGCAAACCAGAAAGCTACTATGCTCAAGGCGCTGAAGACGCTCAAAGCAATTCGTGCATGGACAGAAAGCAATTGCATGTGGTACAGACCCTTATATAGTCAATGGGCAGAGAGTGCGAGTCATACGTGGTGTGACATAGTGCTTAGCGCAAACCATCACGTTGCCGAACCGTCGCCGTACGAGTGAGACGTACAAGTGATACATACAAAGTAGCGATGGCTATACCGTTAAGAAATAAGAATTATGGACAGGGAAACCAGTGAAAGGGCCAGAAAACTCTCGAGGATGAGCTAGTAAATGTGGATTATTACAAGCATTATTGTTCCTTCTTTATTCATCTTTTTCCATCTGATTTTGGATGGTTTTCATTGAAGTTGTCCCTCGCCGCTAGTCCCCCAAAGTGTTAGGGATTCCTTCAGCTCCTGTGGTGAGCCATTTTTGGGAAGTTTTCCTGCTTTTAGCATATTTTAAAGTATAGTAAGGAGTATAGAATTTCTTCACGGCTAACAAAGGCCAGTGGTTCTCCGTCGTGACGCCTCGCTGGCGCTTACTAAGCGGCTGCCTATCAGCAATAATTATCTCTCTTTGGTTTAGCGTGAATAACAAGAATACACAATGAAATAAGATGCATAAAGCAAATGTAAGTGAAAAATCGGAACGCATTCAATTGTGTCGGGTGTGTAGTGAAGAACATGATTTCCCTTTGGGGGAGGAAGCACTAATGTATAAGCATAAACAACCAATGCTAGATTTTTCTCCATAGCAGATTATCAATGCAAACAAGTCTGACCAAATAAAGAACACTGAAGACTCTGTGTTATAGGGCATTGTGACCTCTCTCTCCTATGATTTTCGAAATTAAAAAAATCTGTAGAAGATCTTTCACACCTGCGCCCGAAGATAAATTTGACTGCATTTTTCTTTCTGCTTAAAATGGCATCAAGTAAAGACACTAAACAATTAGAATCTCAGACGTGGGGGGGTGCAGCCTATCGTATAGGATACATAGCAGGAAAGCTTAACAAAAAAAACCCCGTGTAAAGTAGTGATAATGGACAAAAATATAGTGTTGAAAATAGTAAGTAATCCTGTAGTAATTAATCGTAAGGAAGCCGCACGTGTAGCAAAAACGCTGAAAAAAATGTATTATGCAGCTGACCTGCAGCCGACAATATTCCCGCTCCTACAACCGGGTTTCCCTTGGTTTGGGAAACTTTCCTTAACCCTTCTTCATATTTTACCAGTTTGTTTCCTTGAGCGTCTTTTTATTATTTACTATCTACCTGTGCATGAGGGGCATGGATTTTACGACTACGTAAGGTGGAAACATTTCCTAATAGTCAATTTCAAATTTACCTCCAGTGCTTGCCTGGCCCTTTGTTTGAGGCCCGAAACCATGAAGCTCGCGGCGGAGAAAGAGGAAAAGGTCATCTATGACCTCGAGGACCTCCGGAACCTGTGGGTCCTCTTCGGAGGTGCCTCTCCACACCTGGACCACTCTCAAGACTGGGATGTCGAGGCATGGGCCTTGGTCTTTCGAAAAAAATACAAATTAGTTTTCATGGCTCCGGCGGCACGCTCTCAGGAAATTCGCATGAAGGGCCTTGAGCCGGCTTCTTATCTTATCTGTTTTTTAATGTGCTCCTTTCGAAGGAACCTTTGGTCAACTTGCACTCCTAAATATTTCACCGAGTTGGCGTATGCGATATTGGCTCCTCCCAGCCGTAGTGGTTTACGAGTCAGCACTTGGTATTTTCTGGTGAATATCATGGCGGACCTCTTCTCCGGGTCGATTGAAAGTCTCGTCTCATCAGACCATTCTTCTAGCGTTCGTAGGGAATAGCTCAGTCTGTCTCTTAATATGTTTACAAACTTTCCCCTGCAATAATGGCCACGTCATCGGTGTAACCATATTCAAGGAGACCCTGTTCCCTCAGTTTCTCTAGAAGTTCATCAACCGCAAGGCACCACAGGAGTAGAGACAAGACCTCACTCTGTGGACAGCCTCCTATGGGGAGACCTTCTACCTTTACTTCGTTGTGTGCTGCTGCCAGCGACCTGTTCCTCAACATGCTTCGCATCTAATCAGTGATAGACTCTGAGTAACCCCTCCTTGACATGGCTCTCATACTGAATTCGTATTCGGTGCGATCCAACGCCCCTTCGATGTCAAGAAATATTCCCACTGTGGAACCCTTTTCCTGTATTTGCTCCTTGACTTTTTCTACTAGATGGTGTAGGGAGGTCTCTGTAGACCTTCGCTCCCTATAGGTATATTGTCATGAGGACAGTGTTCGGTTCATTAGCAGTGAGCTTTTTATGGATCTGCCCATTAGTCTCTTTAGCGTTTTGAGACCGAAGGAGATTAGACCAATGTGTCGGAAAGATCTCGGTTTGACGTAGCCATTTTTCCCAAGCTTAGGTATAACCACATTCTGGATTCTCTTTGAAAGATCCTCTCTCAATCAGCATCATGCTAAGGCTTCCTTTCACACCTTCCAGTTCCCTACCATGTCCACCGTGCACGCTGTGCAGATGGTTATGGCCAGCACTTCTTGTTTTCTACAGTCCATGAAGGTCGACTCCGTTCCTCTGCTTAAAAGCATGAGATCTTTTTCCAAAAGGAAGTTGTGTAGGGCTTCAGTCCTTGCATGAGGGTTGGAACACCCCCATCCTACGTGGTGGGAGTTGGCGTCGCAATCAAGCTGAAGTTCTAGCCCGTCCTCCTTTATTTTGTTTGTGAGATTCTCGACTTCTCGTTTCGGAGGAGGCTCCACGGAGTGGTAGGCTAAATAAGCTGACCCTACTGTGCACTCCGCGACTCTGTCTTCTTGTAACTGAGTTTTTATTCTGGCTACGGCGAGATCCCCAGTACTCGATTGTGGTAGGAAAGTGGCCTCTGTCCCTTTGATGAGGAGGCAACCCCTTATCCAGTTCCCCTCCTGAAATGAATCCAATTTTTAATGGAAAACTTTTCCACAACCCCCTGGACCTTTTACCTACCCATCCACTAATCATAGTTCTTGAATGAGTGCTATGGTTATGTAGATTGTAGCTAGCGTCCTGCAGAGTATAGCTGAAGCACTTTTGCTGTGATGCAAGTTCATTTGGACTATCTCGTACGTCCTCTGAGCCATTGAAGGGCTCATTTGACTTCCTCGTTAGTCTGATCATTAGTTGCCCTTTGAGTTCCGCAGTGACGCCTGAATTTTCAGGCTGAAACATCTTATCGCCGATCAGTGCAACGAAATGGGCGGTCGCTTATGGAATCTCCCCTAGTTTCACTGTTCTTCACGACCCAACTGTTGGAGTGCATCTCCTGGTTCTGCCGTCCCATAAGCTTGATAGCTTCTTCGGATGACACCTCCTCATTCTCTATGTGCACCATCCCCCGATGGCACTTAAGTAGCTCACGGGGTGCGAGTACACGTAAGATTATTGCTCCGATTTTGTTATCAGGGAATGGGCTTTTCAGCCACATCCCCGATTCTTCATCGATGCAGCTTCCAAAGGCCGTACCGTCCCTCTCCCAGATTCCCTCGAAATTCGCCTTTCTCCCCTCCGATAGGGAGAGGTTATAGGAGCTAATTAGTCCCTTCACGCCCTCTATCTTTTCTTGCGTAATCTTTGGTATGCCCGGGGTTTGACTACTCACGCTCAGAGGTCGACTGCTATCCGCGGGCACCGTTAATAGCGCGACTCATCTCGCGCCCCGCAGTCTTCGACGCGGTTGGGGAGCATCATGACAGCGAAACATGACTATTGCCACAGTGACACATGAAGACACCTTGACTTGCGGAGCTGGTTCACGGCGAGGCGTTAGACGTTGCCGCCTGGGTTCTCAGTTAGAAATATCCTACACTGAGAGAAAAATGTAGTAGTTTCAACGGTGCCAATCTGGTGCCAATTACACGCATTCTCACGTATCGAAATCGAATTTCATTACTTTAGAAATAGCTTCATTGAATCAACGATTTTAACATCAATCGAATCAATTTTTATTTCGAAACAAAAGAACGTGCGTGGTTGGCACCAGATTCCGTTGAAACTACTACATTTTTCTCTCAGTGTATAATCATCGTCGACCACTCCTTTAGTCTTTCCGCACCCCGGTCAAAACGTTTAGTGAGACCCAAATTAAAGCAATTACTGGAAACAAAATTGTTATGCGTATAAATTTGAGTAATTCGTTTCAGCGTCCATCTGGCAAAAATATTGTGCACTGTATTGAATACCCTGGCGGACCATTCGGGATCTACTCGATAGGCCCTCGATAGAGTGAATCGACTCAGTGCACAACTCGATTCCACCCTATCGAGTGGTCCGCCAGGGAATGTGTCCATAGCGGCATCTTTGGTTTTAATTTTCCATCGCTCATTTTTAAATACAAATTATTAAAATTATAAAATTAGAAGAATGAAATGGATCATGATTTTCAAATAGAACAAAACCCATTACAGGATTCTCAATTTGACCTAATACAGATAGATATTCCACCCAAGATCTTCATCTAGGATCAGATCGTACATAATTATCCAGAAATAGGAAATCCGTACGTACATCTCTGTATATGTACCGATTAAATATCCGTTCTGTACAGTCACATTTTGCATTAATGTAAAAAGTTTTATTACTCTTATCAATTTCGTCATAATCAAAAAAGTTTAATCTGCAATTGAAATTATCCAGAGTAAAATACTGGTTTTTAACGCAGTGGTCACCTACACAAATATTATGTATTTTATCCACAGCTCTATTTAAGATACAATGCAATTTATTTACTTTATTGAAAACACAGAAATATTTTATATCGTATGAAAACGATTGGACATCTTGTGAATAGTTTGCTTCGGTGCGGAGGAATTCTTCTTTTTGAATCAGTAAAGTTTGAGTTTGAGCTTGGTTGGCTCGGCAGAACCTACAAACAATTGGCGATAAAGCTCTCCATGAGCAGGGTGACCAGGCGGCGACTTAAAAAAAAAATTTTATTGATTTTTCTAGAATATGGTTGATCCTAGAAAGCTCTAAATGAGATATCAACTACGTTGTTCAAAAAGTATCAATTCTTCGCGTGAACGACTTCACTCGATTAACTGTGATTGTATAAAATTAAAAAAACCTTTTGAAAAAAACCGCTGTCTTAAAAACCCGTTGTCTGTGGTTCGAAAGTAGTTTAGAAGTAGGGCTGTCAATATAAAACATGTGGCACATATTTTATGTATGTCAGTTGATGGTGTTTCAGAGACTTTCCAAGCTCATAATCATCTGTATATAAAGTTAACGGATGTGCTCTGTCCTCGAAATTGTCGCAAATTTTTCGCCACATTCCGCCTTGAAAAATATTGGTAGAAACTTTCTGTCTCGTCTCAAAATATTTTCCTTCGTCATATAATGAGAAACTTCTTTATATGCATTCGGTAACGCATAAATTGTTGTCAGAGTTGTAGATAACGAAACAGATTCTCCAAAACATCGTCTTTTTGAATATACGCAGTAATAAAGAGATTAGGTTAATGATACACAAGTTCAGTAACTATTACTTAAAGGCGCAGTTAAATAGTACTACCTCAATCAAGCAGTAGAGATCCAGTAGATCCCTGAATTTGCTGGCGCGTTGAATCAACTGCGGCGCGTTATGTATTACCAAATACTCAGTTGTCTCACACAATTGGGGGGTTCATGTCAACAGAGAAATTGAATATATTCAAATATACTTAAAATCGACTAACAGTAGAATGGAATATTCTTTATTGCATTTCTAACGGAATGCCCTCCATGAACGAATTTAAAAAAAAAACTCCATCGAATACGCCAGGTTCATATCACCTAGCTAGTTAGTGTGTTGACATTTTCAATGTAAAATAAGAGAAAATGGAATTGCCGGTAAAGTATCTGAGAACTTCTTTCTAAGAAGAATGATTTTCTTCCATTGCAAGCATTAGCTTGCAAGCTCAACACGTTATTTGCATTGAGTGATCCCCTCCGAATCTCCAAGGGATACCCAGTAAACCTATTATTTGCAAATTCGCCACTTGATTCCTGTTTAGTCTATTTTCAATGTGCCTTTGATGTTGTTTCAATAGTTTTTAAAACTTTAATTTGGATGCTTTTTTGAATCGTTATGAACTTTTCCATAATGCCGTTATCCATCAAAGAAACAATAGAGCAATAATACTATTGTGGAATGTAAACTTTCAAAACCATATCGGGGGTGTAATAAAGGGTTCAATAAAATTATTATCTTTCAATAATTTCCCAAATTACATAGCTAGAAAGCTGGATTCCTAAACGATTTACAACGTTGACGGCACATGAAATAAAAGTAAACGTTCCCATGTTATTTAATTTATTTATGGTAGATGATAGAATCGTAAGAAAATCCATTTTCTATCGTTACCGTATTGAAACTCGATTATAGTCGAGTCTAGTATGAAATATTCTTTTCTATTCTTACGAAAATGTGGTTTTCATTAGTTTGATAGATAGAGATGATGGCTGACCATAATATGGACCAGATTCTCTAAATACTTTTACTTTATTCTAGCACAGAAAACAGTATAGATGCAAAATAGATATCAACGATATGGCTATATATTTCGATAAAAAATGCAAAATGATACCTATATGCTATTTGACTGAGGCGTCGACCTGATCAGATTCCTCGAGGAACGGCCAATCTGAGCCCGACTCGGGCCAATTTCTTCGCCACTCAAAAAATCCTCAAACGGTAGTCTTTCCACTTCCATACATAGCCAAAATTTACGTTGTGCATGTATATTTTCGTGTATTCATGTAAAAAATATCACGGTTTTGCGTTCTACAATTATTCAATGGCTCACGAAGTTTTGTTAGGGTGCGATCGTTTTCATGCATTTTTTCTAGTTTTATGATTCTTTTTAAAAGTTTCGAAAAAATGCAAAAAAATGGTCGCACCACTTTGAAAGCACGTAAGTCATTAAATAATGACAAAACGAAAAAAAGTTATTTTTTTCACGTCGATACCATAGTAAGTTTACCATGAAAATGAAAACATGTTAATTTTGACTATATGTGCGTGTAAAATACCCGTAAGTGCAGAGGAAGCACTGGGTCTCGGTCGACAGACGCCCAGGTTGGCCAGGGTTTTTCATGGAAGCGCAGCTCCAGCAGAGGAGTAAATACGACGTAATGGGGGCAAAGGCGGTCTCACGACACCGTAATGAGGGGGGGGGGCGACGTAACAAGCAAAGGCTATCTGGGCAAGATATAATCAAATAAAACAAAATACTTGTCATTTCTTCTATATCTATTTTTTTTTGAGAGAACTCAAAAGCAAATTTCTAATTTATTAACGTATAACGAGAAGAAAAGTGATATCCAACTTGCTTCAATACAAATACGGAGAATTTGACATATTTTTCAATATACTTTGCAAAATATAAATGTTTCAATGTTATAAGTAAATTTACGTAAAAAATGGCCAAAACAAAATAAAATGAACATGCTTACATGTTTTTATTTCTTATGTATATACAAAAAATATTAGTAAACAACAGAAGGGACGTGTTTGGGCTAGTCGTCAACGTGCTGGCCATATGACCAAAGCGCTCCGGTAGCGCAGGTTCGAGTCCCGATGGTGAAAAATTTTTCATGGTCGGAAAACGAACTCAGTGCTTGTGGAAGTTAGTTATAAGGTAGCTTGATGAAAGCGCGGGTAGGGAATTAGGTTGGGGTACCGCGTAGGTACTGGGAAAGGGTTGGTAAAAGACCCACTACACGGAGAGAAAAATTCTTTAAAAATTACGCGCCTCTTCCGTAACCTCCCAGTCAAAACAGTATTCATTAAAAATTACGGAACAGTTACGCACTTTTTCAGTGACCTTTCAGGAGAAAGTCCAGAACGTTTAGGAAAAAGTAGGGAACGTTCCGTGAAAAAATGCGGAACTGTTCCGTAATTTTTACTGAATACTGTTTTGACTGGCAGGTTACGGAAGAGGCACGTAATTTTTAAAGAATTTTTCTCTCCGTGTAGGGTCATACTATCTGGCACCACCCATTTATCCTTTTTTTTTGTAAACAACAGAACATGATATAATGGCAAATTTTTTTTCATTTTCAAGATTTTCTGAGCTTGATATAATATATCGATATATATAATATATTATATATATAATATATCGGGTTACAATACTTGTTATTGATACGCGACAACTGATTCAATAAGAATGCCAGATTCTTAATTGGGAATAATTTCGCATGACGCATTTCATCATTTTGTAGTTCCAGACAGAAAGAATAATGCATTATTTTCGGGCTAGTTTAGAGTTTTTATGTGCAGGAAATCAATGAGAGAGGTTACGGGATTGAACAGTCATTTGTGAGAATCAATGGAAGCAAACAAAATGAAAAGCCGCGATCAGAGAAATGCGAGAAACGAAAAAACCGGGACCGAAGACCTGTTTATTTGCGATTGGTCAAATGTTATTGTAATTATCGATAATCCGCCACCTAGAATAGTCTGTTCCCTCCTCCCCGTTTCTCTTTCTCCCTCTATCATAGTATTCAACCGAAAATTAGCAATTGACTACATATGATTGTAGAGACGAAATGAGATGAGACGATTTTCGTCTGATTCCTTACGGTTGCCGTAGCGCGACAGTCCCTGCAAAAAGTTTACCTGCTGTGAAGCGAGCCAGTTTAGAACAAAATGTTTTGACGGTATATAGTCTCACTTGATTGACGACACTGTGCATGAATACCTAACGCACAACTATATATTTTCCATTTTAACCCTTTTCAATTATATAAATGTATGCATTTTCGATAATTATATCGCATAAACCAGATGGTCAATCAATGCGATTTTTTTCTATATTCCTTCCTACGATTTATATTACATGTTTTTTTTTTATTTTCCAAAGTGTCTAGCCGATGATTTTATTTTAAATTCTAATCAGCGATAATTTATTTAAACACATGTTAAATCACTGGAATTTCAAAAATTTCTATCTCAGGTTCAAAAATTCAACTGCAAAAAGAAAGTGCTTATTTTGTACCTATTCACCGTAAAAATTTTAACGAAAACTCTATACTCCAACAACCTCAAGAAATGCGTCTTTATGTGTAAAAAGGAAAAACCGTTCAAAAGCAGGTTTCCAACAAAACGATATCTTGTACTGAGAAAAACATGGCCAGTTAAGGAATTTTACACTTGTCCGGAAGATGTGAAGTTTTCCGGAAAATACGTCTCTTTGCTTGTGTTAGAAAAGATATAACTCGAAAATTGGAAAAAAGATCATATCTTACTCGAAAAAAAGAAAAATATTGTCAATACATTATCCACTTGTTTCAGAGATGATGATAATCTATTTATACTAAACATATGTCTCGTCACATCAAATCTAGCTCAGTAAATTTCCTGACAGTTCAATGTTAACGTAACTTGACTTGATTTCAGAAGTCGTTATCCTATTTTCAATTCGTTGCTCATCATTTATCAGAGAAGTACTAGTTTCTTCTCTCAATACAAGACATCGTACTCTTGGAATTTTTTGAGTATGAGTTTCTTTATACAAATACAATGTTCGAAATTAGGCATTCGAACATCAATCGAAATAATTTAAGTTGACTCAAGAAAGAATATTCAATAGAAAAACAGAACTATCTATGATTTTCTAGACACCGGAGATGATTTACGTGACAATCGTACAGTTGTGGAATAGAAGTTCTCTGTGAGCACTCGAGAGAGTACGAATTCAGCATCGTTATCATTATGGTAATGGTCGAGCGAGCACTTCAGTGTGGCATGCAGACTGCAACAGACAGACAGAGTGAATATAGAGTGAGGATGATAAGAGAGAAAAAGAAAAAGTGAGAGAGGGTAGTAGACTGCAAGGGGTGTGGGGTGGAAGAGGGAGACAAAAACGAGAGAGCCCTCGAAAAAATAGAATGGGAGATGATACTTTGACGAGAGTTCTCTCTCGCGATGGATGGATGGACGGATGGATGGATGGATAGCCCGTTGATATATCGATTCCACGGTGTCGGTCCAAGTGCCGTGTTACCGCTTCCGGAGGACTTTCATGGAGCGTATTCACTCATATTCTCTCACTCCCTTTCTCTCTGGCTGTTGCTCTCCTTCTACCTCTCTACATTTTACCCCCTACCATTTTGCAGGTAGTAGGTGTATAGTTACAAGAGTAATTCGTGATAGGCAAAAGGCAAGAAGGGAGGAATCCCATTTCCAGCTGCGTTTAAATGTATGACGAACATTCATGACAAGTAAATGATAATCATTTTCGGTGGGACATAATTTGATTGTGCCCTATGGTGGATAGACACGCACAAATATGTGCATTTCCCGAGGAGATTCGATCGAAATCAGTAGCATTGATTTCTTTCATTATGGCGAATATTTACAAAAAAGTTTGAAAATAAAAGGCTTTTTCTCGATAACTATTGAACTGATCGAGCGGATTCTACGGCCAGAGTTAGTCCAATGTCGGACCTATAATTTGACAAAATTTAATATTTTTTTGAATTTTTTGTCCTCTTATCGTTGTATTTTCTGAAAATTGTGAGAGACAAAGCTTCCATTCGGAAGCAAAAACATACTTTATGATTTATACCTTATAAATTACGAAGTTAGGCAGCACCACGTATGTTACAACGTTTCTTGAAATCGTATTGTGCACCGCGGAAACTCATAATTGACGAGATTGGGAGTCCTTAATTTGCAGGGTTGAACTTATTAAAATCAAAATACACGTTTCTGACCTCATAATTTACGCATTATATCTCGTATTCTACAGTTAGTGTCTTCTATGTACTTGATTCAGCGAAATATTTTGGTTGATTGAAGTTTTTACATAACTGAGGGAAATAGGGAATTTCTTCATATTTTATACATATTTCTTGCACTCAGAAACTAAAGAAGCGATTTTCCGTTAAAGTGTCCTCCATGTAGTACTTATCCAAGAATCTTCAGATCGAATCTTCTTTAATTAAGGCGGATCCAATTAGTGTATACCCCTGTGAAATCGCAAAGTTATTTCGACGATTTTGGAACAATATCCGCCCATTTTGTTGTGATTAATATATGGAGAGGACAAATCAGTAAAAATGACATATCCATTTTCACAACATGTATCTAACTTTTAGAAAATTGTTTTCGAACGGCTCATACAAAAGTCAATTACGAAATTTCAATTTCTACTGAATTTCCATTTCCATGTATTATGAACAAAAAAATACCACATTAAACAATTTTCGACAAACAAAATACATCCGTATATATTTAGTCCATAAAGTACAGAAAAATTTTTATTGAATTCCTTAAATTTTTTTTTGGTCTCATCAGATATCTTTTGATTAATGGATAATTAAGAATGAAATATTACAAGTACCTTCAAAATATTTGTTTTCCCAAATAGTTCAAATCTATTCCCTACCAATGTATTTACCGGAGTTTTTTTTGCCCTTCACGCTTACAACTTCATTTCAAGTAAAAAACGGGGGACTTTATCATGCTCGTATTTCATCACCACAACCATCCGCTTATACCGGCGGATAAGAAGTTAACTTGTTCACTAATTAACTCCCTGGATACTGCTAACGAACCGCAACAAACACATCTTTTTGCTGTCCGCCTGAGCTGTTTTTTTTTCGTTTTTTTGCGAACAATTTTGCATCGACGAACCTTTAACGTTAATAACTAGGAATGTAAAAGTATAGAAGTTGCTATTTTACGACATTAAGCGTATTGAGACTCTAGGAATTTGAAATGTAGATGTGATTAGCTGATTAATTGATTTACTATAATAAGTATGAACAATTTTCATAGGAGTATTTTTTATTCAAGAATGGATTTTCACGATTGGACTTAAAAGTTTTTGGAATATGGATATGCAAGTGAATCTATAAATTTCAAAAAGTAGTGAAATACTTTATAAACTAGTCTTTATTTGGATGAAGAAGGCACATCTTTACTTGAGAAGTATTTTCCGCGGACTAACTATACCCACAAAGCGGAAGTTCTATTTCAGAAAATCTACAGTAGAAATTGAGTTTTATGACTTAAGTCATAAAACCTTAATTTCCGTCACTGTCCGTCTTTAAATTTCACATGAGAATGAAGAATGCACTATCGATCGAGAATTACTTTTAAAAAGTAATTGAAATACGATCGGTATTTTAGAAGATCATGTACAGGCAGTTTAAAAACAAATGGCTATTCGTCAAGAATCGATTGGTAATTAATGGATTAATCAAGCGGGGCTTTCCTGTAGCAGTAATGTCAAATCATATTCGTGAACTGATACAATTTCAAGCTTCATGCTATGATATTTTCTATGTAATAATCCATCTGTATAGTATCACATACCAATATTTTATCCATCCCCGTAATTGTGCATTTCAGAGCATTTCTCATTTTTTCTGTTACATTGGAGCGTAGAAAATCAAAGATTTTCGACAGCCTTTCTCCGCAATCGAAAATTATGTGTATGTATGCCATCGGAAATGTTGCCCCATAATCCATGAAGTTTTCGTTCATAAATTACATCGTAGAAAAATGAGCATATGGACATCGTCACTTCAATCAATACAAAGTCACTCGTCATCATTATGTTCAGGATTCGTGCGTGACCTTTATTTCATCTTTTAAAATCAGATCAAAGCTATTTGAAAACCATCAACCGATGTTTTGACAAGTTGGTTTGCGATAGAAAATGAGTCAATTAAAAGAGAGAAAAGTTTCAAACGCAAGAAATCTCATCATCACTTTTTATCAAGGTGTAGGGAAAAAAAACCATTTGTATGGAGTTCATTTCGTTGTTCTCATAAATATAAATCGACTCCGGATTGAAGCAGTCCAACAATTTTAATTGCGAAATTATGAAAGAAAGCTCAAGTTAATTGAAAATTTTCTTTGAAACAAATACTAATCATCGAATAAGTTGAGAATGTTCTTAATTTGCCACAATATTCAGCATAGTAAATTATCAATTATTATAGTAAATCTTTTCTATAAATAGTAATTGAGGTGAGAACATTATGTCGATTCTTCTATATGGAAAGTGTCCACATTGTCACAACGAATTGTTGAAATGCTGTGTTTTTTTTGGCTCCACGCTTTCCATTTAACACCACCACATAATTTCAATACCACCACAGTGAGCCTTTTTTATGTGAATGACCACATTTATCAAGTACTTTGAGATTCCCCCAGCATCCTAAGTAAGGTTTGCCAATCGTCAATAATTGGACCATTGCGTGGTTCAGATGTGGCGTATAAACTATTGTGGCCCTAACAATGGCCCAAGATTGACCCAAGTCATAGAAATCCATACATTGAACGCCAATCGTGCTATAGTCTAGTGGTTATGTCGTATGGCTAGTATGCGAAGGGTTCCTTGTTCAAAGTTAACCGTAGCCGGAATATTTTAAGTTAACAGAATAGATTTTTTCAAGCGTGATTGAGTTTGGATTTATGAGTTAAGGTATATTTAAGAGGGATATGAGCGTCAGATGCATCAATTACTGTTTTTCAAATATAATTTTTAAAAATAACTGACAAGCTCCATGCCATCGGTTTGCTAATCGTGAACCATTTCATTTTTGTTCCACTAAACCCACCTCGTCATATAAGGTTATCGGTGCATGCACCCACCTCTGCTTTCACGTGTCGTACATAATTGATTTAATTGAATACGAAATATTTATTATTGCTAAACAAGCGTTGGTCCAATTATGGGCTAAATTTTCAACCTTTATTCGACCCGACGTAATTCCAATTTTTTGGTCTATTTTTCCAATTGGTCTATTATTGTTTGCCATTGTCGGCCCGCCGTTTAGATAACCAAATTTTGTACCAATAATAGACTATTTGATTTGCCAATATCCAGCCAGCATCGGCGAGTGGCATACCAAATTTTTTCCATCAAGTTTCCACGCGATTTATCGTCATTCGGTTTTATTCTTGATTCGATTATGAAATATTTGAAGCGAAAATCAGCCGACTTCCATTTTTACATCTGAATATATCAGCTACGTATTATATATGTATTATAATTAAAATGGCAGCTGGCAGTTTTCAAGAAGATAAATATTTTGAATTTTTCTTTACATGTCCAAGCGTTCGAAGTTTGTGCTACTACAGATGAACAGCTGTTCACAACTTGTGAATTGAAAAATCATAAGCGATTTGTGCAATTGTCATGTTTGTGAATTGCAGATATGATAAAATGCAGATACTTATTATTTTTCCCTTATTTTTCATTTAACATTAACGTTTCAACTTGTTGAAAACAAAAAATGTCTTCATTAAAATTGATTCGACTTTCATTTATATTAATTTTATTTTGCATTGATCTTGTTCATTCTAAAATTATTATAGAACTTCTATTCATTTTTGCACGTTTATTTCAAAACGGATCCTTAAGAGGTGAAAAATTCATCCAATAATCAGCAATTGGAAACTTTCAGGCGAGAACATACTCAGTCAAACCCTTTTTCTTCTCTCAGCACAGGGCCTAATTTATACAAGAAAGTTGTAGTTATGTTGTAAAAATCAGGTATTTTATGTCTGTGCCTTCGGATTGACCCTTCGAAGATTACGAAGATTACCGCATCCTATGGGTGGGTATACCTACAATTGAACTAAATACCTCAACGAAAGCCATCTTCAGGGTACAAAGGGTACTTTTATACGTACCTTGCTAAAAACCACGCGGCAATTACGATGAGTCTCCAGTACGCTTTCCTTGTTCAAAACCTGTGTGTTTAAAAAATGTTGTTGTAACGTTCATTATTAATGAGCAATAAAAGTGCTGTAATTCCGATCGATTCAAAGGTGGGTATCTCTGTCCTTACCTTTCAAGTTTTTTTGCCTTTTCATGGTTTTGGTTATCATGTGTCAAAAATTAAGCGACACTGTTTCCAGGTACCACTCGCTATTTTGGCCGCCTCTGGTCACCCGTCGATCGTCAAAAATCTCGAGACATTTCCTCGAGCTCACACTTCGTTAAAGATATTATTTCTGCAGCCCGCAGTCATCCAGTTAGGGTTGCGGTCAGAGCCTATCAGGCTGAGGAAGGAGGGTCCAACCTCTATCCTTTCCATTTTCCCCGTTAGAGACATATTTTCCGCTACCTGCAGCCCACCTCTCGGGTATGCGATGATAGCCTGACAAGCCGGGGAGAGGCGGTTTAGTCCCTCCCCTACTATTCTCTCCCGGAAAGAAACCCGTACACGCAGTCATCAACTTATGTATGAGATGTCGACCTGTGCAGCAGCAGCAGCAGCAGCAGCAGCAGCAGCAGAAGAAGCCGCATATGAACTCAACTCTCTTGGTTTACCCATTTAAAAGAGGGGATCTGGCTAGCGTCGTCAGTTTACCCTACGTTTTGGTTACGTAATACTGATTTGCGGCTCGCAGGACCTTTTTCTCAGTCACATACAACCCGTCAAGGAGATTAATGGCAGTCGGCAAAGATCTGCTCAGACAGACTTGAGTTTCAATTAGAGAAATTCGAGGACTCGAAAGAACTCCCTGCTTGGAGGTTGTGGCAAATCGTATGACCTTTAGGCTTAATCTCCTAATGAACTAGTAGTCGCGTTGTTGGTCGCTCGCTTCGCTCGCTCCCGAAGTGGAGTGCGTAGTTGTGGGTGGCTTGCTGGCGAATGCATTCATGCGGGTGTGACCCGTTCAACGGGTCGAACCAATAACTTCCTGTTCTATAATGATTCTCCTGTCTTATAATAATTTTTATACCCCCCAAAATCCATAACGCTTTTTTGGAGAATGAAAGGAGCTATTTCGTGTACAACGGAATCAGCACCGAAACACATCGAGACGCTTCAATTGTCTTTTGTTACACCTCGATTGCATCATCCATTCACAAAAAAATGTTTGCGAAATTTTGTTTCCCATTTTGTTTTTGGAAACGATTATATCATAAGTCGTTCACGAGAAATCGCTGATTAATTTTTTGCTACAATATTTCTCGACAAACTGGTGAACGACTGTAGCTAGTCAGTGTATAACATAATCAGCGCCGAATTGCTTGAAACGCTTCGATTGCTTTTTGTTACACCTCGATCGCATCATCTGTTCACAAAAAAATGTTTGAGAAATGTCGTTTCCCATTCTATATTTTTAAACTGGAAAACGACTGGAGGGATTCAATTTATAATGTAATCAGTAGTGAATGACATCAAGATTCTTCGATTGCATTATATTAGACCTCTATCGCATCATTCATCCACAAGAAATCGTTGATGAAATTTCCTTTCTCGCAGTTTTTCTGGACAAAGTGCAGAATGGCTGGAGCTATTCCGGGTACAACATAATTAGCGCGCAATCGCATTAGGAGACTTCGATTGCGTTCCATTGGATCTCGATCGCATCATCCCTTCGCGAGAAAATGTTAGCAAAATTATATTTCCCTGATTTTCTGGAAAAACTGGAGAACAACACTAGAGCGATTCTATCCATAATTTGATCAGTGCCGAATGTCGTCATGACGCTTCGATTACACTATATTAAATCTCGATCGCATCTTTCATGCACGAGAAATCGCTGAAGAAATTTTTTCTTTCAAATTTGTTTCTGGAAAAACTGGAAAACGGCTGGAGCAATTCCATCTATAATCTAATCAGCACCAAATGGCATGGAAACGCTTCGATGGTATCAGTTTGACTTCGATCGCATCATCCATTTTTGAGAAATCGTTGACGATAAATTTCGGACAAGAAATCGTTGATGAAATTTCCGTTTTCGCAGTTTTTCTGGAAAAACTGGAAAACGGCTGGAGCAATTCCTTCTATAATCTAATCAGCACCAAATGGCGTGAAAACGCTTCGATGGTATCAATGTGATTTCGATCGCATCATCCATTTTTGAGAAATCGTTGACGATAAATTTCGGCCGCGTACATCGCCAGTAACATGCCTACAAGCCTACCACCAGCCCGTTCCGCCCAGGAATCAAGAGGATTCATCAAATTCATCGGACAAAGGGGAAGGCCACAAAGAGCGCAAAGCTGAGCAGGACTTGAAGACTTTCGGAGAGGCCCTGATACCACCCCCTCCGTAAAGAAGTGCGAGCCTCCAATTTCCGAACCAAAAAGCCCTCCATCAGTGATCAGGGGAACAAGTGTTAGAAGCTAGGCTCATTGCCATGGAATAATATTCGCTATCTGGAAGTTCAGGAGTATCCTTTTTCCTGCCCGGGAGGTAAAACACAGTAGCAGACTGACTCTCCAGAAATCTTCTGCTTTCAGACTGGTACCTGAACGATGAAACTATCGAGGAAGTCTTTCAGAAGGTGGGAGTACCAGAGATGGACGTCTGCGCCTCAGCACAATCCAAGATAGCACCCTTGTATGTCTCGATGGAGACAATGGGTCGAGAGGCTCTCTTCACGGATGAACCCACAAGACCTTAGAACCTAAAACTGGTCGGGATATTTTTACTGCCTCCACTGATTTTCAGGGTGCTCCTTCATCTGAACATAGCAACGGCGATTTTCCTGTTAGTGGTTCCTAGGTAGGAATCAATATTTTATTTAAGAGAAGACCTTGAGAACTCTAAATGCTCCCGTCCAACTGAGGAACATGAAGAATCACCTGGAGGACCTGTCAATAGATCTTCTTTTAGGAGGAAAAATTAGAATTTCTCATCGTAATTCACTGTATTTTCTCCGGTAATAAACATTGCTCGTTCAACATTCCTTTTCCGCCATCCCAATACGCTTTTAATAAGTGCCGGCAGAGTATAAATATATCTCCCAAGCGTCCAGCCGAAGGTACAAACATAAAATAGAACCGTTTTCTCTCCATTAAGAGGAAATATATATTTTAGATCGTGCCGAGGCTAGACCGAAGTGAAGGCTTGTCGTCATTCGGAGTCTTAACTGGAGACCCTTCGTTATCACCGCGAGGTTTCTAGCACGACACGTATAAGAGTACTATTTATACCCTGACGATGGTTGGGATAGACGCATTTAGTGAAATTGTAGGTACACTCATGCATAGGATGTGGTAAACCATCTCCGAAAGGCCAAGCCTTAGCACTTTCTGAGATGATTGACTTTCCAAAGCATTTCCACATAATTAGTAGATTCTACTATTTCTTATGCAGTAAATTCTATTGCAATAACAAGTAGCCCAAGTGTAAGAAATCAGAGCCCAGATCTGCTGACTCACGTGCTGACTCTCGTCTCCTCCATACTGCCCCGTCTCGTATTTCCCGTGGAATCGTCCACAGGTATTACATAACGCAGGGAACATCAGCGCGGCCTTGCGCTCTTCCTAGGCATCGAGCCTGTGGTCATCCCAGTAGCTTTAGCTTCTCAGCCTCCTGCGTTTGTTACGTCTCTCCTCAGACCCTCTTCATTAAGCAGCTCCACCATGACCTCCGCCACGAAGACACTGATTGCCAGCCGGGCTCTCAATAGGTCTTTGGGCGGGGTCTCCCTCTATCTACATTTTGCTAAATCAGCGAACAGCACCAGTCTAGGGTACTGCAGAGGGACTAATTTCAGCATTCAGTCAGATATGACATTCCATAAGCAAAGCTCCAGCGCAGACCCCCGAGGTCCGCCACCCAGTGACCCCGTACTTCGTGGGACCCGTCTCTGTGTCGAATACAAGTATCTTGCCCGTGAAGTACGGTTCTACCATCTTTCGAAGGCACCCCACAACACGGGACCCATCGAGAGACTGCATTATGCAGTCCCATCGCGGCAGTACTTCTTAGTACCCATTTGCCATCTTGCCCCTCAGACCGCTTCTTTGGCGGAAAACATAGAACACCACCAGATCAAACGCCTCAAGGGCCGATCTACCTCTTCTCAAGCTATACTGGTTTTTGGTTTTGGTGGTGGGTCCACGATAGTCTCGATTCTTCTATGGACAATACGCTCAAGGATCTTCCCTGCAGTATCGAGCATGCAGAGAGATCGATGTAAGGCGGTTCGCCCGGTGATTTCGTCCCTTTCGAGAGCAATACCAACATCTGCCGCTTTCACACCGCCGGGAACGTGCCCTCTGTGAGGCATTCACTCTAGTCCTCCATAAAGAGGTCCGGCAAGGCCTGGATGTCCGCCTTCAGCGCAACATTGGGGACTCCATCGAGGCTAGAGGTCTTGGAGTTCGAGAGAACTGATGCTTCGATCAGTTCCTGTTTGACGACCGGTGGAATAATCTGCAGCTCGACCTGAAGACCAAACCGTCGAAAATCGTAAGAACACTTATCTCACCATTTTGGGACTGAAGCCTTCCTAAGTCTTCTTCAGCAGACAGACAGATTACGGTTAGATACGGACCAAGACAGTCGGTTCTGAAGATATCGACGGGCGAAAGTAGATAGACGGTCCAACCTTTAGACTCACGTATGATACTTATTATCACACTACGCTGAGTTCGCTGGGTACCACGGTGTAATGAATATTTAACAATGCCATTAATAAACTTATGGTAATAGTATAATAGAGCAGTTTATGTAATTTTTAATTTTTCGGAGTTATTATTGATATTAATGTCAAAAACAAACGGAAGAATTAAAATCAAGTCCCGCTCAATTAGGCATATACCTGGAGGGAGTAGACCGGTCCAAGTCGACCTCTCGTAGGGTCGATACCAGTCGCGTCCCTGTCGCGATCTCTGGGGAGCGATTTTACGCGTTTTTTCTTAACGAAAAATTAAAATTTTGCTTCCGTTACGTGGCGTTCAACGGTTGATTTTCAATGCATTTTGGGACGCTTGAGAGTTTAACTCATGTTGGGAGGGGAGGGGAGCGTTCAAAATGGCTACTGTGTGTACATTGAACGTGCTCCAAACCACTTAAGTGAATATATGTTCGATATGACTTACTACTTATAAATTCTATATCGATTGTCATCGATTTAATTTTCCACTCTGATGTTAACTTTTTATGTGTGCTTGTATTAAAAAATTATATGAATTTAGTCGTTCCTAGGCTCACACATGACGGGCGATATTTTACGCTCCCTGGTGGAAGCAAAATTTCAATTTTTAGTCAAGAAAAAACGCACAAAATCGCTCCCCTGGGGCACGCTAAGTGCTTGTTAGGATTGAATTTTTTTTTTTAAGTGCTTCAGCCCGCGATGAATTTTCAGAAATAACTCATAATATTATTCAGTTGATTGTAAATTAACTGCTTGTTGAAGGAAAAGCGGAGAAAGAGGTGCCCGTACACGTACATGAGCATCTATGAACATTAGTGAGATGACTCACACATGTTAAATTCATTGATAACTGCTCAGTTCCGACACTAAGAATGTCTATTTATTTTAGAATGTACGTCAGAATAATGAAAATTATGAAAAGGAATAAGTTGAAAATGGAAGTAACTAATATATTTCGCCGGACTTATTTCATTTGATCCCAGCTGTTAAGTATATAATCTTGGAATAGCTGTTTCTATCCCGACATTGAGGGAATTCCTTGTAAGATCAATCTGACTGACGAGCTGAAGGAAGGCCCACAGAGCTAAGTTCCAATATCACCTGACCCAACAGTTTGAACTAAAAATGATTGGTAATGTAAAATATGGCCTTGGAAAATAATTCACCAAGACTCAAGATGGTTATTCTCTAAACTATAGAGGATACATTACTGACGTCTTCAAAACGATTGAAGCGAATAAATTTATGACCCCAATCGACGTTAGTACAAAGGTGACGAAAGGCTAAAGAGAAAATAACAAAAAAGGTACTTTCCAGTAACAGGAATTGATTTAATTGATTCTTTGGGGTACCTAGTCACCTCTACATATCCTGAAAATGCCTATCACCAGGTCACGTCAATGAAATCCATTTTATAATCATTATAGTCATTCGAATTCAGTAGATCGCGTAGTAAAGTACTTGAAAGAAACAAGTACTATTGAAATTTATTTAGACTTGGTCAATTGTCTTGACGATCGATGGTCGATCCCATATTCTCAAGCATCGCGCGATTCTCCTTGGCTTCCGCCAGTTGGGAAGTCACCTTCAATGTCGAAGGGTCATGGGAGGGAGTTCATTGTATTCATTTCTCTCTTGGAAGACGTGATCTTGAGTCAGCGGGAGGCCGAGGATCTTTGGGGACGTCTATTGGACAGCCAAAGTTCAGTTGAATCTTTCCGGATCTCGGAGAGGAGTTGGTTCCGAGAGAACTCAGGTGAGGGAGAAACGATTCGGTCAGTTTTTACGGCAGATATGACACAGTTGTAAAATTGCAAGGCTAATTGGCATTGGAGGAAACTGAACAACGGAGCTCATAAAAAATGATCAAATATTTTCTATAAGATTTTTGATGGCAGAAGTTAATTTAAGGAACTTAGGAATGCGCTGGATATCATTCTCATTTATTCTTACCGATAAAATAAACAGGGAAATATATTTTAAGCAGCGTGGATAATAATGGATTGAGATTGGCAGATTTTTAGTTATCGCAACCAATTATATTTACTCATCTTGTACGCCACCTGTTAACTTCATGTTCGCAATTTTCAGCCATGAATTCTCATTCGATAAGCATTAGGAGGATCTGTGTCGTTTTCAGGAAAATAAGGATTCTCGGGGGATACCATAAAATTGGAACATTTAGATTACTGGATTTAGTGATTTTTGGATAATTTTGCAGGAGTTTGTTAGTGGCTAGGTGAGTGTGGAGGTTCTTTTCTTTTATAAAATTCATTTTTCCACAATCGGTAGAGATTTGTTGGTTTTATTTTGAAAACATCAATAGATAAGCGGAGAAAGAAAAGGTCTATTTTTAATTAAAAATGGAGCCGAAGGTGTGTATTTTGAAAAAAAATATATGCATGAAATTGGTTGATTTTTACGGAACTGTCGCTCATTTGAAGACAAAAGTCAAAAAAGCATGACTACGATAAAGCGAGTTAAAAAATCGAAGACTCATTTTAGTTCATGTCCAACCACATAAGAAATCCAGAATTCGCGCTACGCTGATTATGGGTTTGACCACGTTGCGTTCATATAGAATTCCCCATCTGTAAGCTGAACTATGCGTATTTTTACGAAAACTACTGTCTTTGCTGAAGACCGGAACATGGACTTCTTCACATGTTCGGAAAATAAATCTTGAACCAAACAATTGTATAGAAACAGCTGTACATACGTCAGCGACATGAAGACTTAATTTTAGTGCTTTGAATATCTCTGAAGGTATACTGCACTACGTTAGGAGACTTTTTGGTAACCGGATCACGTGCCCCGTTGAGTGCTTTATAGCATCACTCTTTCCCCCGTTTCTTCTGACGTCCCTTTTGCTTCGGTCGTATTACAACTGTTGGTGATGATGGATTATTATTTCTTTATAAATGTTGTTCATCGGAGGAGAGTGTAAAAAAAGACGCGATATATTAATTTTAGTGATGGCGTTTGTGCTTTTCCGACGATTTTCAATGCCATAATTATTCGCAATTATCGAGAACAATTGCGCTGATCCGCTTTTATTGCTAAACGTTCGATTTCTCTATTCTATCCCAGCATCTGTGGATTTAAATTTCAATCGGACAAAAATTGGGATGTAATCAAACTTGATGTTTGACCACGCAAATACTGAAGGCAAACTCAAACACTGATAGATACTTTTCAGAAAGATAATGAATATCCCGTTCCTGTTAGCTAGAGTCAGTGACTTTATTTATGAAAATCACAAATTAAAGAAATAATGTAACGAAAATTAATTCTCCACAAAGAGTAAAATATGTTAAAAATCACCGTGTTATTTTTGTCAGAAAGTAGAAAATTTCATCTGTAAGAACGCGGGGGGGTAAAAAAAGAGAATGATTCTGCGTTTTGTCATTATTGAATGACACACCAAGTTTCAAGGTAGTGTGAACATTTTTCAGTGTTTTTAAAAGAAATTACAAAACTGTAGAAAAAATGCATGAAGATGATCGTACCACTACAGAACTTCGTCAGTGATTAGATAATGACAAAACAAAAAACACTATATTTCATTCAGTTCAAGGTCAATTCCATCGGTATTTGCGAAAAAAAATTAAAAAACGTGAATTTTGACAACAGATGGGTGAAGATAATGTTTAAAATTTAATTTTGAATTTATTGAAAAATAATGAAAAGATAAAAGATCACAGAGGCATAATTTTGAGCAGAATGAAAATAGATGTTTCATTTCTTAATGATATATCATAAAATATTTTTATTACATTTTTTCCATTAACATTTTCTCTGTTGCATTTTTACTGTTATTGTACTGACTTGTCGGCAGCTGTATTATGGTCGGTGTATACCATAGTAGAGTTCTTGCCTGTACTACATAAAATATTTGTTTTTGACCTTAAGGTGGGGTTCATACCAGCCGCGTCCCCGTCGCGAACCCTGGGAAACTCTAAGAGTTGGTATGATTTTGTATAAATCATATCCAGTAATTGAATTGAAGAAATTAAAATGCAATATAAATTTACGAAAATTTACAAGGGAGGAACATTTACTTTAGAAGGGAGGAGAAGTGAGAAGTCTCTTATACATCTACGCAAGCACCCATCATAACAAATGAGGTGACTTAAAGTATTTAAATTCAAAAAGAGGTGTAACCTAGGTGTTCCGACATACTAACAACAAGGGTCTAGGTCAAGAAATATGCCCCCTCAATTCTTGATATACCCTGACCGTCCTTATTAGTATTTGCTAATTTTCCACTTTTTTTGGGGTTTTATGGAAAACGTCCTAGCGCTTATCATTTTGTCGCTTTGGTTTAGTCGTCTAGTCGGGCAACGTATTTTTGTGCCCTTTTCCGCAAAGGGCGAAATACGTCACAGTGAATAATCTTTTTCGGAAATTCCTTGATTGTGTAGTGTAGAATGAAAAGCTTCTCTTGATGGTACGTCCCTATCATTCAATTTCTCACAATCATCCATATATGCATATGACCCTGGTGTATTAATCTACACTCTTTCATTCGTCATTACAATGAGCTTGCGAAACAGTTTTATATTTATCAATTACCCATGATACTAATTTTTCTAGGCGAGTACCATAAATCTGAATCACGCGATGAATCTTACGGTGCACTTCATCTGCGGGATAAAATACTTGAATGAAATATACTTCTCCTTTGTTACGGGGAGCAACTCCATAGAACCATTTAACTCCTCTGCCGAATCTACAATTATAAAACGGGCATCATAGCCTACAAGATTATGAGAAACCACCGGTATTTTGGGTGAATTTTCATAATTCATATTACATTCTGCATGTGCATGCCCGTAGTAGTTACTCGCGAAGTGGTAATGATCTCGACGTTTAATTAAACTTGAATCGCCCATCGCATACATGACGCGCAAATTCTCCCTATTCTGTGTATGCGAGTGGCCCTATTGGTACAACCGTTCGGTATGTATCATTCAATATTCCTCCGATTTCCTCCAATTCCTCCATGAATCATTTGATATCATCCGTTCCACCTTCAATTTCACGGTGCAATAAATTTTCATGAAGGAGCCATTGAAAGTAGAAGGCATTGCACTGCATTGAACGTGTTTTTGATGTAATCTGTCATCATCATTATCATCACTGGGTTGTAGAATATACTCGTGAGTATAGATAGTAAATGGTACGAACCACTTGTATTTCGGTTTTTTTACTTTCAGGATTTTCATCAAAGGTATCCAGGAAGCCTCTAAACTGTTAGATAGTTTTCCTCGGGAGATTATTTAGATATCTTTCTCCGAGGTAGTTTAGATAGCAGATAACTAATTGAGGTAGACTTTCGGATCGCGACTCTTTTGGCTTAGGTAACGACCAGCTTTTGCCGTTCGCTCTCGCTCATATCCTCATTATCCTACGGAAGGAGTCCTACGGGTCCATCTTGCTAAGGTAAACAGAAACGATTTCCTCTTCACTGGATACGCCCCATTCAATGCCATAAACATTAATCGATAAACCATTGAACTATTCATATGACCACGTACCGCTTGGCTGTGAGGGCTGGTTGCGGCGGTGTAGTCAGAATGAAAGAAAAAAGCTCGTAGCTGGATAAAGAGCGGTAATACCTAACCGCAAAAAACACAATCGATCTGAATATCTTAAATTTACAAGTGCTTTTTACGTTGAATACCAGGAGGTAGCTATGGTATGTTGTAGAGCCTTCCGCTAGAGGAATATACCGATTCATAGTAATTATCACATTCATACCATTACTATATTCCCGTCCTTTACTTTCGTAAGCAATCGTTAACTCGGTCTGTCAATGCTTCTTCTTCTGTCCTACCTGATGGTATCTATATCTGACCACTTCGATGTTGGCTGTTTTCGAATCTGTTCTGATATTCTTAGTTGTTAGAAATGGCCGAAATTTTGTTATTTTTTTCACCAACTGATAGACTTGCCCCTTTCAAAACTCGACTGTAAAATTGAATATAATGAGCACATCCGTCAATCCATTGTTCAATGTCCTGAAGTTATCCAAAAATTTCGATTATTCTAGAACAGCGGATGCTGCTTCGATCCATGTTAAAATGAGACTATCAATCATGAAAGAATTTCAGATCAAGTTATATCATTTCTTGTTAGACTCTGGACGAATCATAGAATTTCCTGAAGTTATGTCGCCATTAGACCGATTTATTACAATCTTTCCCTAAATTTCTAGATATTACGTACTGCTGAGTTTCTGCGGCGAATGTTTTCGTTGAATAGATTGCTCGCAATGCCTTCACTAATTTTTCCAAACAATGAAGACGATTGAGTCCCGCCCATCAAGTTATCCGCTGATCATTCGTAATGATCATCAACGCCCCCAATTACATGTGAAACATCTACAACTGCTCTAATCAACCAGCTAATCGATTTCAAGAAGTCTACAACATACAAGTGTAGCTATATGAAAATTTTTATTTCTTTGCGATCAAGCGGCGAGCAGAGATGACCCACAACCAGAACTATTTAGTCATCGATATGAAAGTAATCTTGAGCAACTTCTATTCCACTGTGACTGTTCTTCTGAACTGCTATTCCCGTGTGTACACTGAAAAAAAATCCTTTTTGCCCAATATATTTTTTCCCTTTAGTAAATCTAGCAATCACTCTGTACTGTGTACGTCCATACGACTTACTAATGCCAAATATATTTCCTTGTGATTTGTAATTACTTTTCAAAAAAGAAATATTTTTTGTCAATGTATTTACCATCACGTCTTACACATTTCAACTGTATCTACCCAAATTGAACAGATATCGTCAGGCTGTTGGTTCCAAACGTCTGGCAATTACCTTCTTGGAGACCGAGTTCAGCCAGTGGTTCTTCGTCAAACAATGAAAAAAAAATTGAGAAAATGATGGATGAGAAATCACTCTGCCTAAGAACTTACAATTTATTTCTATTTGTCTACATGGGGCATTTCTCCGAAAAAATGAAAATGAATGAAACTTTGAAATTTGCATTTTGCTGGCTTTTTTATGGGTAATAGTAGGCAATGGCAGAAGCACTCATAAATTTTTTTAAATTTTGTACTCTAACCATTCTCGAATGTTTACGTTTGGATGATTGCGGAGATGAGAAAATGAGAAGGCACACATATATATAGGCAATTTTGACGACAAAGCTGGCCCCGACACTCATTGGGCTGCATATAAAAAACGAATCATGAACTTATCTACTTCGATATCTATGGCAATTTACGTCCCAAAATTTGATTAATTATTTCGGTGGCGATAGTGTTGTGAAGTATAATCCTAAAAATTAGCAAGGCTATCATACTATCATCTGTCGACATTGATGCTTGAAATTCCCCGCTGGTTAATTGATATAGAGCTTCAGAAAAGTTGATAGTTATATCAGTTTAGCGTAGACTATCATGAGTGATTCATTACATTACCGTGACCCTATCTGGCCGGTCTTCTATAGTAGAGGCATGCTATTTTCCGCCCATTAAATTGTCCACCGGAAAAATTGTATAGTGTGGGGCTTGTCCAATTTTGTACCTATAATTAAATTCCTAATATCGACGATGAATGTACTAAATTTTACTTTGAAAACGATGAATTGGTAATACAATTGACTATACCAGCAGAAAGCTTTGAAATTACTGATATAGAAAATTTTTCGAAAGATCAGTTATCCCTGTATGAAATTCTTTTCACTTTACGGGCAAATAATCAGAGCCGCACGACAGCGATTGAAGCATCCAAGGATGTAGTGATAAATTTCATGCTGTTGGATTCCGTTGGACAACTACTCGGTTTTCAAGGATAATTTCCGACCTAGTCAACATTCTATGGATCTGCCACGCCTCCAAACATTATTCATGTAAACTCTACGTATTGAGTGTAATCTAACTGCAGAAGCCTACATTAATAATCGTGCATACAATTCACGAATTCTTGCCAAGCTCCTGGCAGCCATCTGGTTATAAGATTATTCAAACACCTGCAATTGAGGATTGTGGATCAAGACGATCACTCTGTGGATTTCGGGGTTGAAATCATTACAATACGCCTCCGTATAAGAGTTCATGGAATAATGGATATTGTGTTTGAGGGGAAAGTTGGTCGCAGTTATAAAAGTGGGAGCTCATGCCCGCAAGCGAACAGTCGCCGAGTGCATCTCACGAAGCTGCCATGGTAAAGCATCAAGTTCCTGCGGACTCTGGGTCTAAAAATTCGCGGAAAATGAGAAAAGTAAAGGTATGCAGTATCTGTATCGCTTGCTCTTATTGCCATGCGCCATGGAAGAGATCCTGCACTGAGAAAAAAAATTAATAACAGTAAATCTGGCGGTCACTGTGTAAATACTCTCATAAGGCTTACTAATGCCAAGTATAGTTTCTTGGCGTTAGTAAGTATTTTTGGCTAAAGAAATTTTTTTTCTCAGTGTGAACATTCAAAAACAGACCGTCTTTGATGAGTCGATTGGTCATTACGAGATTCGTTCGCACCAACCATTTACATCTTTACACATCTGTACACCGGCTTCCAAACCTCCTATTACCATATAAAGCCTGAGCCAATGTTTAACAAAGCGGCCTTTTCGAAAACTGCACAACTCATCGTCATCGGTTGCTCCAAGCAGAACTTGTTCTTGGAATCTGGACCTGTTGACATTTGGCTGGAGTTTGAAACATCACAGATCTTGCCCTCCAACATCGCAGCCTTCTGCTTGATTGTACACGATGGTTGAATACGATCGTTGAATACAGCTTACCTACCGGCAGTGTCAAGAAACTCATTTGAAAAAAGAAATGTAATCATTTATCTGATCTGAGTAAATAAATAAACCATAATTATTGGAAAATAAAATCATTTTAATTCCCATCAACAACATCATGACCAAGAGCCGAGTCTGCCTCGGTTTCTGCCAACGATTCAAATACTATGTTGACACCGCATTTGGATTGATCTAGAATGCCTACTATAGATGCTGCTGGACTTTCTCGTACAGATTTGGCTCTCTCTTTATCTTCAACCTGTTACTCCATGAACTAACCCAACGGTCTCGCACGAAATTATCATCCACTCTCACTATCAATTCGTCGATACAGTTTACAATAATAGCCAGTTTTTTCGGAATGTGGATGGATAATGGCAAGAATGGTTCATCTGAAACATATTCCTCATTTATCTTTCTCACAGCAGCATAACCCCTCTCCAAAAATAGCAAGTCACTGGCGATTCTACAGATATTTTCCGGTGGAACATCGCCGAAATGCTTCACCACTATATCCTCAAAGTCGGGACAGTACAGTGGAGTACTATTCAAATAGTGGATGTCATCTCGTGAGAGATTCTCTATGATTACAAATGAAGTGCTCCTCACAAAATTGGGATTTATATCGCCTTATCCGCTTCATCACTCTATGAAAATCTGATTCTTGTAACTTGTAATTTGTAACGGTCGAATTTTTCCGAGTAATGAGTTTTTAATAACTTCCCAATTAATTGTTATGCGTCGGGCTTGGGATTCCTTCAATCAGCGTGGTCTCAAGTGATGAGGCTAACTCAGCTTGCACTTGCTCACATGAATCTTGGCATTACAACCATCGGGCAGAGGTAATAACTGATTCCGGATCAGATATTCGTAAATCGCGAGGAGTTTGCCCCTTTGTGCGATCGTTCTTGAAGCTAGGACGAGACTGTTCGTTCGTGCTTGCGTTTTTCGGCTGGTGACCCTAGGCATGTCTGGACCCGGGTGCAATGGCCAAGGTGGAAATTTCCCAATGCTGTAGCTGTAGCTCATCGGATTCCGCGGATGTGTTGCCGATCGTTGGGAAATCGTTCCTCCTTTTTTTCTTTTTAATGCTTCCTAAAATGTTTTTCATGAATTGTTTCATGAAAATATTCAAGCTGTATTTCCAGACACAACATCCCCCCACTGTGGAATGCTCGCCATGCTTGTTAGGTCTCATCCGCAGATTACAATTTCCATGTAGATTGTTGTTATATATCAAATGAGTTTAATAAATGAATTGAGATGAATTTTTGAATTAAAGGTAAGTTGAATTCATTCCCATTTTCTTTTACTTTGTTCTGGCTGGCTGATGGTAGTGGACCTGGACGTAACTCGACGCCGGTTCGAGTTGCATCTGAGTATCCGTGCTATGTGCATATTCTTTCAGTCAGTCGTAACAATTTCGCTATGTGTGTTTGATACGATTTGTTTTCAGTGCGGTTATTGTGTATATTCCGTTGGAATCTCTTACGAGTATTAATTTGTTGATTTCTTATCCTCCCTTGCTACTTTGGTGAGATTTTTCCTTTTTATTCATCTTTCTCGACTGCATGATTTTTCGTATTTTACTATACAACATTTACTTATTTATTTATTTATCTTTTACCTCTTTTTAAGGTCTCCCCTTACGTAAATATGTGTAGGCTCATATGTGCATATATATATATTATTTTTAATTTAATCTGTTTGTTTACCCATTTATTATCTATTTTCCTGGTTTCTTATTGCTATTGCTTACTTGGAATTCGTACATATACGAATATGCTGCTGAGTTGTTTGAATTTTATATCGTTCTCTTCATTTAATTTTGTCTTCCTTTTTGTAGGTTTGCAGATTCTGCCCATACAGCACTGGAATAGTCATTTGATGTCACTCATGGCCATTGACTTGCTGCATCATGCATAGACAGCGCCCAGTAGGGTACAGAGTCCTATTCCCCCGATAAAGCCGAACGTAAGCAAGCGATGGTGATAACCTTTTTGCCTTTGTTCCCCTATCGGCTCGAGCTCCTCCTGTGTCTTGTCTAAGCTCATCTCGATATGCTTGTCCTTCATTGGCTTAGGCATTGGTATTAGTTTGAGACCGCCGGTTTCGTTTCGGAATGTCGCTCCATGCGTGATGTTCTCCATTAATTCCTGCACGTCAAGGTTCACAGTTGGTGAATGTACCTATGTCTCTGTTACCTCCATTACTCCTGTGTGCGTTAGCCTGGATGTCGGTATTTGCAGATAGTAGTTGGGTTTTAAAGAGATTATTTCTGTGTCCCTAAATTCGATTCCAGTTCCTGATGATATCCTGATATTACATGATTTGAAGGACTCCCGTGTTGCCTTCAACAGCAATGATACCTCGCATACTGCGAGGTATCCCCTCTAATCGCTGAGTTCAAGATTACGAATCTCGGTTGACAGATCAGGTGATTATTTAGGTTGGAGCACTCTGTCTCATTAGCGGCCGTACGATCAGGATCAGGATCTTCCCCCTGTGTGGGCCACTTGAATTGTACTGATCTTGGATAGCGCTGGATAACCTGTTTTCCCCCTTGGAATGGGGAATTCGAGCTCGGGGTGTGTAGAAATCGTTTCTGCTATCAGGTCCAGCTGCTCAGATGTTAGGAAAGTTGGGGTGATTGGTCCATTTCATAGCTGTCCATCGCATTTGCCTGCTCGTTAGCTACGGCTTCTGGCTTCTTAGTGGCTTCCCCTAGTGTTTTCATCTTCATTTTAGATACTTCCATATGCTGCATCATAGTATCTAGTTCTGGTCTGATTAAATGTGTTGCATCATTCCCTAGTAGATGCGTGATTTGGTTCTGGCTGCTGTACAGGTTGTCAATCTCCTTCTTTATGCGTTCAAAATCGTTATAATTCCTAACAGCCAAGAGTTTTCTGTAGATAGTTTCAACGAATTTGAACAGCAGGGCTCTTTTCGTCTTGCCTTCATCTGCTTCCTCATGTTGTAATTGTATTATTTCGACCAAGCGTTGATTTAACATTTCCCGTTCTTGGGTCTGCGAGGCAAACTGACGGCTTTTGAGATACTCTTCGGAGTTTTTGATGTTCAGCACTTTTATACAGCTGTCTCATGCCGTTGCGTATTATCGAGATGTTCTATTTACTAACTTCCTATGGAGGGTCAGGTAGTCCATAGGGACGATCAGTTGCCAGTCTTTTTCTACCAGTTGCAATTGCGCTATATCTTCATAGAAAAATCCCGGATGATTTTGGACGTACTGGATGTCATATTGCTCTTCATTTCCTCGCCGACCTCCACCTCTCCCTGCTAGCAGGAGGAATGAGAACCCACTAAGGTGGATTTTAGCCCACATCTCTTTTTTTTCTGCTCTCTTTAAGAATGGACTTCTGGCATTTCTAAATTTGCCAGACAAGTGCGATTACGTGCAACGGGATTGTGAATAGCCCGTCTATTCCTGACAGTTTTTCCCAAAGAGTCCGCACTAAGTTGTAACGGGATTTTTGGAAATCCCGCACATTAAACTAAATTTTGGGTTAAGTTCTCTAAAATTCTGCCACCTCGACTCACTCCCGGGAATTACTCGAATCGTCGAGGGGTGTGGGGACTGGGGCCCAAGTGCTTAGGGTGTTAGGAGGCCTAAGGACAGGCAACAGCACCGGGCGGACACGGGGAAACATTCCCAGCTATCCTACGGGACTTGGTGGCATATAGCATAGGACTCATACTGGCGTATGAGCGCTCCATGTTAGATGGGGTGGGCATTCAAGCGGCTGATCCTTCGAAGGGGTTGTTCGAAGAGGTCAGTGGCGACGCTCGAATTCGGCGCGCTCCAGGAGAGGCTAATGCCAGGGATATCCTCCCTGCGGCGAGGGCAGTACGTCCCGGCATACGGCAGTACACCCAGCCGTAGTCGAGAGTGGGGGTACATTGGCACTACTGCTGACACTGCCCACTCACTCGGCAGAGCCGCTTCGTCTGGCTCCCAGTGCGGACCACTGGCAGCTATCTTTCGAACCCTTAGCTGGCTCCCAATGCCCAGCATTGGTCTTCTACGCTCTGTAGGTGAGGATCATCCTCTCCCCGGGAACATTCTCTGAGTGAGAGCAATACTCTCCTCGGGTGGTGTTCTCTAGATGAGGGCCATGTCCTTCCTGGTGATGTTCTGTGGGTAAGAGTCATCCTCTCCCCAGTTAGGCTCTCTACATTTGGGGCTACCCTAGTGGGCCCATCGCGCTCTCGATAGTGTGCTCTTGAGTGAGTAATCCCCACCCTCTCGGCCTCCCGGTACTCCGCTATCTTACGTCGCGCTCTCGGCGAGGTGTCCTCGGAGGTCGCCCTCAGCGTCCCAGAACCTCGCAAGTATGCTCACGGTATCCCGAACCACGGTCTGCTCTCTGTATTATTTTTTTTGGTCTAAATTTCGGTTATTAAAGTCGCGTATCCGTGGACTAGCATCCTGAGCAACCCAGGTCTTCCCGCTTCCGTTCCATTCGTCATCGGCTTCTAGCTTCTCGCGGGTAGTTTTACGGTAATGAGGTTATCGTTTTAGTTCTGGGAGTACGGACTCCCCGGTTTTTGGGTTTACGGATTTACTGATTTTGTGTTGTCGCGAGGACGAGTTACAACCCCACTCGTCCTGTCCTTTCGTGCTCTTGTTTTTGGATATTTCGGGATTTTGGGTTTGATGAGGTCGGCTGACCTCGGGCAAGGCAGCGCACCCCTCCTCCTTGCCTTCGTTTCGGTTCTTTCGGTTTTCGTTAGTTTTTGGCCCATAAAAAGCTAGCTGGTGCCCGCAGTAATTCGGTTGGATTTTAGGATGCGAGCACTGGAACGGGCGAAGGAAATAACTGTCGCCGATCTTCGGGACGTGATCGGGGAAAAGTGTTACAAAGTAAACATCCCTTGTACTCGCATTTATCTATGCTTTAGCAACTAGGAGAGAAGGCGCATCATGAGTATTAACCGCTCTTTCAGCTAAATTTGCATTCGGGTCCAATGCCTCAATGGCACCCGCATCTCCTGCATGAGTATGATCTTTCACATAAATTATCTACCGTAAAAGCACCAAAAAGAAGCCGAAATCAATCAACATACAAATAAGCGACGCTAATGAATAGTAATGTCATTCAATAGTAATATCAAAATATCAACCGTAAACAGTATCGTTGGTGGTGTGACAAACATCATGAAAAGTCTTTTTGTCACTGAGGTCCGAGAAGTGGCTCTTACGGGGCTATTTTCAGACCGATATGTAGCAATTATCGGACATAATTACTTATCGGCCCGTGCCTCTCTTTTCGGCTCACTTATCGGCCTGTTTTTAAAACGATATGGCTGCGTGATGAGCCAGTATAGTCAATGACATATGACGAGCGTTGAGTGACACTGACGACTCACCATAACTCCTGTGTCTCAGATGAGAGTTTGTGTTTCATTTCGAGAAAAAATCAAAGGGAGGAAGAAAGTGAAAAATGTTTGATATTATAATTACGAGCACTGATGAAGACCCTAGTGGTGAAGAGGTTGGGGCACAAGTTTTAATCGAAAAACCGGGCTTTGGTTCAAGTATATTCGCTAACGTCGACTCTCTTAGTTATCGAAATATTGATAACCTCAATAATGAGGAAGATGACATAAATGACGGTCGCGAAATTCCCAGCATGTTCTGGATTCTGCAGCCGAAGCTGAAGCCGTACTCGTGCCTAAACAGTCTAAACCAGTTTACGACAGAGCGTATAATAATTTCAAAGCTTATTTGAAACAAAAAAGAATGAAAATTATAAAGGAGACAACCGACGGTAGTGGCCGTGCGGTTAGAGTGCTAGACTAGCATGCCAACGATCCGAGTTCGATCCCGGGCACCGGCGGTCAAAATTTATAGCGCTCTAATCTCACAGTTTCACTGTCGAGCGGTAGTCCTGTCAAAAGGACGACTGTACCAGGGCAGGTTTTTCCCCTCGAATGAGGTTTTTCGGCAAATGCGGTACAGAGGGTTGGGGGGTGGGAAGGGAACAAATCGTAAAGACCCGAAAGGGTATACGAGAGGAAAAAGTTTTTTATAAAGGAGACTATTATTAGGGTATTTCAACGTACTGAACCGGGATGAATACAAGGCACCCGGGTCTCTCTGGGCAATATACTCAATGTTAAAAAAAACTCTATTTGTTGTATTAAGTAGCTCCTCCTTCGGACCTTTGTGAAAAAAAATAGTATGTGTCATTCGGCCGATAGTGTCGGCTTGCGAGTCGTGTGAAGCATGCACCAATGACACAATGTACTATGCCATATTTCATACAACGCCATTCAACTTTTTCATTAGACTTCGATATCATATAATACAAATAGCCATTATAACTTAAATTGTTGTGGCCTTTTGGATTTTTAATAAATTTCAAAGGCATTCTTGTACGTGTAGCCACAACACAGAACAAAATTCAGTCACAATCAGCATCGAGATTCACGCGTGCGAAAAAATACATGTGTTTCAAACGAATATCACTTGAATTGTGTTAATGAAAATTATGTTGAGGTTGCGAAATTCCCAAGGATACATATATATTTGGGAATTAGCCACGGCACAATATAAACACTACATGAAACCTTGTCATAAGTGGGGGAAATTAATCTCCAGTCGATTGTGGCTATCCCTTCCAACGTTAATTTTACTATCGCACCATTCAACACATTCGCAGCTAGAATCTAAAGCCAAAATATGCCCATTAAGTCTAAAATTTCCCTGAGCTTCTGTCAAAATGATTTTTCGTACATTTTTTATGTAAAAAATAGATTCTTTTTTTTTCTCACATTTTTCCTAAGGAAGTAAAAAAAAAGAAATTAAATTGCGGGCGCAAAATAGTACCTTATGCATCAAGGGCGGAAAGTCATATTTTACCGCCAGATATACACATACTATGTTTCAGCATACCAGCCGAAGTACTTGTGGAAAACGGGATCGGTTTTATAGGTTGATTAAATGCAGATCGCAGTGATATGGCTGAATATACTTTAGACATTTATTTGGATCATACACCTGGGCCATTATCCGTAAAAAGGCTGTGAAGTAAGAAGGTCGGTACCCGGGTTCTCTAAACTCTATAAAGGAGTGCGGACAATAAGATTGAGTCGCCGACCGGGCGCATCTCCAGGTGGCCGATAGGAGGACGGCCAGATGGATTAGCCAGCCCACAACGGGACACGGGTGGAAATACCCAGGGCCTTGGGAACGGCTGGTGAAAAAGACTGGCCAACGGTGGTGATAGGCCGTATGACTAAACACTTAGGTGTAAAAAAAACCCCGTCGCGGACCAACTCCCAAACCAAGGCGTTAACTACCATACCGATGGCTGCGTGGCGCAGGGGGTGCTGCATCTCAAACGGTGCCCCCCGCATATCTCGCGACCTCAGGGGGTATTTAGCCAAGCCCCGAGAAAACTAGGCTCTTAACGGGTGAGACCGATTCACCTAGATAATCGTGTGATTCATATGGATAATAAAAATAATTTAATGATCTCAGAAAAGACTCCTGGGGCCTCAACGAACCAGGAAAATGAAGACGCAACAAGAAGGGCTCAACAAGCCTAGAGAGATGGCGCTCAAGGGGATCCGTCGGTGGAGGTGCAGGGTGGCAAACGTAATGCCCCCGAGCACGATACGCCCAACCCCCGCATGTCGCAATCGGGAAAGAAACAAAGGAGCAATCCTGCGTCGTACGCCCAGACCGCGACAAAAATGGTTCGGCTAGCTCTTGTCCCAGAGGGGTACCCGGAAAAGAAAATCTCGCCAGAGGAGATGAGGGGTCTGAAGGGACTAGTGAAGTCCCAGATCCTACCCCTACCAACAGGCACAAAGCCCCAACCTTCGTGGGCATGTGGGAGAGAGAAGGGGCGGTAATGTTTGGCTGCTCCGATGAAGAGACGGGCACGTGGCTCCAAAGCCTATTCCCCAGAAACAAAATATGATCAGAAGCTCTTTTGAAAACAACCAAACAGGTGAGCTGGTAGACCGCAGATCTAGCAAACTTGATGGATCTGGTACGAAGAACAAAGTGAAAAACTCTTACGATAACCTACGCAGGAGAAAGGCCATGGGGGAACGAAAATTACTTCAGAAGCAATCCAACAGAGCCCTAGCGAAAGCCAGGAGAGAAGGCTGGAAGAGGTTCAGTAGCGGAATCGAGGACCTGTCCGAGGCTTCCAGGCTAGTTAAGGTACTGGGGGGTTAGGGTGGCGCCAACCAAGGCTGTTTAATGAAGCCAGACCGCAGCTAAGGCTGGTGCTCGGAAGAATCCTTGCGACTTCTTCTCGAAAAACATTTTCCTGGCTTCACAAGCACGGAAAGCGTGGAATAGGCCACAAGGGAAACTGGAAGCTTTTAGTATACCCTTAGTATACCCACAAGGAGCAGAATGGACGGTTAAGTCCTTTGAACCCCTGAAAGCACCAGGACCGGATGGTATTTACCCAGTGTTACTACAAAAGGGAATGGCCAGCATCCTGGGGCCTCTCCCCAAAATTCTGAGAGCCAGCGTACTGAGAACTGTACCGCGAGTTTGGGGGAAATCTTGTTCCTACCCAAGCCCGGCCGAAACGGCCACATCAAGCCAAGGGGCTTTTGATTCGCCAACTTAACCTCTTTTGTTCTAAAAACGCGGGAGAGGCTCCTGGATAGATATATGAAAAGCACACTGCTAATAGCCAGTACAGAGAGGGAAGGTCCACTGAGACCTGCCTGCACCACTTCGTGGTAAAGGTTAAGGAAGAGATTAGGGGAAAACCTACGCAATGATCATTTTCTTCGACTTCGAGGCAGCCTTTGACCGTACAGGATACGAGGTCATAAAAACAACCCTGTCAAGAAGAGGCTTTCCAGAAACCATCATTGACTGCGTCCAAAGGATTTTGCTGAGCAGGACATTAATTGCTGACCATAATGATATACACTTAGGAGACTGTCCGATGGGTTGGTGCCTACAGGGGGGAGTACTATATCCTCTGCTGTGGTGCCCCGTAGTAGATGAGCTCCTACAAGAACTGAGGGAACAAGCCTTCCTGGTGTATGGATATGTCAGTGTTCTGAGAGATAGACTGAACTACTCTCTAAGAACAATAGTGGACTGGTGTAGGAGGACGAAACACTCGTTAACCTTGAGAAGACATCAGCTATGATCTTCACCAGGAAATACAAAGTGATAAACCTCGAGCCGTTAAGGTTAGAGGGTGCAGAGATTGCCTATGCTCCATCACAGAGGTACCTGGGTGTCCAGCTCGATGCTAAGCCTCATTAGAGGGAGCACATTAAGACGCAGATGGTCACAACTCACGCCTCACTGGGTGCATGTAGAACGGACATGGGCACAGACTGAAGCTTCAGCCCGAACATCAATGTATGGCTGTACAAGATGATGCTGCTGCAATAGATTCAAACCAGAGCAATACGGGCCAATCTAGAAATCCTTGAGAAAAATCCCCGGAATTTGAGTCAAGATGAAAGAACCAAGAAGTACCAAATCAGGAAGGCCGTTAAGACCTACATTCCTGAGAGGCAGAACTGGAAAATTGTAAAGGGAACACCAGTCACCAATGTTATGCACTGGTACACAGACGCCTCAGGATACAAAGGCTGCTTTGGAGCAGGACTGTATGGGCCAGTGAAAAACTACAAACGCAGTTAGTCCTTGGGAACAACGGCTACAGTATTCCAAGCGGAAGTTCTGGCAATCAAAAAGTGTTCAGAGCTTCTGGTATCCCGGATCACTACCAAAAAACATATATTCGTATGGTCAGACAGTCAAGCCGTTATGAAAGCTCTGCTTAAACCCAGTGCTGACTCTCAGTTGGTCTGGGAAACCATGGAGAGCCTGCAGAAACTGGGGACCAACAATAAGGTAACCTTTGCCTGGGTCCCAGGTCACGAAGACATCCACGGCAACGAAATGTTGGAGGGGCTCGCGAAGCAAGGGGCAACACATGCGGACCAAAATTCGCCAGGGGGAGTCCTCTAAGCCGTGGGTAAAAGCCACATAGAAGATAAACCCCGGCGAAAACGATCCAACCGTTGGAAAACAACAAGACCTGCAGGACGGCTACGGCAATGATGCCTGGCCCCAGCAAGAAAATATCTAAACACCTACTGGCCACGGACAGGGAAAATGTGACCATCACGATTCGGCTGTTCACAGGACATGGCAGATTGAATGAAGATTGCAGAGTCATCGGCATGGACTATGATGGGCGGTGCGGACTCCGCAATGAAACAAAAAAGAACAGTTCACACATCCTCAGCGACTGCCCGACATTTGCATCGACGAGACTACGTTGGTGGGGCACTGCTTTCCCCACCGCTCGTCAAGTCGCGAGCAAGGAGGCAACAGATGTGTTAAAACTGGCAAAAAAGGCCGGGCTGCCTCGAACAAGCGGAGCTACAATAAATCGAACTTGAGTTCGGTGGCATTGGGGAGGCCAGTTCGACCATCCGCGTTTATTAATCTAATCTCTTCTAAGAAGGTCGGTAATATAAATACCTACTCGGGGAGCGTACCCATACATCACATCCCTCCAACCTTAAATGTGAGCCCATCAGACTATTGAACTACATAGCTTCCGAAACATAGATTTATCAATAGATCAATCTCTTTGGATGGTCTATGGTCAGTGATCCTACTTTCAGTCGATCAACAACTGGGTATTTTCACCTGTCGTGTTGCTTGAAAATTCATTCTAGGCTCAGCCAGATCTGAGTCAGGCAATTCATCCACTCGAGTCTCTTGAATAATTGATGCATCTCCTGATAGGATAGTATTCTTGATTTGACCTTCCACTCTTAATGAAGGAATGAGAATCCTTTTAAACTGGTCGAGATTCTCCTGAGACCTCTCAGTCTCATCCAACAGATACTTCAGTTGATTGAGATGTCTCTTCCAAATATAACCAAGTGATGTATGAACATTGTACGTCACAGGTGAGTATCTCTCCAAAACCTCAACCTAAACCCACGTATTCATCATAACGTCCTTGGCAACAACCGTATCCCCTAGATTGAACGATGTCAACTTAACACCTGGAGCATGCTGCTGCTCTCTCTCCTGTTGTTAGATGATGCGACTCTTCAAATTAGGTCTCATCAAGTCGAGGCGAGTGGGCAGAGGCCTGCCGATCTGAAACTCTACAGGAGTACAACCAGTGCTACCTTGCAGGGTAGACCGATAACATAACAAGATGCGAAGCAAAGCTACATCCTTATTAACAGCTGGTAGAAAAATGCGTTAATAAATATTTGGATACTCTCTCACTGTATAATTGGTATAATCTGTATTTAATATAGACTGATGATAACGGATACAATCCGGAGCAACTGTTTACACCAACTCTCATTTGGAACCCATTTTTGGGTCTCTCTAATCTCATGTGATTGACTTATCAATTACAACGCATGAGCGAATTACACTTTGCATATCCAACACCAGCTTCTCTCAATAATAATTTACGTTGCTTCTTGAAAGTTTCAATGTTTTAATGATAACGAGCAGTTCGAAGGTGAAAAATACTGTAGTCCCTAAGAAACAATTCGAAATCTACTGATACAAGGCTAGGGCCGTTGTTGGAATTATTTCTCTACGGCCTAGCATTAGACAATTGTCTTCTAAATCTAATTCCTTCCCACGTCCCTTATGAGCTTCCAAAGCTCCAAAAATTTTTAAAATACTACCTACCTGTGCACTCTCCCAGCCACATTAGTGGGTAGTCCTTTGCTCGGGTCAAAAATGAATTTGACTGGCTTATAGTCAGTCTCTCATACAAACTTTCTCCCCCAAACAACTTGATAAGATGAATTCACACCAAACACCAAAGCTATGGCTTCTCTATCAAATTGTGAATAATGTTTCTCCGCAAGAATCAACGACCTTGAGAAGAAAGCAATAGGTTTAACAGCATTGTCAGGTACAACATGAGACAACATTGCTCCAATACCTACTGGAAATGCGTCACAAGTGATTTTCACCATGATGTGAGGAATACAGTGCATAAACATTTCACTCGACATTCATTTTCTTTTAATATCAAGACCAACCTGCTGGACTGTTGACCAAACCAACTTAATGTCCCTTTTCAAGAGCTTGTACAGGGGCGACACAGTATCTGAATAATTCCTACCAAATTCCGCATAGTAATTTCTCATTCCTAGAAATGTCTTGAGTTCTCTCACATTACGACGAGTTTACATTTCGTTAATCGCTTGAACCTTATCGGGTAGAGCATGAATACCCTCTTCATCAATCTCAAGCACCAAAAATCTTATTTTAACTGCAAAAACTCACATTTCTCTCAAAATCACGACATCGTCGAAGAAAACTGTAATCCTAGACTACAAGAAACCAGCATCTCCATAAGTTTTTGAAACAAATCGGGTGCTGAGGCAATCCCAAAACACAAACGCTTATATGCCAACAAGCCCTTATCAATGGATAGACATGGTTCCTCACAATTGTGACTCTGTATCCATTTCCACTTGCTGATAAGCGCGGCTCAGATCGATCTTACTGTAAAACTTACGCTGATTAATTTTTCACAACTGAGAATTGCGTATCTATCAATTTTAATACTCTTATTAAGAGTGGTCTTACAATCACCACACAAACGAATCTCCTCACTCTCTTTAACCACTGGAACTACTGAAGTTGCCCACTCACTGGACTCGACTGGGTAAATGATATCATCCCTTACTAATCTTTGTAATTCCGATTCCACTTCATCCATCATTGTAAATTACAATACCCTTGACTTAACAAGGATGGGCTTATTGTCCGGCTTCAGCTCTAGCTTGAATGTTGCACCATTATAATGTCCCAATGGCTCAGTGAATACAGTTGGAAAATTCCGTTCCAATTCATTTACAGTTGAAATTTTCTTAATATTGAAATCATCACCTCCCTCAACCAAGGGTATTCCCAACGCTCTGATCCACTCAATAACTGGCCCGCTAGATCCATGCATTACAAGAGATGCAACTCACATATTCTCTCTCGGTATTCCACATTAACTCTAAGTACCCCCTGTGTCATTATTTTCAACTTCGTTCAACGTCATTAATAGTAAACAGATTATCAAAGTTCTCTTCTAGATCGATAACTTCATCTACATAATTATGACTAGGGTTCTTTGCTCTACTAAAATTATTAGTCTTATTCAATCCCGGCTTTCTTGAGTGGCCATTAGCATCATCATTTGCTTTACATACGACACTTAAATGGTCTCTTCTCTGACACTTATCACAATCGCACATTTTGTACTTACATTTGAATTTAGCATGACCCATTCTACCACAGAACTACACGGTGTAAACCGGTCTCAAATCCTCGAATGACTACGACCTTGCTGCTTCACGAGGTTCAACGATCCTGTAGTCCTCTGTGTGTCCATCTGTCCAGTATCGTTAATACGTCAGATTCTTTTCACTTAGCAACTTCTTCCTCGTCATATTGTTCTGCAACCCACACACGAGACAATCCCTCATGACCTCCTTTAACTCAACGCCATGGGCAAAGTATGTACATAACTCCTGAAGAGAGGCAATGTATGCACTTACAGTGCTGTTCTCCAGCACATATTGAATCGGAATCTCTCCGTGATGAAACTAGGTTTAGGATTAAGATGATCTGACATCAATTTAATTAATACCGGATACTCTTTAGTTCCAGAGAAATCAAGAGCACACAGGCTAGACAAGAGTATGTAGCCTTCTACACCCAATAAGTTGAGAAACAGCTCCGTTTGCCTGTCTTTGGATGCAGCATTGGCTGTGATATAGTTGTCGAAACTTTGGAACCAATGAACCAAGTTGATTTTTTTACCGTAACCCTCTATAGCAGGGATGGGCAACCTCTGCTCTGAGAGCAAGTCGTGCTCCCGACCTCTATTAGTACATAACAAAGGGTAGACGAAAGCTTATTGTGTCGGGTGATGGGCCTTTATGACCCAAGTCGTAAAGGGCCTTCTCCTCGGCTGAAATCAACCAAAGTGGGGGTAACACGTAAGAACAGGAGA
>NW_011887745.1:1620344-1644249 GCF_000806365.1 Fopius arisanus | reverse complement strand
GGCAGAGACGTCATGGGACGCTCCCCAATACGGTGACTGTGAGGCCCCCACCACTGTCCCTACTATGATCGTACTAGGAGCCTTATAATTGGCATGGTTATAAACTTTATTGGATTCCTAACTCGAGTTTATGACTCTGCTCCGAGCTACCTGAAGGTTGCCCATCCCTGCTCTATAGAACCGATACTAGCAACAAGTGCTATACACTTGTTGCGTCAGAGGAACGCGTCCCGTAGCATCAATCTCGAAAGTGAATATTTTCCACCCCAGGGTGGAAAGTTGTTCTGAAGGGCCTCAAGAAAAGCCTCAAGTGGGACGCAAGAGGGCAGGTGACTTTGGACGGGGTATCATTAAGAGATATGAATATTGTGGATTTAATACAAGATGTTGTGCAAGCACGAAAATCATATTCAGCTAAAAGATGGGAAGAATTTGGAATCAGCATGCACAATCTGAATACCCCTCGAGAGCGTATATAGTCAACCCAAAATTCGTACGACCAGCTCAGTACAACTGGATATCCACCGTCAAGCTTGAAGAAAGCACCATGAACACCATGACACCATTTCCGTACTCCGTGAAGGAGAAATCGATGTCATCATGGCTACTATTTTAAATGATGATGAAAAATTATCGGAGGCGTATTTCAACCTTCCCTCGACTTTTCCTGCGAATATATATTCGATCTGTCCATGCGCCTAAGGACGGAGATGCTTAGGGAGTAGGAGGCCTGCGAATGGGCAACAGCACAGAGCGGACACGTAGATATATTCCCATTTGCTCTATGAGACTTCCTGGCGTGGGATTCATAGCGCCATATGGGCGTTCCATATTAGACGGGGCGGGCTTCGCAGAGGTTGTTCAAAGGGGTCAGTGGGGAAGTTTGAACCTGGCGTACTCCACAAGAAGCTAGTGTCAGGGATATAGACGCTGCGACAAAGGTAGCACGTCACGACGCACAGCACTGACCTAGTCCTGAGTCGACAGTGAGGAGAAGTGCCATAGAGGCCCACACTTCCCTCTTACTCAGCAGAGCCGCTCTGGCTGGCTCTCAGTGCACCTCATCGTTCGCTCGCTCTCTTGCTAGTCTCGAGTAGGCCACCTTGACTGGATATGGTCTGTAGGTTTGAGGATATCCTCCATGGTATGCTCTCTATGTTTAGGGCTACTTCTAGTAGTCCGCGGCGGTCTCGGTAGGAACGCTGTCAGGTGAACTACGTGCTCGCCGGCCTTTCCCCAAGTTTTGGTTGTGGTTAGGAATCTCGGTGATGACGTCCGCGACGCTGCCATCGGCGCTCCAGGATGTCACATGGGTTTGATCTCAGTATTCGATCGCTTTCACTCTAGGCAGCTCTCACTTGGATAAGGACCCTGACCCTTTTTCCACGACCTAGCATCCAGGGCAACGCAGGCCTTCCCGCCTCCGTTCCGTTCGTCATCGGTATTAACTTTTTGCGGGTTTTTGGCATTTAGATTATCGTCTAATTACGGATTTACGGATTTTACCGATTTATGGACTTCACGGACTTATGAATGTTGTGTTGTCGCGGGGCGAGGTCCAATCAAACTCGCCCGGTTCCTTCGTGCTCCTCTTTTTAGATATTTTTGAATTTAGCATTTTAGGTTTTAGTTAACGAGGCTGACTGATCAAGTAAGACAGGGCACCCCAGCTACTTACCCGCCATTTCGGTTCTTTTAGTTTTTGTTAGCTTTTGGAAGCATCAGGATGCGAGTAGGGGAACGCGCGAAGCTAGTAACTATCCTCGATCTCCGGGACTAAATCAGGAAAAGTGTTATAATATAGTCCGAGGCGAAGCTGAAAACACAATGACAAACAATATTTTTTGTCTTTCAGTCCGCAAATGGTAAAAATGTCAAGTAAAAAAATTTGAAAAAAAGAATTATTAAAATTAATACTCATTTTTTATGCCAAGAAATAACATCAGCCGGTAAAAAATGTCAATAATTCGAGAAGTAGAATTTTTCGAAAGATTTCAGTTTTTTTTCCATGGATAATAGTTATTCTATAATTAATTCAATAAAATTCAATTGGGCGAAATTCCCACCTATTATATGAAGATTCTATGTAATTGCAAAGAGGAATTAAAAATAAAACCTTTTCTCCTGTAAAACTGGTTAAATTTGAAATAATGAAATGCATCACTCTCTCCAGTCAGACACCGGTGTGTCAACAACTAGTTTGTTCCGCGCTACTGTACCGATACCTACAATCTAAATTAGCCTGTGCTAAGTGTGTTACTATGGCCACAAAGAGAAAAGCGCAAAAAAGGTCCGGCGCTGAAAGTGGAGGAAGCCAAGAAAACATCATGAAAAGTCCTCACCCCCCAGCTAAAAAGAAAAAGGACAACAACAAGGACGCTTCCTGGAATGTTCAACAAGAAAGTGACAGCGACACTGACAGTATGTGCTCAGATCCCTTCCCTTCTCCTCGATTCAACCCTCGAAGTAACAATAACACAACACCTCAAACTCGTTCCTCTTGCAATACGGCCTCCTTCTCCACCAGACCCTCCTATAATTCCTCTAAAAAGTTCCTACTGCCCTAATGGCCTAATTTGTCAAAAATGCGAAGCTGACTACTCCACATCGTCATGTCCCACTGATCTCGCAGTCCCTGGTCTTACAAATGTTCCACCAGACCGACCCAGCCCATCCCCGGAGTTCCAAATGCCCTAATTAAATCGATCAACTGAAAATCAAATGAACGCGACAAGAAAATCACCAAGGATAACCCTATCCACTTCCTCATCATTACCCACGACTACACTATCGACACCTTCATCTCCAAGCTCAACAGCCCCACCTCCACCAAAAGAGAAGAGCTCATCACTCAGCTGAAACAACATTTCAGCGAAGAGTTCAGAATCGACACAGCGATTGTGTTCACAGGCAATCGTGCATAGAATTTTATGTTCAATCCGGATGTTCCTCAGGACCCTTCACCCACCGAACCCTCCACAGACACGAGTGTAATCATCGAAAATGGACGAAATTAACTTTCTATACTCCAACATAAATAGCTACAAAAACAAAAAAAACTCTTACTGTTCGTTGAAGCCAAAATTACCAAATTTACCAACATCAAATACAGAGCTTGGATCTCGATTGCCAGAGTAGGAGATACAATCAATGAAAATACCAGAGGAGGAACCGTATTACAAATAAATCCATCCCTCGGCCAGATGAAAGAAAATATCTCCACTATCACTCAAAACCTTAACGAAATCCTGCACTTTAGTCTTGACGAACACATACACATCTTTTTTATCCATTCCCATCACTCAACTCAACTCGAAGAATCTCTCTTTATTATGGCAACGAAATGCAAATATGCATTAATTATCGGCGACTTCAACCCTGACCGTAGAAAGAAAAAGCAGATCAACGATTTCCTATGCAGCGGACAGTTCACCCAGATACACACCGATCCAACTTTCATAATGCCTCTAAATAACGACACAACACCTGATTTAATGTTCTGCACCAAGAACATATCCGAAGAAATTCAAAACCTGGAACTGGTTCCTGATCTGGGCTTCGATCATATGGCCATCAAAGTTGTAACGATGTTTTCCCCGGAGTGTTCCGTAAGTCCGGGGAATTGGTTACCTTCGCCGGTTCCATAGCATCCGCGAATTTACCAGGAGGGCGCCCGCTATTTTAAGTGGGTAAAATAGCAAACCAGAGAGCCGCCTAGTTGTTAAGGATACAATTAGGAAATACCATTTAAGCCGCCTAGTTGTTGAGGACACAATTAGGAAAGACCGAATTTACCGGTGGAGGTGGGGGTTAGCACCTCCCCAGAGATAACCGATAACAGATACGGACGAGAGCACAGAACGGTGGGGTTTGTCCGTTCTCGCGACAGGACAGACAAGAAGTTCCGCCTAGTTGTTAAGGACACAATTAGGAAAGACCGATAAGTTAAAATTAGGTGCGTGACCAAAGATCGTCACTGTCCCTTTCCGAGGGCGCAGTGAGGACCTCTGGAGATTTCTCGCGAAATACCGAAATGGCGGATGTAAAGTTAGGACACGTGTGGGAGCACTGGGTCGCTCAGTATGCTAGGTTATGGAGAGAGGGTCGGAGTTCTTTTAATGTGGTCGGTCCCCGATAGCGTCGGAAGGTTGGTAGGGTAGGGTGATCGATAGCAGGTCAGGTCGATAGAGGCGAGAGCGATCGGTAATTAGATAGCGGTAGAACGCCGATAGCTGCCGATATGCGCTAGCATCGCGAGAGCTCTAGGTATAGGCATACCTTCTACTATATTCCGTTAGCTCAGCCTCATGGCTGAAAGAGAGATAGCGATAGGTAAAGCGATATGGCGGGCTATATAGCCACACTAATCATCGAGAGCTACGGGCTGTCAGAGCCCGGGGCCGAGTGGCCCGTGAGAGTGCCGGAGCAACTCTGCCGTGTGGAGTGGAGAGTGCTCCCTAGTAGCTCTTCTCCCCACTCCCGACTCACGCGGCTGGAGTGCGTGGGGGGTCGTCCGTGGTTCTTATCACCACCGCGAGGATATCCCTGCCGGTAACGTTTCCTGGAGCGCGCCGAATTCAAATGTCCCCAACCAGGCTGTCCAGTTAACCCCTTATCTGGACCCCTGGCCATTTGAATGCCCGCCCCGTCTAACGTGGAACAGTTGTCTGGAGTGGAGAACCAAGTGTTCCGACAGAGGAGTCTCATTGGGAGCTGAGGTTCAGTACTATAACCTCAACTCCCCACGCGTGGGGAATTAGCAGACCCAATCGATGCGGCAGAGAGCGTGATTTATCCCAAAAATATTTTCCATTATTATTAACGCGAAAATCGCGTTACAAAGTTTCTATTAAAAAAGGTCCAACCTTGATCAACAACAACCTTCACCGGCCACTCTTCAACTTCAACAAAACAGATATGGAAAAAGTCAACGGAGATCTACTTCAATTCATCCAAGACCACCCAGTCATCGACGGAGAGAACATCACTAAGTTCAACACATCCCTGGTTGAGATAATAATCAAATATACTCCAAAAGCCAAGTACAACTTCTGCAACTACACCCTATCCCCGTTCATCATTCATTTCATAAAAGTAAAAAGAAAAAAATATAGAGCCTATCTAGCTCATAAAGCAAACAACTCCCAGCAAGTAAATCAAACCATCAAAGCCGAGATTACCGCCCCAAACAAAGACATACAAAAACTCATTCAGGAATACAGATCCCATCAATGATTGAAAGCCTGCAACTCAATTCAGCGCATAAAAGGTAAAGAATACTGGTCCACTATTAAAAAATTAACAAGATATAGACCTAAAGTCACTATTCCGGAAATTTCCCACAATAACCAAAGCCTGACTACTGACGAAGAAAAATCCAACGCCTTTTCTTACTTCCAAGACATATAAATTCAGTGAATCCAATTTATTTGATGATTCCACACTAGATACTGTTAACGATTGGTACAGCGACTTCCTAATTTATCCAGATCCCACTCCCGAAAATATCTCCCGAATCACTCTTGGAGAATGCAAAAGAGCGTTGTTAATAGGGAAAAGTACTGCTCCAGGGTTCGATAACATCCGAAGAGTTACCGAGGAATTAAAAACCTTTCAATCACAGTACACCTTCATATCCGAAAAATATTTCATTTTTGCCTTGGAAGAATTTTTGCCTTGGGAGAAAGGAATTATAATAGTCATCCCTAAAGCAAACAAAAAAATACATCAAGTAGACAGTTACAGACCCATTACACTCCTTCCATCCCTCGGCAAGGTGTTTGAAAAAATTATAAAAGATCGTCTGAACTCTGCTACGACCACCAACATTCCAAATTTTCAATTCGGATTCAGGGAAATGAAGTCCACTGTCTATCCCCTCACTATCCTAATATCCAACGTCCAAACAGCCGAACACAACAATCTTAAAACCAACACGTTATTCCTCGATGTCCAGAAAGCCTTCGACAATGTCTGGCATAAAGAGCTACTTTCCAAACTTAGCATCCTGAACACCCCGTCATATGTAGTTAAAATCATCCACCGGTTCCTACTTAACAGAAGCCTTTCCAGGAAGATTAAAAACGGCTATTCCCAAGAATTCCACCACCAACAAGGCATTCCTCAAGGAACCCCCCTTTCCGCTCTCCACTACTACATTTTCTGCCGCGATATCTTAGTTAACTCCTTCCAAAATCCTAATCCCCTCCAATACCTGGTTCAATTCGCAAACGACATTGCACTAATCGGCCATGGCAAATCCTGGCAAGCAGCAACTTCGAACCTACGAGACGTTACGAACTCAATACAAGTTTGGTTTAATAAATGGCGAGTGAGTCTCAACCCCTCAAAATCCCAATACCTTCAATTCTATCTGAATCCACAGAAATCCAACTCCCCGATCACCCTCCAAAACACCCAAATCCTTCCATCTCATCACACACGTTATCTCGGAGTCGAGTTTGGCTACTATCTAAACTTCGGAGATCATGCCAGCCCGGTCAAAAAAAATGTATCGCCCGAGGCTCCAAATTTCGTAGCCTTACTTACAACAACAAAGGTCTCACCTCTATACATGTCGTAAAAATATATAAAGCCATTTGTCGGCCGATACTAGACTATACCCACCCGCTCTTCACGTTTTCCAGACCTGGAGCCCAAAATATAATCAATGTTGCCGAACGAACAACTCTTCGTAAAATGACGAAAATTCGCCATCCCGACAACTCTCTCTACAATCCATCGAACACACTCCTATACGAACGTACCGCAATTGAACCGATTCTCGACAGATTCAAACATCTAACTTCAACCTTTGCACTACATACGCTGGACCATATTGTTAACCTTTGTCATAAACGCAATCCCAACACCAGATCTGTTTTTAAATACCCTCCCTCTACTTTTCCTGAGAATCTACAATCCATCCGTATAAATTAAATTAGAAATAATTCATGGGGAAGAATCGCACCGGAATGAATATCCCGATTCCATAGTTACCTATATCTTAACAGCTTAAATTAATTCATGTACTACTTTTATCCAACGATCATTTCATCTCCATGAACGAAACAATATATCATTGGCAACCAACCAGACCCACACACATCTTCACAATCTATAAAAACCATTATGTAAACACTTGGCTGAAGGCCTGAGGGCGATGACCTATTGTGAGAAGTCTATTTTGTATATTTCTTGCAATAAATACCGTTAAAACTAAAAAACTGAAATGCATCGTACTTCATTTTGGTACTTTTTTCAGCCCATTGAGTCTGTCATAGCGCGATTTGAGAGTTGAACAGTCGAAATTATGAGTTAGAATTAACAATATGAAAAAGTTAAACAGTTAAAATGACAAATTGGAATTAATCTTCACTGTATCAATTATTGATATCTTTAAAAATGCTGGCCAAGAATAGGCACTAGGATATTGTGCCTCTAGGGAGTAAAGTATTTTCTAACGAAATGTGAGTTTATACCCCGAGGTGAAAGCGACGGTTATAATCACATGAGTCAGAATAGTATATTTCACGCCTAGGACGAAAAAAGGGAATCTGACGAATGCGACTGTATAGTCCGAGTCGGAGACGAGCATTATAACGCGCATAAGTCAGAATCACTTTTTTCGTCGTAGCTATGATGCTATTTTATGTCATTGTGGCCGAAAACGCGTTGTTATCCGAGCGAAGCGAGGTTAGAAACGCGTTTTACCGGCCGCAATGACATAAAATACTTCATTTCCGCGAAGTACACGATATTTTATTCTCGTAGTGACTGGAAAGACCGATTCTAACCTCGCTTCGCTCGGTTAGATCGCAGTTTCCAGTCTATGTGCGCCATGTTCGCCACTCATGCTGAGAAAAAAAAAGTTTTTCACAAATGCGTCTTTACTTGTATTACAACACACATACTCAAATATTTCCAGCAAAATATATTTTCTAGTAACAGAATAGTACACTATATATCCATAGGCCAGTTAAAACAAAAATGTCCCAGATCACATGAAATTGTTAGCGGATGCGAAGCTGAGGTTGACAAACCTGTGGTTTGAGGCATCTTTTTTCACTGGTCGAGGTGTATACGATTTTTCTGCTCGACGAGCCAGATAGCCACAATTTCTGAGCTCTCTGGCCGCAAGTCATAAAATCAACTTTAGTCAAGGGATTTAGTATTTGTATTCAAAAGGTGATAGCAGCCAAATTCACAAGAAAATCATATCTTATTCTAGAAAAAGAAAAGCTTTTGTCAAGAAATGATGCACTTGTTCTAAAGATGCTGATAAGTTATTCATAATAAAACTGTCATTCCTCAAACTACGTCTACCTAATTTACTCCCTAGCTTTTATTTTTTTTAAATCAAAAGATTTTAATGTAAACATTGCTTGGCTTCGTTTGAGAGGTCACCTCCTTATTGTAAGTTCATGCTCATCATTTTTTTTTTGGCAAAGTACAAAATCTTTTGCCTAAGGTTTTTTTAATCAATTTTATAGTCCATAATCATCTTTACGCCTTACAAAATTTATTCTTTTTATCAAGTTCGCTATTTTACGCATAATTTTCCGCAACTATAGTTACCAATGTATTGCACAATTTTATATTATATTTTGCTGCAATAATAAAAATGTCAAATAGTCTGTATTGTCAGTAGAATGCCATAAGTATTAATCAAAATCTGTCTCCGTACCTCGTTCAGTAATTTTTTTCTTATGTAATAAAATTCATGTGCAGCAAGAGTGCATCATTAAGCAGATATTCACAAGGAATATCAGCAGAGAAGGTATTTCCATAGAAGTGACACAGGAGCATAAATGTCAGTGAAGATTTTGAGTTACGTTCCAAATGTTAATTGTCCATCCGTTTTGTGATCTTACACCGGTCGCCGCCCTATGTCAATGTCAATCATTGGCGGACTCAATCAACCAATGTCAGTGATACTTTCAATGACAAGGATTGTTAGTAGCGGTATGATAAAGTACTACTAAAACGAATCAACCGTTTCTTACACCGAAAAATTTGCACAGCATACATTTTCAATAAAGAGCATAATCCCTGTAAACTTTATTAAAATCGAGAGTAAGACGGCTCATCTACATATCTACCGGTACTACTTCGAAATATTGACGTTGAATATTTCTTCGGTCCTTTGAGAAAGTGGATAACCTGAATAAGCTGCAATTTTTTGGTGAGAATAATGGTACCATCCATGCAGCCCATCCTGGACATACACAAACACAATATGAAATAATAAGCAAACTCTCACTCAAACTCCATGAACTTTTTCACACCTGAACCCATATTTTCTTTCATTATTTGAAAATCGAAGAGGAAGAAAAATCAATGGTCCAATTAAATTTCATCATTAAATTAAAAAAACAGCGCTGAATTGACATATCGATTGAGAATTTTGAAAGTATCAACTTATCCAATCCTATCTCAGAGTGGCGCCTGCGAATCGCGGTTTCCCATGGCCTCTATTGGCCAAAATTAGGTTAAAGTTACATCATAGGAAATGCCTTCAGTTCGGATGTCAATCTTGCACGTCAGGAAAGATGATCGGTTTTCCAAAACTAGGCCTGAAAAATACTATTCATAGGATATGACAAACACTGCTTTTTGTCACGAGAACCGACCAACCGAGTTTTCAGCAGGACTAAGCCTATAACTAGTCCGGAAATATCCAATACCTTTGATAGTCTTGGGGTATTACAACCAATAGAACCAATTTCATACTTTATAATAATTTTTCAAGCCGCAAATGATTGTATAGAAATATATTAATTCCAGATCCATCAGTTTTGTTATACCAAGACCTTTCGATGTGGACACGATGTTGATATAAACAAAGTCTATGATCATTTTTTTTTCTAAATGAAATAAAATAGTCCGAAGGATGCATAACAATGAATTTCCAAGGAAGAAAATTCTATGTTCACTTACATAATTCCTGAAACATACTATATTTGAAAAAATGTTGAAAAGTCTGAAGTCTTCTTTCAATGAATTTTTTCAAGTATGAGTGCCAACAAACGTATAGGTTATAATATTTTCACGCGAAGATTGAGTGGCTGTAAGTGAAGGGGAGACGACATGAATTCAAATGTATATATCTCTTGGGAATCGGCGGGGAGAATGAGACAAAAAATGGAAATCTTCTTAAAAAATCGCATGGCTGGAAGTGTCACAATCAGGCAAATGATCCTTAGAATCACCGAAGCACAAGATCACATCTGTCTCATTTGATAACTCAATAGTGTACGCAGGCATAAATTCACGTCAAGTACACATTTTCAATTGCATTATTAAATGCCGTCTTTAGTCCAATTGCTCCTTTTGTTATCATTACCCGTAGATTATGTTACTCAACTTTTTATTCAGGTAATGAAGATATGAAGCAGAAAAATAAAGGAAAAAAGTTGATTTGCAAACGAATATCTTGGATGGAGATGTAGCGAATACTGCAAAGCAAATGAGAATGATTCTATTTTTGAAACAACTATGTCCCGAAGGTGATGGGAAGCATCCTTCGTTTGCGAGGAATCCAGTTGGACAGGAGGTCGATGCGCTAGGTATTTCCGGAACACTTACAAAAAAATAGCTATTCCTTGTATTTCGTTTTGTATCGTATATAAAACATCCAGAACACTGAGTCGCCAACCAGTAAACCTTGTTTTATCTATTTTCATTCATTTTCACCTATTCCTGTGCATCGAGAGGAGAACTGATTCAAATACCACAAGACTCTTTAAGTGCCAGTGTTGTCTGTACCCGCAAAGTATTGCACTTAATTGCTTGTGCGATTTTTTCTCGATGTCACTGAGTATCCCCTTTTCTAAAAGCTACTGGTTCTTGTCAACACATTTTCAGACAGATTCTTAGTCAATTTCAACTATAATTCATGAACGCGATATTATCATTTGTTCGTCGAATCTTAGTTTATATTCATTTAATACACACTGGGAAAAGAAAAATTCAGCGAAGCCTCCTTTCTTCTATTATGAACCACGCACGCGAAAAATATCCCACACAAAGATATTCTGCGCTGAGAGAAAATACGTTAGTTAACAAATTTTGTACTTGTCCGAAAAGCCAAGAGCAATTGATTCGAAATAGGAAAGCGACTTCTCGAACCAAGTGAAGTGATGGTTACCTTGAAATTCTTTGGATTTAAGAAAAGAAAACTTGTGAGTATATTCACTCAGGTTCGGCTATGTTTGAGAAATCATATCTTCATTATGAATAAATTGTCATCATTTTTGAAGCAGGTACATAATTTCTTGACAGAAGTTGTTTTTCTAACATTTTTTTTAATATTTTATTTTCCAAATTTGTCTATTCACTCATATACATTATTAATAACACTCACTCAAATACATTAATATATAAATTTAGTTGTCAATTTTCTACTCAGCGACGCTCCCTCTGCTGTGGAATGAATTTTTATTATTTAAAAAATTGTTAAATACATTCCCAAACCATTTCTAATGTCAGTTAGGTAATTAAAAATTCAACTTTTTTGTATTCAGGGATTGGAACATTTACGACAATGATCCCCTCCCCCCTTACTGCGGTGCATCTAGCACACCTTTAAAAAAAAAATTGTCCTCGGTGCATAGTGACAATAATGATGAGAATTGATACAGTGGGAATTGGGAAAAGTGAGGGAGGGGGGGGGGGGAGAATCTTCGCTAAAGTAGAGTCACGTGAAAGATAATTATATTTATTGCGTGGTGTAACATGGTGGGGCAAGATCGTCCCTGGAGATATCGTCTCGGATTATTAGATCGGAACCGGTGATGAGCAAGGATTAATTGACGTCAGGCAGCATTGGCGTGCGCTTACGCGTCCCGATATGGTCATCGATCATAGAAGGAAGTGACAGCCTGATTTCTCACGTTCTCGCCTCTCTATATTTTAAATCACTTGGAAAAATAGACTTCAATCAATGACAGCCTGATACCATCAAAAGAAATTTGCAATATTCATATAGAGTTCATTATGAAATTGGTTCCGTAGATTTTTAGCATGATCAAAGCTAAAAGAAGAATATGCAAAAAGCCGCGAATCATGACAAGATGAATTTCTCTTAGACGAATCTTTCGGAATCGGGATTAGGAAAGTGTTCTCGTGTATCTGCCAGGCCATGATCACATTCTATCCGGCGGCTGCTCCCCAGAGAACACTTTTCTTTTACTTTTTCCAAGCGATACGACAGATAATCAATAATGTGTCACATCCCAATACTTTCTACCATGAAATAACATACCAAAATCTGTATTTGGTTTATTTTTCATGAAATTCATTACATCGTGATAGATTGATGTATGCCAATATGAATAAAACATAACAGAAGGAAAAAATGATTCTACAGAAAAAACTACTTCTCTTCTTTGGATAGCTTAAAGAATTAAAATGCTTCTGTGAACATTACATATATTATTTGAACAATCGAGTATATTTCATACATGATTCGTCAATGTTTCATTGAATATCGTCATAAATGTGAATATTCCCGATCGGTATTATTGGCGGTGGATTTATTGTATCCAGTATCCAGTTTTTCCCAAGTTCCAAAATCCCGAGCATCTGCACATGAAATTGACTGGAAAAGCTTCACACGATTCTCGTAATGCATTTTCGACCTTGAGTGGTATTTAGAAGATTATTTACCGGTCACAATTTTGGTCAGTAAACGGCGATACTTGATATAGTACAATCTACCATTTGCATTTCCGTATATTCTTGGTGAAGCACGCCCCGTTATTTTGTCAAATTTGACCGCTTCAGGAATGTTAATAAAAAATATTAGCTGGGCCGTGACTTATAGAGTATCGGATGGCCGACTCGTCCAAGCTGCGCGCCAGAAAGTCAACTTCGACACGGGCAAGCGAGCTTAGCTGACTGCGCTAATTTCACTCCTTCGAGCATATCTGGGCTTATAACTTATGCGCCTTGTTTTGTTAGGTTAAGTTATGAAGAGAGAGAAGTTAATAAAAAAAGAAACTGGTTTTATCGAGGGTTTTATATACTGAAATGATACGAAGGATCATAATATTATATTATAATATTTTTAAGAAGTCGAAGGAATACTGGAATAACGCGAAGAACAAAAAATCTTTAAATTCAAATGAAATACTACCAAATACTCAAAAATATTAGACTCACATTGGAGAAAAAATTTTTATTATAATTTCCGACGTCGAAGTTTTTGGCATAGAATCGCTTATATGGAAAATATTATATTCGAATTTAAAAATAAAAACATTATGTGAATATTATTTTACAGAATGAATATTATACGAAATCGAGAGGAGAATTTCAGCCTCTTTCACTTTTTCCCCACATTTGATTGTAAATCAATAAAAGAACTCTTTTTCCACTAATTTTTGTATGAATATGCATTCAATAGGAAATCCGTTTGCATGTGCATTCTAACAACAAACGCATCGAAACCCCGAGATTATTGTGGGATTATATTGAGCTGTGCAATTGATTGCATTTAACATTCTTTTAGGGTACATATATCAGATGTCGATCACCGTAATTTCGTAATTAAAATAAATGAGAGCTGATCAATCATACTTTCTTGTTTATCAGCACAATTTTCAACCCATGAAGTGACACATACTTTCTGCGGACCAATTTTTCGATAAGTTAACCGTGGTTAACGCGTCATTCACGTTAACATTATTATTCCTGATTAGGTGGGCCCAACAATGAGGGGTCTTCATTTACCTTCAACCACGCGGTTAATTTATGAAAAAAACTGGCCCGGGAAGGCATTGGAGCAGTCGTTCAACATTTGATTGCTGGCCGATTGTGAAATCGGCCAATTCGGTTTGTTGTTTGACAATTGATTGATGATCGATTGCGATATCGAACCAGTGGTAGAGACGATAATAAATTGACTTTCTGGGAAGACGATTGGAAGTCAATCCCCGATGTTAGTTCGATTGCAGTTGGGTGACTATCACCTGAAGAGGGAGTCGATTGCCAGTAAATTATCAGAAAATACTTTCAATCGGCTGAGAATCGACCTGAAGGTAAGACGATCGTGATTCGTTTGGGGTACAATTTTACATGGGAATGGACCGCCTATATTGACTTGGAAGAAAATCGACTGCCAGTCGTTTGCTTTTATATCAATAGAAATCGACCAACAATCGACTTAAAAGCAAATCAACTGCGAGTCGTTTGCTTTTAGATTCTCAATAGAAATCGACCAACAATCGACTTAGGACCGAGTCAACTGCGAGGCGTTTTGATTTATATTCTACGCAGGAATTAACTGACAATCGACGTGAAAGCAAATCACGTGCGAGTCGTTTACTCTTATTATATTATATACAAAATCTTGTGTTTTTCCAAATGGAAATAACAGATTGAGAAGATATTATAACGTCGATTAATTATAGAGCTTTCTATAAACGTTGCTGAAATTTAATTGGAGTTTGCGTATCAGTACTTACCAATCTTTAATCCAATACTTCGGTAGTCTACGATGGCCCCAAAAACATGGCAAATATTTTAGTGTTGATGAATCCTTATCATTTTCGTCTTCATCTTGATTATTTGTTGAATAAAAAATGATAAATAAAATTGTTGATCATAGTGTATCACTTTCCATTTAATAGACAGTTGGCGGTGAGGAAAAATATCATGAGGACTACTATCCTTTACATATATTGAACTTCTCAACAAAGGCTTTCCTCTTTGATCATTGACTTTCACTTTCAATCTTCCACTTGAATAAATTCTTAGAGAAAAACAAGGCTTCCATTTGGTAGAAAAAAACTGTTTTAAAGGTTTTGATTTTCTTATGAATGATTTATGAGTGCAATTATAGTAGAGCTACTCCCATTTTAAACTTATTCTGTTCCATAATTTTGATTATTTTGAGGTATTGCTAAAGTAAATTTTGCATCCTTAGTGTTCGAACTGAGCGGCTATTAATGAGATTAATTTCTTTGAGTTTTCTCACTGATTTTGGTGGATGCTCATGTAGGTTTACGAACACCCCCTACTCAACGTTATGTAAAAAGAAAAATACAAAATATGACTAAAAAAAAGTCGAAACAGGCCAGTGAATTCTCAATATTGTCCATCCTCAGTTCCCATAGTAAATAACGTTTTGTATACGAGAGTGTCACATAGAGGTTTACAGAACAATCCTATCTTTTTGGAGTGTGGGCTATCCCAGTTGACTGTATGGAAGAAGTGACTTCACTACTCCTACCTAAGATCTGCGGAAAACTTTGACGGTGGTTCACGGGGGAGTATACTTTCTTGACGCTAAACTTCTTGGACAATGCTCGAGGAACTTCCGCAATTAAAGTTACAGGCACAGACGACAGTTGTACTTTGATGCTGAGTTTGTTATTTTTTTTATATTGGCATTCTACACAATGAGAATATTTTTTAAAGCTCTTGTGAATATGGATTATTTGCTTTGATAATATCATGAAATTAATTCATTATGATCATTTCTACACAAAGAATAATAGTAGTTCCCATTTCGTCTTCATAGTGATGCTACCAAAACGCCTAAATATCTACAAATTTGGAATTGTAAGAACCTTTTTTTTATATTTACTTGTCGTAGCATGTTGAATATCTAAAAAAAACTTGAGATAGGAAAAAGTGGTAGTTGCAGTTAGATTATAATTATAACTTAGGGAGAAACTACTTGAAATATTGAATATTCAGAAACGATACACAATAAATTGCAGTTATAGAAAAATAACACGTATTTTATTTTGAAAATGGTTTCGCGTGTATTAATTTTAAATTGTACCTCAGTCACTGGTGTATCCATTAAGTTTGGAATATTTTTCGCATATGATACTCTTTTTGAACATCATCAACTCAGTTATAAATTTTAAAAAGTATTACTTTCTTTGTATTGCTCGTCTTCACGTGCATTCCTCTCATCACAGATTTCTTTGACAACTACTAGTAAATCGTTGATATTATCAATAAAGAGAATAACGATGCGCTCCATCGGTAAATGATCTTCAACATTATTACTGTAGACAAGTTTTGTTGTCTTTTCCCGGCGTGACGTATAATCCTTACCCCTTAATTGACTACATGAAATATTACATATGTATATTACTTTTGGAAATTTCTTTCATCATTTTTCGATGGAATTATTAATTAACCTTGTTTCTGATGCATGTCAACGTCAATATCTACGAAAAGTTATACGTTAACAATCGAATGATTTCACGTTAGCTGTAGAATCGCCAGGAGTTCGCGATCATTTCGAGGTCAAATAATCAGAAATAGATCACAGCTCCTAACTATAGAGAGTTCCCAATGTATAACCATTGACAGGTTGCAACATCACCCTCACAACGTTAATCGAGTAACTAAGTTGCAAATCCGGTGACCTTGTGAAATTGTTATTTCGTGCATAAGACATTGGATTTTTTCCCGATACGGTTATACTCAGAATCTAGAAACAGTCACTTACATCGCGGGGAGAAATTTTGAAAGCTGTTAAACTAAAGAAATACTTGAACCAGTCCGAAAGACGGAGATCCGTATAACTAAGAACCACAAAGCGAAGATGATTTTTTTTGTTATCAGTTTCATGGGCGACACTATTGTTAAACAGCCCACTAGACTGCAAGAAACATTCCACTAGACTGTTTCTCATTTTATCAATAAATAAGCCCATCCGGATTTGTCGCAGTCTTTAGATGCCCCTAGCAATTTATAGGTACATACCTATTAAACAAAAATAATAGTTTGAACTTGGAACTCTAGAATGGGAATTCGTAGATATTCACCTAGTTCCAATGTTCCCGATTCCAACACGTGATCTTTTTTTATAACACAAGATCGTCCGCGCGTGCTTCGCATACGCATTCTTTTGGAATGTTAGAGATGTAGCTACCACGACGTGGTGATGCGTCGGTTTCTTCTTACCGGTCTTATTCTTAGGCTCATTCGAGATATTTCGAGATCGATTTCCTTTATTTTTTTTAATGTCAGCAGATAAGACCTATATACTCTTAATGCAAAGAACCTTTCAATCACCTTTGAAAATATGTAATTATGTTTCTTTAGATAATGAAAGACCTCCCCATTGGACCTCATATAGCCATCCTTCCTGTAATGTAATTTACGCTTATAGCCATTGTTTTTCAAAGCTGTTTCACTGGAAATAATTTCAAAAATACCATTACATTTATTGAGGGTTTCTGAAGTCTCCATAGCTACAGACGAACGCTTCCCAAGTCAAGCTATTTCTTTTTACATCAACAGTCGTCGAATTGTTGCTGATTAAAAAGTCGTCCAACTGGGCTGTTAAAGTCAAATATTTATACTTACTATTCTTCATATCTTTGTTAACAAATGTTTTTGCCTTTAATCCGACTCCAAGCATATTCCCAAAAGCTGGACTATTCTCTTCGATTTTTTTATCATCGACGATTATTATGGTCTCTTCGTTGTCTTCTTCGCCATCGAGAAATGCTTCAAACTTCTCATCGGTGATACTAGATTGAAAAGTTACAATTGAAAAGCTACAATTGAAAAGTCAGTTTTCACTATAACATCATTGAGTGACAATTATAATCTGATCGTTGATAAAAGTTCATGAATAAGCATTATGATCAGTCCGATGCTTTACTGAAAGTAATAAAAGCTTACACACGACGCAAGGGAAACTTCTAGTGTTTATCTCTTTCTTTTCATTTAAAGAGAGAAAACTTTGGTCGGTGGCTTCCTCACCTCGGTCAGCGCATACGGCGGGAGTGCCACAGTGAACGGCGATGGTGGGGGTCTCCGGGGGTCTGGTTACCCCCACCGCGCCTTGAGCCTTTCTCGTGACGATTTTGAGTTGGTTTTACGCCGATCATCGAAAATCCATGACGCGGGTTAAGAAGTTTCAGTTCAAATTGATATATTTAAGTACCTATAAGCTATTGGTGAGATTTATTTGTGCGAGCCTTAAACCTGCAATAAATATAAATATCTCATACGCAGGGTAGAACAACAGTTATGGATTTAATATCCATATTCATTACCAGTTAAATATGTCACGCCGACTTTGCGCCTAAAAGATGAATTAAATTGTTTGCGTCAAAGGTGCCACAGCAGAGTTGACGATGGAGATCGTATTATCAAGCATTAACTCATTCGAAGATCATGAAACTTCGTCTTCTGTTCAAAACTAGACAAAACCTGCGTCAAACTTTCACAACAAAGTGATGTTTTTATCAGCGATACGGATTACCATCAACTGATAGCGAAACGCGATTCACAGCATTACAATTAGAAGCGCAGAGTCGACGAACTCTCTCAGATGTAACGCATTCGTTAGAAATCGTACCCAGTTTATTCCGATATTAGCGGATGCACAGTGGTAATTCGTTCCCGGTAAGGAGTACCCAGCGGATTGTATTTTTGCTGGGTCCATCATATGGATTGAATCGGTATGGCTGAAGAAAAGGTCATCTCATTGGCCATCTCTGGAAATCTCTTCATTGACATCAGCGGATCTTGAAGAGAAACCTGACGTAGTACTCAACCTTAAAGTCCACCGCGCAGAGATCTGAGATTTATTTCATCGCCATTATTCGCTCAACAAGTTGCTTAGGATCACTACAATCTGCCATGCTCGACCAGGAACAATTCTAAGATCATTGTTAAAGTCAGCTCTCGATCCTGGTGACATCGATCAGACTTGTCCCTTCTGTATCAAAGCCAGTCAGCCAGCGCACTTCTCGTCTGAAATGATTACCTAGATTACCGCTAGATTACATTATCTAGCGGTCAGAAACTTAGGTCTTCTCATCCGCTCACTCGTTTGGTGCACGTTGGTGGAAGTCTCAACTTTGCTCAGCTCAGGGAGCGATAGCATGCCTCAAGCAATCATTGCAGGGCCAATTAGCCAAAAAAGGGAGGCAAAAATCGCCGTAATATAAGGGGGGAAAAAAGTATCATTACGAACAAGTCTCAGTTTGCCCAACTCATTACTCAGAATGCTCATCTCAGGACTCTAGATGGTAGAAGGTAGCTCATTCTTGGTAAACTCAGACGACCGTACTGAATTATTAATAGAAGATCTAGAAGATTAGTAAGATCATTCATATTGAAATAAGCTCCATGCGCAAGACAGCGAGGATTAAGAACTCAACAACTCATGGGTCAGTTCCCAGTTGCTCGTTTCATTTCAGATCATGCGTTTCCCAACATTGATATTGATTGCGTCGAATTGGTATCGCTTCGCTCATGGACAAGAGGCAGTCAAGAATCGGGTAAAGGCTGGCTTGCGATCTTCGTTTATATGTCTACGTCCGCGGTTCATCTCTAAGTAGCCTCAGATTACTAATCTAATGGCCTCACGTTAGCTTATCCTCGATTAGTTGTCCGTTGCGGTCTCTGTGGGAATTCGCAGAATTGACACAGCGTTTCTCCATGGCATTCCAGGAATCGAACAAGCTCGTTCATCTCTTCCACAACGACGTAATTCAACCATCGATGATTAACTTCCGTCAGCTTGCGGTTTGATAATCGCTCTCATTAGCATATCTACCGTTTGAGTGTGTTTACACGTTTTCGCCGAATTTTTCTATACTTTCTCGCGACCTCCTGATTATTTAGTTTACGTGAAAGGGCTCCTCCAATTCTTCAAATTAATTCGTTTGCTCAGTTATTTTGTTAGTGACCAATTACAAGTAGACTTTTTTAATCATTAAATCGACTTTTCTGACCGACTCCACGCACTGGGTTTTTCCAGCTTTCTCTCATCAGTCCTAAAATTCACTGTTATATTTTTAAATCTTGCCAAAACCAGAACCGCGTTCATACACTTACTACTTTAACGGCTTTCAACGTCTAAGTCAATAAGAATTAGATTTTTAAACGCAAATCTACATTATTAATAATTGCTAATTTAGATTACGTTCTACGGACCTATTTTCGGTTCGTTGTTCGATCATCACTCATAGACCAGTCAAATTGCACCTTAACCACCTCAAAAAGTCCTGGCAGGCTGAAATTACACCAAAATGTAGAAAAAATCCCCCTCATCATTATATTAAAAATGTGCACCCACACGTTCAACACAAATGTGCTTAATTAATGAAAAATTAATTAAAAAGTTGGGGCGAACTCCAAAAAACTATACTGGATTAATTGGTCTAATCCTATCGGAAAGATAAAAATATCCAGAGGTTGGGCTGATTTAATTCGTCAAATTTCAATCAGCTGATTGTGTATGCCCACCCCCCCCGTTGCGCACGCCGCTCATGCACGGAGAGAAAAATACATGACTATTCCGTGTGAGTCCGTTCAAAAATTAGTGTGCTACTCACCAACCCATGGGACCACACCGTGGTTACCAAAAAATTCGGGTGTGGCGCCCCGACTTTTAAGGAAATCTCACGGCAAAGTAGCGTAAGTTCTTCAAAAATTAGGGTGCCACATCCGAATTTTTCGGGTGGGTCATTCGAATTTCTTGGTGGCCCTCTGTTTGGTCCCACGACTTGTGGATGGCACACTAATTTTTGGTAGAATTTTTTCTCAGTGTGGGTACACGCTGAAATAAGGAAACAATTGTTATAGTTATTTTAATCCGTCCAGATATACTGTGACTGTGACAGAGCATTTGAATGTTCTATGTATAGTACGTACATCTAGGAGTGACGCGCGCCCCAGGGGGCTGGGCATACGTGATCAGCTGATTATTTGGGACTTTTTGTTCAAAATCGTGTTAAAAAATTAATTAAAAAATAACGACGAGCTTAGGGACATTTTTTGCTGGTCTCTGGATGGTTATAGCTATCGCTCCTCTCCACAGATCCAGATACATTTGCCTGTTCCATATGAAGTGGAAAATATTGTTTAAATGATCTATCGCTTTTCCTGGGAGGTGTTTAAGGAATTCATTAAGAATATAGTCGGGTCCTGGGCTTGTGCCACCAACTGTTGATAGAATATAGATGATTTGTTATTCTGAGATGGGGTCGTTTATGTGCTTTGAGGAGGTGGGATTTATTGGGAGAGATTTGCGGAAATTTGGTAAAAGTTGTTCGTGGGTAAATTTCCGTTTTCTTTTCCGAAACGTTCGATGATGGTTATCCTCCTGAGTTTATGGAAAATGTTTTGACATTTCCACTGGATCGTTCTTAGAGTGGAAGGTGAAATTAATGAAACGAATTTTTCCCAAGATGATTTGACACATATTTTAAGTTTTATTCGTGCTTCGGTTCTGCATTTTTTATATTCGATTTTGGTCGCTAGTGAGTTCTTTTTTTTAATTTTCTGGACGCTTTCTTTAACTTTTCAATTTTGATTGAGTAATGTAAGTGAACCCCTACCCGAGTGGAAATTATGTCAGGCGAGCCTGAGGTTTGATCAGAACTTCATATGACGATGGTCAGTGTCAACTGATCAGGCAGAACGTGATAAGAAACTGATCAGTCTTTGATTTACCCAACCTGATTCCTACTACTCTGATCAAGTTCTGATATGGTGAGCTTGATCTGAACCTGTGGTTCACTCATCTGTGATCATTCTGGTCAAGTTCGGATCAGGTCGGCCGGAACTTAGACTGACTTCGCCCGCTTGCAACTATTCGGACCAGGTTCTGTTCAGGTCAACGTGATCTGAAATTGAGCTGCCCGCCTATAATTATTCTGATCAAGTTCGAATCAGGTGGGCCTGAACTTAAACTGTGATCCAGCCACCTGTAACTAGTCGAATCAGATTCTGATCAGATCAACCTGACCTGAAGTTGTCCCATCCGAGTAGTTATTCGGATCAAGTTCAGATCAGGTGAGCTTGAACTGAATAATTTAATTATTAACTTATTACTGTTATTATTATTATCAAGAGTAAAATAAGAGAAATTTTAATGGAGTAAATTTTCGCTTGTTAAATTGAACCAATATCCCCAATATATAGCGTATAAGCAAAACAGTTCACGCAATAATAATAACGCGATAGTATCCTGGTTAGGGCATAGGATTAGTACTCATAAGGTCCCCGGTTCCTTCCCCAGTGTCAGCAATAATTATGTTTTTTTCAGCATTAATTATAGTAGGTATCCATTGATAGAGGTAATATAATCTGAAAAAATGATTAATTTTTTATTTTAAGTTCATTACCATTGATAAACATCTTTAGATTCGGTTATCAAGGATTAATTCATTTTGTTTGATCAAACAGTGATTCGGCACGCCTGATCAAATCCGGATCGAGTCAAGGCGTTACATGCTTGATCAAGTCCTGATCAAGTTGTAGGATCAGTACCTGACCCAACATCAAGTCTGACCTGATCCGAACTTGATCCAGACCTGAGCTAATTTTCCACTCGGGTAGTGTTGCCTTTTTCTTGATTTTTCCGGTTGATCGAGGTATTGGTTTCTCTGCTGTCTTTAGTTCTAGTTCGTTGAATTCGGAAGTGATGGAATTAATATCAGTTTTGGGTTGAAAGTTTTCGGTTTCTTAATGTACTAATGAAGGTAATTCTTCATTTATAGGTTCTAATCCAGAGGTGGGCAACCTCAGGTAGGCTCGGAGCTGCAGCCATAAAATAATTAAGGTCCCAATTATAGGGGACTTGACGCTATCACAAGGGTTGTCGTACATTTGTCGAGTGGGGGTAATATTGGGAGATGGCGCATGCGCGCTATGGAAATGTGAGGGGAAAATGTTGTGAAATTTTCTATAGTGTTTGGACATTTTCTGTTTTCTTTAAATGAAAAAATTAGGATGTTGAAGTCAACAATTACTACCGTAATTGATATGATGCTTCTGATTAAATATTTAGTTATATCTAACCAAGTGGAGATGGAAGAATTTTCAGTAAAGCTGGAAAATTCATTTATTGAATGAGATATCAATTTAATTTAATTGGTTGATGAATAAGGAAATACTACTATACTAGATCCTAATAGCATTTTTAATCATTGAGACAAGATACAAATATGTTATTAAATTGCCCACTCTTGGCCAGTTTGTTTGAAACTGCTCAATGGAAACCACGGGAAGGTGGTAGGCGTTTTCCATCAGGAGGGGAAAGGAAATAGGTAAGGGGGAGTGAGCGGGATGATAGATGGAGAAGAAAAAAAAGAAAAACAGTCATTGAGCATGCAGAATCGAAATCTAAACCATTAAATTCGACGAGAAAATGAATGATAAAAAATCAGTGAGACCCTTGGGCCATCACTTCATCCGTCAACTTCTGCAAATCTGGTGTATAATTACTGATCGAACCTAACATAGTGTCTCTAAGATTGCTGTCTGTTAATACGGTTCTTTCTGAGGATTTGATATGATTCATATGGGAGAATGCTGATTCACACAAATATGTAGTACCGAAAAAAGTGGAAATTCTTTTATATACGGCCAAAAGGTTCGGATATGAATTATTTTGAATGATTTTAGGCCAAAAGTCATTACCCGAATGCATGAGTGGGAGAAGATCATCATCTTGTGGCAAGTTATTGACCTCATGAGACAATTCAAAAGAATTAACTGGATACGAATTTTTAATTAGTGTGCAAATGTCAGAATGATTGGCTTTATTAAGAGGATATTGCATAAAATCAATTATTTTCTGTGTCTCAATGGTATCTCTGAAGCGATTATTCCACTGATCCAAAAAATTGGCAGTAAAATGGGTGCATTTTTCCATATTGGCTGAATTACTATTTGTTTTTTCCATAAAATTTTGTAATCGCGGGAACGAATGAGGAATTGAACTATTTTTGAAATCTTCAGTTGCTGTGGCCATTAATGTTTTCAATTTGGAAATGGTCCTGATATTTTGCCAAAAGAATTTTGAGTTTCCCTGCATTTGCTTATTATATAAATTAATATTCGTAGTCAAATCGACAACATATGCCAGAGTACCCAACCATTCTGAATCACGAAATTCTGGATATAA
>NW_011887745.1:1608158-1618282 GCF_000806365.1 Fopius arisanus | reverse complement strand
ATTGAAAGACACTGATAATATTTTTCTTAGGGAAATGTTCCGGCATTTTAATTTGGCGTCGAGAGTGAAAAATAAAGAAGGGAGATTCGGAAATTTATTATGATCAACAACACAATAATTATTAATAGTTTTCTGAACAATATTTCCTCTTCAAGCAATATATGGAAGTTACGAATATTTTTTTTGTGCAATGCACTAGTGCACAAACGTATTAACTAATCAAAAAAATCAGAACAAAAATTTGGGTAATTAAAAAGAAGTTTCCATGGGAAAAATTGAAAATTTTCTTATTTTACTTTTCCCACCACCAAGTTTATGCCGAATATCCCCTCTACTCTTGCCTACGCGCAGGGCATCACGGGCCCGAAGGGGGGCGCAGCCATAAATTTTATGACTTGAGACAATTTAGCCTAATTGAGGTCGGGAGCTGGACTAGCTCCGAGAGCTGAGGTTGCCCACCTCTGTTCTAATCTCTATTTCGCTACAGATACGATCCCAGATGGGTGTTTACATTCTTCGGGTAGATTTAAGTTGATTGAGATCGTCCAGTGTTTCCCATTTAAATAGATGAGAGATATTCCGTATTGCAATTGAGAGGTCAATTGCCGTTCATTCCAATGTTTTGGAATTGATGAGTGTTTCATTTCCGGTATTAATTCTGATGAGGTTGTTTTCTTCTAGTCATTTCTCTATTGTTTTGCTTCTCATGTCCAATTTTTTGGCACCACATAAAAAGCTCTGACTGTTGAAGTCCCCCACGATTACAAATGGTGTTGGCAGTTGTGAAATTGAATCCTTAATGTCATCTCTGGAGAATGTGTGGCTATTAGGTAAATAAATATTACAAATATAATATAATTATATCTGGTATGTTTATCATCGATGCTACTGCTTCTGAAGGTTTTGTCATTTTCGCGAGGCATCTGATTATGCTCGGGATCCCCCTCGAATATAATAAAAATTAATCAAATACTAATAATAAACTGAATATTGAACCCTAGAATAGTTAAATGTGTGTGAAATCCCGCCGAAAAACTTCTCGACGAGAGTTTGAAGAACTCGGAGAGAGAAAGAGAAAGATGGAAATGTAGCATGGGAGAGATAGCGCTACTCCTAACGCCGAGCGCAGAATTAATTTTCCGGCGGGTTCATTTTTCCCAGGCTCAAACGGCGCATCCATTCGGCATCGGATAAGCGAACATTTTCCTAGAATTTGGGAATTCCACCATGTATGTGACCGAGATATTTCCGTTTTTGCGAAACGGGATTTCTACAGGACCGTTGGGCCGGAGCTCTCGCTCAACGGTGAGCGGAGCGAAGTGGGGGAAATACTCGAGGCTATGAGGGCACGCACCCTGCTCAAGGTCAACACAGAATAATGTCAAGAATCCTAACGTTTCTCGGGGGTTTCGCAGGGGTTCCCGGGCATTTTAGCTCTAGGGCAAAAACTGGTCTTTTGGCCCGTGCGTCCTGACGATAGCTGCTAAAAATGGCCGAACTCTTGCCTCACCGGAACGTTCGTTCAAGTGGATTAAACGCGAAGGGGTCACAGTGCGCCAATATCTCCCCATTTAAATTTCCAAGGGGACCCGAAACTTTACTTTTTCCCCTAAAAACCCCCATTATCGCAGCTAGTCTTACCCAGTTGGTTCCCGGCGGATCCGCGGACTTAACTTCAAATTCTTAACTCACCAATCATGCGACAAATACAAACGATCACGGCAACTTAGTGGGGTTTTGGTCGTAAACATCCATAACGACCTTCCACCTCTAAAATGTACCAGAAATATCTCACGGATCCCTCTCTTCGGGGTGCTGGACTGTACGCGGGACTGTACATCCCGAGGAGATTCTACAAACGGTGTTCTCATTCATCGAAACGGATAATCATTTCTATTCCTCTTCGTGGCGCGATTAACAGACCGTTGTGATTTGTCCATAACTAACCTTTTCCCTTAACTATTTATCGATCCCTAATTCCCCCTAAAATTCCCAATCACCTGCTTAATTCGGAATTAGCAGGCACAGATAGCCCTTACAATAATTTACGCTAATTTTCCTGTTCTCAACCATCAGTGGGATCGCAAGTTGGGCGCATCTCTCTTCACGTCACAACCCATAAACATAATGCTATGACTCACCGTTGACATCAAGTCTTCTGACCTTCTGCTCGATCGTCTCTCTTGTAATGTGGTTCGCCCAGATCAGGATGACTGTAACATTACAATTATTACGGTTGCGCCCAGTGGGAGGAACGTGGGACAGGTCTGCTATGTCAGTCAACTCCTCAAGTATCTAAGAGAGCAGGTCAAAATCTAACCTACTAGGTTGTCAAGTTGACATCGTTTTATGATGAGTCGAGTCCAACTCGAATCGAGCGATTACGATGAATCAGATGAGGATTAAGTTAAGAAGCGATAAATCATATATAATGAATAGTCGATTGGAAACAACTTCTGATAATTCAACAAATTCGGCATATCTTTAAATGCTCATTAGGTTGATTCTAGAGGTCACAAAATGTGAAGAAATCATCAAAATTCTACGTTTGATTTTTGAGATCATTACAATAACTTCCTCCTTTTCGATCGGAAAGTGAGAAATTGAAAAATAGTATATTTTACGCCTAGGACGGAAAATGGGAATCTGACGAATGCGACTTTATAGTCCGAGTCGGAGACGAGGATTATAACGCGCATGAGTCAGAATCACTTTTTCCGCCGTGGCTATGATGCTATTTTATGTCATTGTGGCCGAAATAGTATATTTCTCACGTGGGGAGGAAAAACAGATTAGTCTTCCCCACATGGAAAATTGCTACCCGAGCCGAAGGCGAGGGTGGTAATCACGTGGGGAATGCTTGTCTGTGTTTCCTCCCGAGGGTTGAATACGATTTTTCTGCCGAAATGCGGCGAAAGTGTCGTTTCTAACCGAGCGAGGTGAGGTTAGAATGCGCACTTTAGGTGCATGTAGGCAGAAAACGCCTTTTTATCCGAGCAAAGCGAGGTTAGAAACGCGTTTTACCGGCCACAATAACATAAAATACCAATTTAATGTATAGAAACTCAATTCGTTATTGCAGGAAGTCAATCGCGAATTCGAAAAAATTGCGAAATTAAACAAAGAGAACATGACAAAAAACAAAAATAATATGTCATTGAAAGCGGTAAAAATCGATTGAATATGCTGAAACATCATTGGAAGCTACAATAAAACGGGCGGCGTGGGAATTCAATTTGTACATGTCTATTTTTTTAAAACTTGTCCCATTTTCCATTATTCCTGTGCATCTGTGAATGTATTTTTGCCAAATTCAATTCTTGTTTCTTCGATGTTGAACGTTTTTGAATTCTTTAACTTTTTTATTATTTGTGTTTTTCGATTTTTGTTATATTTCGAATAAATATATGGATAGTACCAGCTGGTACATCTCAACGGGTCTTTTACCAACCCCTCCTAGTACCTTCGCAGTACCCTAGCCTAATTCCCTGACCGCTCTTCCCTCTAGCCTACTCATAACTAACTGCACAGCCTATATGAGTTTGTTTTTCTACCATGAGAGATCTTTTCCATCGCCGAGACTCAAACTTTTGCCGCTCATGGGACGCTTTATTCATGGGGCCAGCGCGTTAACGACTAGAGTAAAGACGTCCTTTTGTGATATTTTAAAACTTTTTGTTATCCTTCTGCAACTTTCAATCAATTTTGACAATATCCATTCAATTTTTGTCACTAGATCCTTTTATTCTTCTTTCTATTTTTCATGTCTTTTAGAGTTCCTCAATTTATAATATTTTTCAATTATGGTTTATAGTTTCAATTTTTCCAGTATTCATAATATAGAAAAATGGCTCAAATGAATCAAAATAGTCTAAAAGCTCGAGTTGTTTCTACCCAAGGAACTGGTTTTTCTACTTCTAGACTAAATATTTTCAAAATTTCCTTGAAAAAATTTCGCCTGAAATATCTCTGAACGTTGGACTGGGCTGAACTGCAATTACCTATAATATGTTTATGGAAAAACGCCGCTATAATTCGATGCCGCAATAATTACGTATTTATCCATAGTAAATGAAAATAGAAATGATTTTATAATCTTATAACATATGAAGATCTGCGCAACTCATCTGATGAGGAGACATTCATATTTCATGTTTCTGAATTTTATAAGTTTACAAAAAATAAAAGAATATCGTATAAATATATAGTTGTTCTCGTTTAAATGTCAGTCCCCAGTCATCGCTCAGTTACCCGAAGTTTGTCGAACAGATGTTTGACCGATTTTAAGATTTAATTCAATAAAAATTGCCTATCTTTTCGGTAAATCCGGAGCGAAATGTCATTGAAGAAAATTTTACAGATCTATTCTGGAGTTTTTATTGGATATTTCTCTCCGTGGGATGACAGGATGCTCGGCGCGGAGATATTGGATCAATGCTTAGTTATGTTTCATACATTGGCAATCCTGCATAGAATGTGATGTAAATTATCTTTTTGTGACATTGACAAGTTTTCGAATAAAATTTCTAATGTATTGGTTGATATCCGTATTAACTGTGAGAGCGGCTAATGGAAAATTGATGGAGCTACGAAGCCCAGGCTTGGTACCGAAGCCTTCGGGAGGCGGGAAAGGAGAAGAGAGCAAGAATTATAGGATGAGGGCGGAGTAACGAGCCGCTGAGCTAATGAAAGTGTAATGTCGTGCCAAAGGGAGGTGGACGTACACTTGACCAAAGCGAATTATTAATGAAACGCAAATGTTATCTAATGGCTTGACATTTTTCCTTTGTCTACAATAACTTGGAATTTTTTACGCGATATTATTAGTAATGTTATGAATCTTAAAACTATTTTAAATAGAGAAACATAGAATAGAACTGACTGCTTGATACTAAAAAGGTTGGAAAATAACCTCTTATTTTGTTGGAGCAAAATTCCCTCACAATTTGAAATGATGTCCCACACGTACGTTCACGTCGGTAAAATATCAGATGGCATTTCGTTGTATGTTTCACATCTCATTGAAACCGCCCCCATCGAAAAATGTCATGGAAATATCGGAAATTGGAAAGCTTATTCATATATATTTTTTCGCTCTGGATACACGCCAGTGGAGCACAGCGCGTCGCAGCGATTGTAGTATTCATTCCGCATACCTAATACACTACAACGGAATCTTAAAAGAGAGAGATGACGACAAAGTGGGACGACTATGTGATGCCTAAAAGGCATACGCAAAATATATAATCGTGAAGAAAACCAATATTTAAGAAGGGTTTTAAACGGGTTTTTATGTTAAATGTGAAGTGAATAGAAATACTATTTCCAAAAAAAGAGGTCCACTTGAAGACACTGTATTTAGTTAAATTTTTTCTGGATAATAGACCATGGTTATCGGTGGAACTATCATAGAAAAAATATCTCATACAATAAGATACCTCAGGGAGAAATATAATCAAAAATATCGCAACAAAATGAAGCGCAATAAATAAGGAACAAATCCAATCTCTTGATGAATTGAGAAGTCAACAATGAGACCTCCAACATAATACAAGCGGCGATAACACATAATCATCAACTAATCAAATGGGGAAGCTTTGAATATTTATCTTCCATTGATTTCATCCAATTACACATTGAAGAGCCAAAGTGAAGTAGTTTGGCAGTAATATTTTTATTGGAACATTATTGTAGCGAATATTTTGAGAAGGAATCTTCTGATCTGCCATCTAAACAAGTAAACACGTATCGAGGTAGTAAATTTGTACAAGTGGAATAAAAGCATGTATGAAGTTGGATGAGTAACGGTAGTTATGCACATCAGTCGAAAGGGACACGATGAGGGGAGAGGTGGAGCATTGGAAATTAGACACACGTTTCATTTCCTGGAGCGACTGTGGTTTCCGTCATACTTCAGCTATTGGAAATACACTGCAAGGTGGGCGGTATGTGTTGGATGCTATGCGATGAATTCATCTGTGTATGTACGATCGAATCAGGCGATTGGGTATAGGTGGGGGTTTTATAAGTCTGGTAAAACGTCGAAGGACTGTTATAGTCATGTTGTTATAGAAACCAGTGATTTTTTTTCTCTCATTCTCTCTCTTCTTCCCTTTCCACTCGTATATATCTGAGTGCACATACCATGGGTGCGTCGTCGGATACGGGAGTCGACGTGAATCGACGGTGGCTTGCTTTCGAGGCTTTCAGAGCCTTTTTTTCCCCGTCCTTCAACCCCATCCACCATTTTATACTTCATCGCAGTGTCGTCGGCTCTTCGTAACACCAACGTAACTCGTATGCCAGCATCTGCTATTTATCCATTGCATTTTTTTATACGTTCAACGCATCATACCCCTCTCTCCACAACACTGAGAGACTCCTCTGAAGGGGATTCCGGCTTCGGTACATTTTTTTTTCATTTATTATTTTTTTTTTCATTTCAGAGAATCAAACCGTCAGCCATTGAGGGGATTGATGGCTGCCGGATTCTTTCTTCCCTCCAGATGAAGACATATATCACCAGATTTAGCATGTATATGTATGGATATTGAATAAATACTTGGCTGCCATGTTTCTTTTTTACAAAAACAATATAAATCAAAAAGTAAGTAATAAAGGGAGAGAAACGAAGTTTCCGATTTGAATATGAATAAACATTTTGACACTGGTTTTTAGGTGATGTAGTAACGGAATATTATTCTGGATCTTTCAAGGAGTGGAAGGTTACTCGCTAAGAGTCTGGGGAGCAATTCGCTTAAATGTCCGGTCGAGCGAAAAAAGCTTTTTCTATATAAAGAAAAAAAACTGTGCGACCCTTGATGCGGAAATGCGAGAACTAAACTTACCCTCTGTCTCTTGCCCTATCAGCACGTTTTACTTCCTTTCCGCGGAATTGTATTAGCCTTTACGAGGTTCCCTTCACCTCTCACCACAATAAAGTGCAGTGACACTTGATACCTATCAGCAACAAAAGCCAAAATGCTAGTCTATCAAAATTCTAACTAGGTAACTCCGACAATATCACATTGAATATGGGTTTGATTATTCGCTTTCGAAGGAATAAATTGAGAGTGAAAAAATGCAATCTTTCAACTTACCAGTATCTTCACTCTATTCCCATCTCCGTATCTTTCAGAAGGGGGAAAAAATAAAAAGAAGAAGAAAAGACGAGTGAATATGGGCTCTCAGGAACAATATATATATATGGGCCTAGAAAGACACTCTTGCACTTTGTCTTGAGTGGCAAAAGAGTGACTTTGCTGTCTGGTCCTATCCCGTGCAGGCCATTTTTACTTTCTTCAGATAAGCATCGGTACAAAAATTATATGAATAAAGGAGAAATTATAAAATAGGGGAACAGAAGACTTAAAGAAGTGGTCGGTCTATTTCATGAACGGGAATCGTCAGGGAAAAATACCGAAATGTTGAAATAAATTCATGGCTAAATAAATCGGAACGTAGTGAAACAAAAAGCTCCACCCGGAGATATCTCATGTAAGTATATCATCGGAATATGTGGCGCAACCCCTCGATATTGGTGCTCTCTTTACTGAAAAACCTAATATACTTTACATCCCCGTTAAATCGACAATTCATTCAATAAATAATCAGATGAAAATTCCATTCGCTTTAGTTTTTATCAGAATATGTCCGTGCCTTCGTCTTACATGCTAAAAATGAATTACTTCTGGTCAGCAAAGAACCTACTTGTGAGAATTTTAGATAGAAAACTTCTATCTCAGCCACTTCTATACTTATCGAAGGTCAGAAATTTAGTGTGACTAAGAGTTTTACCCAATATTTTATGAAAAAATGTTGAAATGTATAAGTCTAACTTTCATAAGTTCTTAAAACTACTTACCATCGTTAAACTGAAAATATTTTCAAAGACTTTTCAGAAGTATAGTTTATTCTTTTCCTGAGTTGGAAAACAACTGAAGGTAAATATTTGTAATATTCAATACAACTACTAGAAATTACTGCACTATTTCAAATTTTTGGAAATGTCTTGAAGAAAATAGAAGAAGAAAAAATTCGTTACGAAAATATACATTTAAGATAAAAATTTATGAGTTATCAGCGTTGAAATGCGAATTTTACAACTTGATTCGATGTTCGATGGAACATGTGTAACATGAGTATTCAGGAACAAGATGATATGGATTTTCTTTTTTTTCTCATTTTTTCCTTTAGATTGTTCACTCACTGAAGTCTATTGTTTGCTCATTGTTAAAACTGAAACGTTTCGTCTAATACATGGAGTAGAAATCAGAAATACGAATATACTTCATAAAAGTGAGAAAACTACTTTTTACGAGTATCAAAGAAACTTTTGAACAAGCAGAAGGCTAGGAGTATATGACAGCGAGGATGTTGTAGTGAGCAAGTCCTTGAGTAATTTTTTCCAATCTTTCATCGCCATCAATGAATTGATGGTATGCTACCGAACGGTAGAGAAAGTGCTTATACCTTTGCATTATTTCTCTTATTTTTTGATGATTCTTAAAAAATTTCCTATGATGAGGTATATGACTTGGAATTGATTGAGACAGAGGGCATCGAAACGAATTTCTTTTTGAAAGAAGATACATTTTTTATTAATATAATAGTAAAGAAAAAACCTTTAATAGAAATTTTGTTATACAAATATGTAGAATTTTCCATTAGTTAGGTTTTTTCATAAAATTTTTCTTTGCAAGTAAAAAGTTCATGGAATAAGTGTTCGATGAAAAATCAGTTATACAATGACTGACATCAGAAAACACATCAAATTTGATTGCAAAACGAATCAACATGGGGACCGAAAATAAGGTGGGTAAAACGAAAAAGAATAGAGATTGAGCACAAAATTTTGACAAAAGAAAGCCCTAGCCTTGTTCAATACCGAACATTTAGTTGCGAAGAGGCCATTTGATGCCAAATTTCAAGTTAATGAATGAATTTTTCGCAACGTTACCCTGCTAACAATTTTTGTTTTGAAAAAACAGAAAAGTTGGAATATCTCGAAAACTTAATGAGAACTGATCTACATATTTTGATTGATTGAGATAGAGCACATCGAGACAAATGTTTTGACAGGTGAAAAATTGAAATCGATTAAATAGCTTTCGAAATATTTAAGAAAGTCAATTTCAAGCAAAGTTGAATATTTCATAAATTAATCATCGGATTGAACCGTTCTTCGATCTCAAATATTTCATTGTCAAGCGAAAACTTGATGCCGAATGTCAAGCTGATGGCGCGATTTTTCGCAACGTTACCGTGCCAACAAAATTTTTTGGCAAAAAAAAAAATTGGAATATCTGGAAAACTTAATATCAATGGATATACATATTTTAATTAACTGAGGTGTAGTATATCGAGAGGAACATTTTGAGAGGTGAAACATTGAAAAAGCTTGCATAATTTTCGTAATATTCACGGAAATCGATTGAATAGTTTTCGAGGTATTTGCGATAAACGATTCAGAAAGACATGGCAATTTATGGAAGCCAGCTGGACCAATCGAATTTTGGCACAGACTTTAGTAATACCTGTAATTTGACGGACTTTGAGCGTTTCCGCAATTACTTTAGCCGTTTATCCCTTTAATATAATAAACTACTGTTTTCTTGTAATATATGATGAGACCTACATTCTTGCATTCCTGCATTCCGTGTGCCGAATTTGAATTTCCCGCTTCAAGTTAACCAATAAAGAATCAGTCTTACGACTTTCTAGATATCTCGACTTGGCTGAACTTCATTGCTGTGCCTGTGCTAAGATCGGTTTAGACAAGAACACTAACCGTATCTATTAGCGCCGGAATATTATCCTCTATTGTACATTTTAAATCAAATGACAATAATTCTCGGAAAAGTAGGATGGGGGCTGAACATGTGCAAAAAATCGATTCTTGAAGTGAAAAGTTTGCTACCTCGTTTATGGGCCAATATTATCCATATTTCATGTATTTTCAAAATCGGTTATGATATTGATTAAGGATGGTACAATTAAGCTAAGAATTATACGGGTCTAACCCATGTTATGACTCTGCAAAATAATGGTGAATTTCGAAGTTCATCACTGTTCATGTAGGAGTTCAATGAATTATTATACTTTTGTGGATTACATGAGGGCCA
>NW_011887745.1:1557226-1602933 GCF_000806365.1 Fopius arisanus | reverse complement strand
TTGCAAGTATATGAATCGTGCGATAGTCTTGTGGTTAAGTCGTTGGGCTAGTATGCGAAGGGTTCCGAGTTCAAACCCAACCGTAGGCGGGATATTTTAAGGTAACAAAATCGGCTTTTTCAAGCGTTGTTGAGCTAGGAGTTATGAGTTAAGGCGTAATTAATAGGAAAATGAGCGTAACATGCATTAATAATTTTTTTTTCTCCAATATTTCCAATATTGGTACTTGGCAAATAAGTCTTGGGCCAATTGTGGGCCAAAATTGGGCCCGACATGATCCCAATGCTTGGTCAATTATTGTTTGCCATTATTGGCCCGGCGTTATCATCCAAACGTTGGACCAATGATCGACCATTTAATTTACCAAAAGCCGGCCAGTACTGGCTATTGGCATATCAGGCTTGGACCAAGGCTCGCCCAATACCGAAACCCTACTTGGGAAGGCTCGCCCAATACCGAAACCCTACTTGGGTATTCCTCGTTGTGTTTTTGTCATGAGACCGCACTTAACCAAAGTTCCAGTGTTGCCACGTCGATTGATTTCACACTTAATTAAATAATTTCCACATTTATAGCTCATGAATTAAAATTTTTCAACGGTAAATGTTCTTTAACATCTGTACATCTTGCCTAAAAAGTTTCAGAAAAAACCCATCGTTGGAATTTTCAAAACTAAAAAAAAAACCGTCAACTGCCATAAGACTCAATGTTAATTGTCAAAAAATAAGAAAATTACTAACTGTTGTTCTGGCCCATTCAAGCTTCCAAAAATTCAACTGAGTGTTTTTTGTATCAAAGTCTATCTGCATGTCAATTTTCATAAAAATCTCATCGTTGCTTTGATATACGGGAGTACTACCTTAACATGTATATGTACTCTCAGTTTTGACGCATTCACGGCCATGATTATTATCAGAGTTGACTTCCGGATGGATGCAGCCTTTAATTTCAGCATTTTGTTGAAGAATTTTTCGGCAAACATTAAATACGGCATCCATCCGGAAGCCAACTGTAATGTATATGGGGTATTCACTTTCCACGAGATTTCATCATAAAAGAGTAAAAAATCCCGGTTTTTCCGACTCGAACTCGACTTATTTTTTCAAAACAATTAAATGAATTTGTGGTACCAAGAAAGAAACCTTCTCTACAGGAAATCGTGGTTCTCCCATTTTACCTCTATCAATTTCGGTTTAAACAGTTGAATGATAAAAATTCCATACTTGCCAAATTTTTTCGTAAGGGAACTTGAATATATTATAAATCGTATATACTATAAATAGTATATCCAAGTATATCAAACGACATTTTTAGTATTTTTTCCCATACCAAAAAATTTTGCAATAATGGAATTTTTATCATTAAAAATCCGTTATCTATGTCGGAAAATGCGGGATTTTTTACTCTTTTATGATCAAAGCCCATAGAACATGATATACGAAAAATATATAGTGTTCATTGAATGGGCGACAGAAGAACGGCAATTTCGAAAAAAAAAATTTCACATCGATTAATATTTATGGGAATCGCGCTCTTAAAAAACATAAAAAGCTCTTAGAAAATGTAAAAAGTCAATAAAATTGTCTCTACAGTAAACTTTTGCATTTTTTCACTGCATTTTTTATATATTTTTGTAATCAACAAAAAATGCACATGACAATGTCATCGTGCACCGATTCAACTATCGGGTTTATCCAGAAAATTCTCGCCACACAATTCGAAACTTTCACCGAAAATACTTGAAAGGGGCAGGTGAAATTTCAATTAGTTGGTTCATCTATCTGTTATGAATAAAATATAAAAAATTTAAGTCCCCCGATCAGTGGGATAAATTACGTTATACGGACCTTGTACGGGGGTTGTGGGGACAGGTAGGCCTTTCGTCTGCCTCTCTCTAATCAAATTCGAAGTTATTCAAATCAACTCTGATATCAGCTGTAGCCAGCTGATTTTGAAGTCATGATATTACTTAATCGGGAAGTGAGGGGCCTTTTGGTTGAATGAATAGAGCGTGATGTTACGGACAGAGCGCGAAAAAATAATAATATTTAATTGATAAAATAATTCATAGATTTTCCGAAGTGAATCGGAAAGTGGAATATTTTTGTTCCAAATTTCAATCCGATATTATTCACCGTCAATTGAAAACACATATTATTTATAACCAGATTAAAAATATGCGGAGTAAAATGAATGAAAGAATAGCGCTAATTAGATCGAATTTCAAGTGTTCGCGGCAATTAATCAGCCTGGATCATCATCTACATTCATTTGTACATGAGAGAATATTCGATGGACAGTTATCCCACACTGTCCGTGATTTACGTTTGCCATACATTAACCAAACGAATAATCTCCATGAAAGGGTATATGTGTCTGCTCAACCCCATCGCACTGGTTGATCCCCTTTCCACTTTGTATGTCTATCGAATCCGATGCGGTAATCCACAATGGCATGCTACATAGAAGTCTCGACCCTCTTGTTTCACCTCGTCTCATTTGAATGTTCTATTTCACGAACGAGCCCCTCGCCAGCTAAAGCGATGAAATACACGCAGTATCACTCCACTCGAATATCTTCCCATGATTTTAAGCAATTTATTCTGTGCATGTAGGGACAATTTTTTTAATGAATTTTGACTTTGATTTTTCACAAATTGCAAATACAGGTCCACAGCTTGTACCTCTCTCATTTTCTTCATTCTGTGATATACTAGTCTGCGTAAAAAATGATTAACCACGGACTTTTTATTCCTATTCATGGCTATATACTAGAGACAATGACATCTGAAGTTTACCCCAAAATTTGATTTTTTCCACCGTCTAGAAAATTTGCCAACCCTTTCCTCATTTTTTTGCATCCATATCAACACCCCATCAGTGAGTGAGTGAATATAGGAAAAAAATAGTAGGGCGTTTATTGGTCTCCCTATATGAGTGAATAAGTAAACGTGAATTTCAGTGTGTCTGACTCGTTGGAGGGGTCTCATCAATAGCTTCCCGGCTTTATTCATTTTTCTATAGTCTCCCTATTGAAGAATGTATGGTTTCATATGATAATGCAAGAAAGATAATTAAAAATATATTCTCTGAAAACATCACAAAAAACAATTTACAATAAATTTTTTTGTATGTCAAATAGCGACTTTTCGATTGCATCGTCAATCACCATCAATATGTCAACGCTTTCAGAAAGGTCATTCATAAAACCAAAAAAAAATGCAAAGTATTTTCTTTTGCATCTCTGAAGAACTGGAACACTATTAGACTAATGAATTTCAAAATCTAACCCGATCTACAGTACGATAGCAACAATCTCTAGGCTCTTACCACATAGGTAGTCGATATGGACTTTTTCTCACTTGAAATACAAGTTTTACTGTTTTCGTTTTACTGGCGCTCTATTGTATTACCCGAACGAGCCCCTCGCCAGCTAAAGGGATGACATACGCAGTATCACTCCACATAAATATCTTCTCATGATTTTAATCAATTTATTCCGCACTTATTCTGGCTAATTTTTTAATGACTTTCGACTCTGAGTTTTCACAACTTTCACTCAACTTTCACACAACGGTCACTCAAAGTTTCCTCTGAAATTTCAAGTAGGGACATTTCAAATAAGTAAGGAATAAGAAGAAGGTCATTGACTAGAGTATATATCTGAAAAGTTTCATCTGGTAAATACATAGTGGAATTTTCCACAATTTTTACTGATGGTCTCTCGCGCGTAAATCGCATCTCTAAGTGACAGGCGACTTGTAGTGTAAATACAATACTTGTAGTGTACGTTCAGAAGTCGCCGCCGATTGTCATCATTGGAGTTATCCAATTTGACCGATGGTGACGATATTTTTCTTATATTTATTTTAAGATTCATCCCCGGACGAAGAAATGTGAAGAGCCGTACGGGAAACCAAATCGCCATGCTTCTGACAAATTTGATCTTTTATATAAATCAAACGTTAGAGCTACATGCACATTGATTTGCTTGTCGCTTTTTGTAGGTTTTATTCATGGCTCCCAATTAAAACATAAAATCAACTAAAAGTATCATGTATCATGAGCCATTCCAGCGGTTGGATGTGAAAAATACCCAGTAGGTAAATCAGGATGGGGTTCCACCGCAAGGTCGATTCTGACCACGTTTCAGTTCAGATCTTTAGTTGACTATTTTTCAATAAGGAAAAAAACACGTCCTATACCAAGGTTCGATCCTGGGGTAAAAATAAATGCGTAAGCTTGGCCTGATACTGTTAGGCTTACTCCCTTACCTACTCCCGATCTCCCCAATGCACCAAAACAAAAGTCTGATAAAAGACTATAGATGTTAGTACGTGGAGACAAAAATAACGAATAATTACATTACATACCGTAAACATTGGTCAAAGTACCATAAAAAAAAAAATTATGGAATATTGACGTTATTATCACATGATTTGTTTCAGCGCCAAGTACACATTTCATCGAGGTGACGCAGACATTCAGGTGAGTTCCGTAATTTGGTATAAAAGGACATATCGCTCCACGTTTAGGGAACTATCACGTAATTTCTCGTCATGTTTCTTCCCCGAATAGGAAGTGGGAGTTTACACTTGTAATTAAGCTTGTGTTATGGAGACAATCGTCAACCATCTCACATGAGGAAACTTACCCATGTCGGATGGCCGGATTGGCCTGAGGATCGGGCCTAGCTCGGTGCCAATATTTCCGAAGCTCGGAAAAGAGACTGGCCCAATGCTCTATCGAGCCTTGGATCATAACTCCGGCCCGATTATCGGTGCCTCCATTGGCCCAATGATGGCAGCCGATTGACAGCCGAATCTTATTAATTTTACCTGAAAATATTAATAACATTTATTTTTTATTGAAATTTATCCTATTATCAATCTTTTGACGGTAATTGAAAGAAGCTAGTAATAAAAAAGAACAACCGACTAGACTGTAAATGCTCGGCATATGATTGGGTACCGAGGCACTCATTCAATTAATTAATAAAAAGTGAACAAAGAAAATTTTCTCGTTTTTATGATTTATTAGTCATCCCTGATCACGGCGGCAACGATGTCGACCCTGAAAAAACCTAATCGACGAACTCAAATTTTGTACCTAGGCCTACGCCCTAACCACTAACCTTCATAAATTTCAGTCAGTTATTTTTGCGCATTTCTACCCTTCTTTGATCAATTGATAGAAAATTAATTATCACTCGATTACTGAGTATTTCTGTAATTTATCTAATTAAAAAATAATTGCAATGATAACAGCAATTATTACTTTTATCGCGAACGCCTCCTTTTCCGAATTTTTCATTTATTATTCACTTGGCCTCAATGAATGCTGATTCGGCTGAAATTTCAAGAAATTTCATTGATTAATGTTAATTATAATGTGATTATACTCAATAATTATTTTAAGTGACGGATATTGGGGAAACTAAGTGGGGTCCATGAATTGCCAAAGATGGACAAACCAAACTTTGTTGGATCAATGTGGACCAACATATTGGCGGAATATCGAACAACCGAGTATCGGCGAACGAAGCTGGCTAGTGTACTAGCCAAGCATCCGAAAACCGAGTGTTGGTCAGCAGATGCTGGCCAATACATTAGCCAAGTCTGCTCGGAAATTCCTACATGGGTAGTGTCCTCGAAACTAAACATTAGCCTCTCAGAAATAATTTTTTCTTCCTTCAATCTTCAGTAGCTAAAATGCATTCAAATTGGACATAAAGAATATTTGAAACTGAAAATTACTGCTTGTAGGCTAAAATTTAATACGCTTAGCATTGTGTTCAACATTTTATCCCATGATTAGCCTTCTACGAGGGTCGATTTTGGTTATATTTTCTTTTCGTGTAAGATTAGACTTCATGTTGTAACCTCAGTCCTCTTATCAGTGTTACGATAGAGACGATAAAAACTGCTAATGGAACATGTGTTAATGATTAATCACATACGTGGTCGTCAATTGAAAATTCTCAAACTGAGGGATGTGATTAAAGGGCATAATAAAGTGATGTAGAGAAATATTCAACGAACCATATGGCTGGGATAGTGTATCAAAAAAGTAAAGAGAATATAGCTTCTATCTTCATAACTTGTGGTTTAACATCAATAGCCACTAGAGAGTTATGAAATATTCACTGAATTCAAAATCCCATGGGATGAACTAGTGCCATACCCTCGTTCCTTTTCTACTCGAAATTAACAGAATGGGTTTGCACTCTCTGGACTTGAGTTGGGAAAAACAGGATGAAAGTGACCTTTTTCATACAGTAAGAGAACAACAAGGTATAGATCGAGTATTTACGCGATTGTTCGTCAATCATTTTTTTTCCGGATTCAAGTGCGAAATGACTCGAGCCAATATAGCCTTCGGCTTTCATGGAAGAATGCCCCTACTCAGGAGTATATTACGCAACAAGTGCGTAATGGATTTTTTGGCTCGTGGGCGTGCTATGACACGAGCCGAATGCCAGTTTTACAATCCCACGAGTCGAAAAATCCATGATACACGTGTTTCGCATACTACTTTACGTCATTGGGCACGTAATCCTTGATTCTACCGAGCGAAGTAAGGTTACAATGGCTTGGTTACGAGCACCTCGCATTTTTTGGATGGGTCATCCGAATTTCTTAGTGGCCACTAGTAACACACTAATTTTTAGTAGAATTTCTTTTCCGTGTATTTGATTAATGTATACGTAGAATTGATTCAAATGTATAATTGATTACGAATAAGATTTTTGAAAAACAAATGAACGGCCGATGCCACGAATTAGCGATTTCGCGCCAAAATTAATTCAAGGATGAAGTTAGTTGTTAACGAGAAAAATTTAATTGTAAATTTCATTCAAAAACGTACACGGAGAAAGACGAATGGTAGAGATTACAAAAATGTAATAGAGTTTACCATGAAAATATGCTAAGTGATTTCATGTCATAGGTGCCCGTAATCACGCGATTCTAACCTCACTTCGCTTACTAGAATCATGGATTACGGGTGGAATGACATAAAATAGTATACGAAACACGTGCGTTATGGATTTTTCGACTCGAGGGATTGTAAAACGAACCGAAGGCAAATTTTACAATCTCACACCTTGGATCAAGCCTTACTAAGCCTTGAATATTAATCTCGTTCCAGAATTGGGCGTCTAGGGCCGGGCGAGTCCTAGGAAAAAGGCTGATAGATATCTCAGATATTGAAAATTTTTTTTGCATAATATGTGACGACCTTGGTCGTCAACCGAGTTGAATATTTTCGTAATTTCTTTTTTATGATTAAGCCCTTTGACAAGGCAAGCTAAATTTTGAATAAGGCCTCTGGCAAACTCTTCTCGACCTCGAGTGGGAAGAGGGAAAATATATTTATTCTTCCGGCACTAACAAATTTATTTTTATTGTCCCTAAATACCGCTCGTCGTGGTAAAATCCCCAACATCGAGACGCATTGAGAGTTCGGAGGTTCGTCACCACTTCCGCGAAATCTGGACTAGCCTACATGACCCCCACTAGAAGAATCAGAGGAAGGATCGAGCGACAGCGTCCATCTCCAAGCCTACATTAAATCAACGGACACAAAAGGTGTCCTCGACTAAGGATCCGACGTTTTCAGCTGCTGAAAGTACGTCGCTCATGTGGTCCTGGTCGGAGAAACAACCTAGAGGCACTTTCCGAAAACCGACCAGCTGACGTCACGGAAAGTCTCAAGGAAATCATTCGACTTGGAGCTCCCTCTGAGAACAGCGAAATTTCCACGAATTTTTTACACAGCTCACTCGTGTTCATGGTCCGAATTTTTTATTTCAACATATTTCAATTGACTTGTGTTTCAACCGCCGCAAAATCATGTTAAATTTAGATCAAATTATTTTGGGATTTATTTAGAATTTACCGACCTAAATATTGCAAAATTCGTAGAAATTAATTTTCAGTTTGTTTTCGATTTATATTCGGAATTTCCGAGAAATTTAAAGACGCTTATTTTATGCTGCGAATTCTGAGTATTATTTGGATTTCGAGGAAAACATGTAAATTAAGGGGGAATTCTGAGAAGTTTCCCCCCTTGACTTCGAAAAGCTCAAGGTTCGTGAAGCGTACCGGCTCCAATATGACAATATACTAATTATCAGACAATGATTAGCGAATTTAAATTTGTTAAATTGACATTTTCTGGGATCATCAATATAATGGTTTTCACCCGATACAATGGGCTTTCGTCTACTCATTATCATGTTCTAATAGAGGTCGGTACCACGACTTTCTTTTAAAAATTATATCGAGAATTATCTTGTTCCCTTCCTTACCTAATCCAAATCCTATCCAACAACTCCTTGAACGTCACAAAAATGTAGAACGCTATAGAAACTTCCCGGCTACTATGTAAAACATGTGGAACGCATCACGATTCTGGGTGTCATTGCAGAGGTTAACCCAGCCCAGCCCTGCTTTATAATAGCCGATACTACAGCATACACTAGTCAGTATCGTTTCATAGTAATACTTACTAAATTATATTCATTCTGAGTAGACATGAATATATTATATATTTTTTGCCTACCATGGTTTTTTTACTTGTAAATGCGTTCACAAGAAGATTTTTCAGCTCCGTGTATATGTAACATACGAAATAACATGTGCATCTATCGAAAGAGATATGATGATTATGCAAGCGAGAACTTGATAGTTACTTCTTGCCTTAAATCCCACCGTTATCGCTTCATTCCATACCAAAAAATTTCGCTAATGTTAAAGATAACTAGATATATTCCAATGACGAGTGGCTTACTAAAATTGTCAAAGTGAGAGCGACCAAAGAGTAAGTTCTTTAAACACACATCACATAGTATGAATATGCTTTGACGATAATTCTCAGCCCGTAAATAGCATAAGTTAGTGGCAAGTAGTAAGCTTATTTTCGGATTGATTGAGAGAACTAAATTCGCAAAATCAAAGTCATGCGAAATCATCGACTACATTCCGTACTGGCTATTGCACATTAATTGTTTTCATAGTTTTACCACTGGCGTCCACTTTCTCCATATTCAATTCGTTCCGACGATAATAGCAAATCCGGTCTTTAATTTATTCAAACCCTTTATCACATGCATACGCTCACGCGGACGAACCGTCCCATACAACAATGTTTCCCTTCTGAACCTGTCTAATCGGCATTATATTACATACTTACACTGAAAAAGAGGAGGGGGCGGTAAGGGAACAAATCGTAGAAACCCCAAAGGGTATACAAGAAGAAAAGGTACACACGAACCTTGCATTTTTCCATTCTGAGAATAACAAAAGAGTTTATCGAATATTGGCTTCTGGTTGGCTTGTTATGGCGGGTGACGTGGTGAGTGTCGGGGGACAACTTTTGAGTGTATGAATAATTCACGGAAAATAAGAACTAGAACTTTGGATATAAAAATATGACACATCTATCTCAGGAATGTTAAAGGAAGCTAAACATATCTACATGGTAGATATGGAGATTAGGGCCATCACCTATTTCTGTTCAGCACGGTTTAATTCGAAAATTCGTAGGATATTCCGATGGATTACTGTTGTGCAGATGTCGGAAAGCATGCTGTAAACAAGGTTGGGCTTGGTTCGTGGTTTTTTAGTATTCTTTCGAAGTTTGAAGTATATGAGACATAGAGAATATACGTAGCACAGGCCGTGCCCGTTGTACATCTCTGTTTACATCAAAAGTGTTTACAGTGAGCGAGGAATATCGTGAACGTTGGCGAATTTTTTACTCTCAGTGCCTGTTCCCTCTCGTTAAAAAACATAGTCCAATCTCCACAAAATCGATTTCTGGAAAATTGTTTACAGATTTTAATAGCTGATTACATTGGGTTTCGCAAAGATGAAGCCGGTTCTTGATGTAAGTCACAGTTGAGTGTTGTTTGTTAATTAGATCGTTAAATACAGAGCTGTGGGGATCCCGGGGTGACACAATCGTCTTTCTTCCCCAGAATAAGAGTCGTCTCTGATCCTATTATGGATACTTGTTCACCCAATCGCTTATAATTGAAAATGGAGTTTGATAAGCTTGTGAAAGTATGCACAACCACGGAAACTGATTAATTAGTCCTGTTAGAATGCAAAAAATACTCCTACTTTCCATTCAAAGATACAGTATCTCTGTACACTTTCATCCCTTTACCTATTCACTATTATTCAATAGATTGCCGCGCGTTATATCGACTCTTTTTCAAACTATAGTATAGGAGGACCGAAAGGGACAGATCGATTCCGAAAAGTAATGTCCATCAAGTCAAATTATCGCTCCGACAGTTGTTTCTAGATCGACTTGTAATTTGGATTTTGGGGAACGGATGGATTTCTGATGGTGACATAAATCGATTTTTAATTGGTGGAAATTATGGTATCATTTTCCTACTTCTTATACTTTAAGGGAATTGACTCGAAAATTCAGCAATTTTGACAGCGCGTGATTTTGCAGGTTAGTTTCACTGCCTTGATATGTGTCAGTCAGTCGCAGAGGTGAGTGCACTCACCTGTATGATGAAATCGATTTCTGATGATTTTACCTTCTTATATTCTGCGTTGACGAAATTGACTGCAGTTACAATTAGATATTTATTTAGGATAGTTGAAAATATTAATATTTATGGAAAATGCAGAAAAAACTATTTATATTATATTTTCATATATTATGTATTACATTTTTATTATGTTATTATTATAGATTATATTAATATCTTTGGCCATCACAGGCTGAAAGCGAGATGAAAAAAATAATTTTCCAGATACCCTTCGACCTTCAAAATTCATGAATGAAATCATTGATATTGAATGTTTCATAGAAAAACTAGAACCGTGATTCATTTATTAGTGTCAGTGATGAAATTGCCGGGAATGGTTGCATGCGTCGTAGGTATCAGAGAGGGGTAAAGGATGGAGACGAAAACCAAGAGCAGAACCCCTTTTCGTAAGCACTTCATGCAGTGTCGTACTAATTGCGCCCGCGGATGGTCGTAACCACTCGCTACCGATCTCAATTCTACAGTGGCGTAAACTTCACTATCATAACAGGAAATAGGAATGGATAAATTCACTAAGGAATGAGCATTCGATACGAAATTTGTTATCTGTTTTGATTCGCCCTGATTATCACGGTAACAGATAATAATTCATTGATGATCAATATTTGACTATTGCAAATTGGTTTTCTTCGGAGATGGTACAGAGGCAGTTTTATTTTGAGAACTCTAAACTTCATTTTGCAACTTATATCTACCATCTTTCTAAAATAGACTGACAGAAGTAACTTTAGTTAGTTAGTTAAGAGATTTTCTACTTCTCTGAAAAATGATGAGCAATGAATCTACACCTAAAATGCGACTTTTCGGACTTAGTTAAGTAGTTTGTCCATTGACATCTTTTGTATTTTAGAAAAGAAAACATGAATAAATTCATTCAGCTTGACTTAATTTGAAGAATCACATTTTTATTATGAATAAATTATAATTATCTTTGGAGCAAGTACACAATTTAAAAAAAAATTTTTTTTCCAGCGTAATATATAATTGTCTACTGAATTTTCGTAAACGATTATTTACTTGAATGAACCCTGTGCAGACTTGAATCAAGTAGATGCCGGATGGACTGGCACTAGAGTAACTAGGGACTAGAGCGCTATTGGCTCGAGTCATTTCGTAGTTGAATCAAGTAAATACTTGATTGACGTTCTCGTACTTCATGTGAAAACGAAGGAAGAGCATAAAGCGATTTTTAATATATTTTTCAGTGACGAGACTCCTAGATAACACAGGCTATGCAGGCATATTTATCCATTATTTTCATCGGCATATATAATCCTTTGAAATGATATATGATGAATACAAATTCAAAAATTACGTTATGATGAGAGAAACTCACAAAACGCGTAAACCTCATAGCAGAAGCCTCAAATAGCAAATTTTTCTCTTGAATCTGATTGGCCGCAATTCGATTAGTTACACAGGTGAACTACTATGCACTAGGCTACTATAGTGTATTAAGATATCAGTGTGGAAAAATGGAGACGTTCCCGAGTCAAAATTTTAGTTGATTTTTCAACGTACTTCTAGCTGCCTGTACCGTCACACTTTGATGTTGAAATTTTCCGCCCATTTTTCAACGTACTTTCGACCGACCTCAACGTAATGGTCGTCGGACGTCGAAAACCCGTTCAATTGCTACTCGGGATTTCGACGTACCCTCAACTATCATAACGGCGTCTTCCGATTATCGCATTTACCACTGGCTTTGACTTTATTGCAAAGCTTCACATAATTTTTATGTAATAATGATTTATTACTTTTTATAATTACTAACTCAATGTAACTCTTAAATAACTTCTTTCTTTTATTCTTTAATAAAAATTTGCAATTCATTCAACTCTAATTATTTATAAGGGAGGAGGGTATCGTAGAGGGTGGGATGGGCCCCGTGCCCAGCAAAAGGAGAATTGACGTTGAAAGCCCGTTGAGTGTCCGTTGAGTTCCGATGGATTTTCAACGTAAAATGAGGAATATTTGGAAATAAAACCCAATATTTACGTCGAAAGTCAGTCGATTCTCAACGTCATTTAAACGTCGCAAACGGACTAATCGAAGTTGGAATTAAGTCGACAAACCAACGAAAATTTTGACTCGGGTTGATTCGAGTCGGTTAATATTTTCAGAAGAACCCCATGTTACACGCAGAGTAATTTCATGATCGCAGTGTAACGACACGTGACTTTATTTGTTTGATTTTTCTGCGTCAAGAGAAATTTTCAATTTTATGGCTTTCATATTTGAATCCATCCTGATTTGACAAGGGAAGCACTTTTTGAGTAGATAACGCAAAATGTTTAGAAGATTTTTCATATTCGAATGTAGATTAATTTTCAAAATGGATGATACTTTTATTCACTATAGTAGGCTCATCTTCTAACATTATGGTTAACCACCATGGTGTACGCCATTGACATCAAAGGACGTCTATCTAAAGGGTGGGGCCTCCGTCGAGCCGTAACATGCCAAATAACCCAGCCAAACATTAGCGTTTCCCACTCCCTTCAGTCGCCTGCTTTCACGGATACTACAAGACGCTTGCTAATTAGCCGAGATTAATGTCTGGCAATTGGAGAGAAATCTCGAAACCGGAGACCTTGTTTTTCATGCAGTTGTACATTACGGTAAGTGAAAAGTTTCTTCGTAAATTACTTTAATTGTACATAAAGGAACGATTCTCAAATTTCAGTCGTGAAGAAACCTTCTGATATTATTAGTGTCATTTTTGCATAAGAAGAAGAACCTCGAATGTCTTCTTTCCTGGGATTTTTCTTGAAACCTGGACTCCGAATATTGTGAAGAGATTACCAATCTTGGAATACACCAATTCTTTGAAGATCTTTTTTGGTTAATATTTTCCCAATTGATCGAACGCAAAACTGATTCATTGTGATCTGCTTCAGGTTTTATACCACAGAGCGATGAAGAATTTGAATATCACGCTTAAGGATATCCAAATAATTTGGTCAAAGTAGCAGCTTTCTTTCCCATAAAATTTTAGTTTCGTCCAAAATTTCACCACTTTCTTACCCTTCCGGATTTTTCATTGCTAAATCAATTTTTCGAACAATTTAGCTATGGCATCCCGAGTCAAAATTTTCGTTGGTTTGTCGACTTAATTCCAACTTCGATTAGTCCGTTTGCGACGTTTAAATGACGTTGAGAATCGACTGACTTTCGACGTAAATATTGGGTTTTATTTCCAAATATTCCTCATTTTACGTTGAAAATCCATCGGAACTCAACGGACACTCAACGGGCTTTCAACGTCAATTCTCCTTTTGCTGGGCACGGGGCCCATCCCACCCTCTACGATACCCTCCTCCCTTATAAATAATTAGAGTTGAATGAATTGCAAATTTTTATTAAAGAATAAAAGAAAGAAGTTATTTAAGAGTTACATTGAGTTAGTAATTATAAAAAGTAATAAATCATTATTACATAAAAATTATGTGAAGCTTTGCAATAAAGTCAAAGCCAGTGGTAAATGCGATAATCGGAAGACGCCGTTATGATAGTTGAGGGTACGTCGAAATCCCGAGTAGCAATTGAACGGGTTTTCGACGTCCGACGACCATTACGTTGAGGTCGGTCGAAAGTACGTTGAAAAATGGGCGGAAAATTTCAACATCAAAGTGTGACGGTACAGGCAGCTAGAAGTACGTTGAAAAATCAACTAAAATTTTGACTCGGGATATTGTTCTCTATATTTGGTTTAATTTTGGACTTGACTCTCAGGAGTCTCTCAAATGGACCTTTACCAAACCTCAGAAATGTACGTATTCAAACCATCCAATATGGCCGTTCACTCTCTCCGGATGGAGACGATTTTAATTCAAGTCCTTATCAAACGTCAGGCTCGCCTGACATAATTTCCACTCGGGTGGTGTCGCGAAGTATACATATGCGATCATGAATTTATGTATGTATTTTCCTCAATTAATTATTTTTTTGTCTCCAGAAATAGTAACGCCGTAATTGCGTAATGCCTTCGATAATCCTTGATTCAGCATATCCTGTTAGAAATATTTCTTTCCATAAATTTGTTTCTAATTATAGCCGGAGGTGTCTCCTACAGACCTCACTCTCTTGATAATTTAATGTTTACTCTACCGATTAGCTTATTTGGGTGGAAATTATAGCTATTTCAGTTCTTTCTACGTAATCATACCTCTGGACGATGGCTTCCTTCTGTCACTCCTAATAATATAAAAGTAGTACAGCAGCTCCCTCAATAAGTAAAAGGGTTCCTTTCCGTACGGAAAACGGCACATATGCGAAATATATGTCAATTATCCGGATATATACAGGGTGATACAATTAAAACAGCCCATCTGAGTAACTCCTGTAAAAAGGGCTTACTGCAACAAAAATTTCATATTAAAATTGAAAGGTTTTGAGGGGCCATCCGATACGACCTTCGTTTTAAACTTATTAGCTTGCAAAGTATAAGCACAAAGTACATTTTTTAGAATGGAAACCATATTGCTCACCTCTATGAAACTTTGTCCTGTTGAGGATATATTCCCAGGCATTTGATTTCACTCTGAAATTACCATAAAAACAAACCCCGAGGCCAAATTGGAAGTTTTAACTTTTGACGCAAGCTGATCCCAAAAATGAACAATCGACAGTATTCAGATAATCCAAGCATAGTTATTAGGACAGTTAATTTATTTTAACACTCTCAACAATACAAAATCGAATCGGGGCACATTCACTCTGCTTTCCGGTTATTTTGCATATCATGGTTCATTTACCTTCCGCCATCGAATCCAGTTATCTCTAGTGAGTGACGGTGAAAACATTGAACATCGTTTTTGAAATGTCTGAACCATAAGATAAGATAAGATATTTATTGTTGAGGAGGTTAAACAGATGGTACAAATAGATATAAAAATAGGTAAAAAACATTTGGATAAACACATCAGGTAAAAACAAGGAACAAGCGAGAGACAGAGCAGCGAAAATCAAGTTGCTTGCATGTAAAAGGCACAACCAATAAGCCAGGATCTAAGCTGGCGCTTAAAGGCTGCAGATATGGGCTGTTCCCGGATGACTGCCGGAATGCCGTTCCACAATTCAGGGCCCGCTAGGGGTCATAATAACGTTGACTTCATTACATATGGATCATTAGCCAATTATCAACAAAATCATCGATTCATTGTTAAGGCTTGATGTTTACTAGATTAAGTCCGTACAAGGTTACCTCACCCAGCCCAGAGCTAATGAATCTGACGTGGCTCGGGTTTACCAATGCATTTCATAGTTGATGAATTCCAAATGTAACAATTCCTTGGTAGCCGGACAAAGACGAGTTTTCTGAAATCTGGCAACCTTATCCCAATCTGGTGGAACCCTTACCTATTTTTATAGTCGGGCGTTTTATGTCTGTAATACAGTACATTGAAATATTAGAAATTATACTAACCAATTATACATAAACCTGAAACAAGTGGAAAATTGCTCATTCATTACATATAATGTACTTATTTTTAGTAAGAATTTGCCAATAGGTTTTCGAACAGTCATCTGAAAAATGATATCAACATATATATCTGTCATAATTATCTTCTAATTTCAATGATCGGAGTAACTTGATCAAAACTCGATCAGTGCTTCATTAGGCAGTGCTTGATTCGGCCAACCTGATGACTATCAGATGAAATACTGATCGAAAATCAGGGCGGCCTGAAGCAATTCCTACTCGGGATTATTTCCAGCTGTAATCGGATTCAATTGAAGTAGAATATCCAGCGACAGATTCCGATTTCAAATATTTTCCAAGTACGAATTTTGACCAATCTTACCGATATATCAATACAACGGTTATTGCTATTATGTTCATTTTAAAACTTGCTCAACGAGTCAGTACAAGTTTTTTAAACGATAATTTGAGTATGTTTGCAATTTTAATCAATTTCATTGAATACTAGAGCTCAATCACAGGTAAAGTTGGAAAAATCAGTTAAATACAAACAGGCGCATAGGCATTAATGTCATGTTCCAATGGTCCCGCAAATATTTACCCGAGAAATAAAATTTATTTGAAGTAAAGATGTTAATTGAAAAAAATTAAAAAAACAGAATTATTTTTTTTTAATATTAATTTTCTATTCTAATTAATTCTATATTCAGCTGGTAAAAAATGCAGACACTGTTATTTCTTCTTCCATATATTTGTCAGAAAGGTTGTTATCTGACAAATAATTGAAAATGCAAGTTAATAGATGAATAATTCAAGAGATTGAAATTTTAGAAGGATTTCCGTTTTTTTCCTTTGATAATAGTTATTTAATATTTACTTCAATAACCCAGCAAAATTCCAGGCTACTACATGAAGGTTCTATGTAGATTCCAAAAAGAAAGAAAAATACAACGTTTTCTCCTGTAAGACTTTACTCCTGTAAATTAAAAACAATAAAATATTGAGTGTGTTATAGCGCAATTTGAAAGTTTCAATGTTGACCAATGCAATCTAGCTAAAGTTGAACAACCAAAATTACCAATTGAAATTAATCCTTAATGCATCAATTATTAATATCTTCCAAACTACTGATCAAGAATGAGCAAAAATGCATGCTAAAGTAAACTTACTTACTAGAAAGATTTCTCTTATGTTTGGGACTATTGATGGGCTAAATCGGATGATTCGTTCAGGAGATATTCAACTTTGTATATGAAACGATTTTCTCAAATATCTCAAAAACGACTGATGTTGAAATAATTTAATGAAAATATTATGTTGAAAAGTGGAATGGTGATGACTTCATTTTTTTTTTTATTTTGAGTATAATCTTATATTCGATTGATTTTGTGAAGCAGTAGGTCTGGGAGAGACAGTGATTGGAGTGATCTAATTTTTGAAGGATTGTGAATTTTCTATCAATTTTTATGAACAAGTTAAGGACAGGGCTCTTTTGACACTAAGTTCGATGCTCTCTTAATATCTGAAAGGTTTCACTATAATGTTACTAGTACCCTTATAATTATTATGGTATATTAATGGTATGTTTATAAATTTTATTGGATTTCTACCTCGAGTTTAGGATTCTGTCCCAAGCCACCTGGAGGTTGCCCATGTCTGTTCTAGAGAGATCCATGGAGTAGAGAGGTTTCGTCCCCGTGTCATTTTTTAATAAAGGAAATTAGTAAAGTGAATCTACTGCATTTTATGTTCTATTGAATCCTATTCCCAGTAGTTATACTCACAGAATTATGAACTACGGAAAAAACCGAGATATATACAAGTCGAAAAAAGTTCATGCATGGCTTTAATGCATGGACGATAAACTTCCCCGCGGTTTTTCCTGCGGCGCCACTTTAACCCACCCACCCCATTGCCTGTTAGAGCACCCACAACGATTTATGTGTGCCGGGGGAATATATACCGAAAGGTTTCTCCCTAAAAATGCAGGAGGGAGTGAAAAAATGTATACTACGTGAATGAAAGCTCATGTAGGAAAAACCATGTGAGAGAGTGCGGAAGAACGAGAAAGAAACAAACGATGAAGAAGAAGAATGGCCCCAGTGCGTATGTCCGCGTATATCGTTTACCCCGTTATTTATTTCCCGAAATTTGAAAATTATTCCACATTTAATACGCCATTCTGTACGAATAGTCCCGTGTTTTATTCATGTCGTAATAAATAAGAGTGAAAGAGTCTTTAAAGTATAGGGCGGACTGGCCAGCCGCAAGCATGATGAGGGTATGAAGGGAGAGCAAAGGACATTATGGACAAGGAATATTCGGGGAACATTGATTTTTCGTAACGTCACTATGATTTAAGCCTCAAGCTGACAACTTCTTTTGACGATTGACTAGTGATGAAATTAATTAACTTCCCGGAATAGGGAGGTTAGTGTAATTACCCTGAAAATTTTAAATCCAATTTCCACTATATCGCAACGTTTCCAGTTCTTCCCAACACTTTTCGATCCTTCTCGAAATGATGTAGGTGTGTATGCATCTTTGTATGTTTGTGTGGATGTACCGGAGAGAAAAATCCTGTAAAAATTATCTAATCGATTGGTAAACCTGTTATCGTCCGTTCGCAAAAAATGATCGTATCGCTTAGTAAAGTTTGTCAACGATTTAATAACTTTATATTGAATTGTAGAAATATCATTTGTAATTTTTTCTTAAATATTATCTCACAAAATATTTTTTCAATCGTTGAATAATTAATTTGTCCTTAAAAATTGAACGAATCGATTTAAATGAGGCAATTTTTTATTAACAATTATTCTTCACTTTAAATAATGAAAAAATTCAAGAAATTTAATGAACTAATGATGGAAGAAACATTATTATCATTATTGGATGGTTAAACTCATACTTCGTCTTTCATTGATGTTGTATTTCCAATATCCTAAGGTGTTTTCCATCAAATTTCAGCAGGAATTTTTTAACAGTATAATCTTAAAAATTAATAATGTGTGACAGATGAGACAGTGTCATGCGCGCGTTCACAATCTCGTGAAGTAAAATATGGCATCACATTTTATATTTGGTAATGACAAAAAACAGTTTATTATTGTTCTCTTTCTCAATAAAATTCGACCAAAATATACATGATTATGTTGATTGATTTTCCGTGCCGAACCGGTGATTTTCCATGAACGCGCGCGGTGCTTATAATACATAGAATACAGACAAATGAAACAAATGTGGAAGATATTAATGCGACCCTTCGAATGGGTCAAAGATCCTGCAATTACGGCTACTAGTGATCCAATGTTTTCGCTAAATAACCGATTTTGTCATTTTCTATCAAAAGGCGCTGCCAGCATGGTGTTACTGTGATAATGCGGCTTATTCAAGTAAAGTATAAAAACATTAATTGCAATTTAATATCATTGAGATAATGCCTTAACTGCAAATAATTATCTAATAATTGAGTACGATTTTTTAGAAAATAAGAATTTCCATAATGGTATTATAATAGAAGACTCTTGATAAGGAAAGAAAAGTCCATTCTGATGACAGTCAAATGAAATGACATCCCACTGTTTGTAGCAGTTGAATTTTCTTCTAACAAAAAAAACCATGCGCCAGAACCAATTGAACGCTTCATAAACCCTAAGCTCCCGTTTGCGTATAGATTTTACGAGCGAAAGTAACGTCCACCCCTTCAACTGATCTCGGATCACCCCTCCATTTCATCATGGACAAGTAATCATAATGATAGTCATGACACACCAATGCTTATTAATTTTTCTATGAAAGTGGAGCACTAGTATTGAATAAAGACAGTGGTGGTAGTAGCTAGGAAGGAAGTCAGCCCTTGGCAGATGGCACCCCTGGGAATATCCTTTTGGTGGTGATATCAAGGGTTAGTATCCAGACACGGGAACAGTACCACTGCAGAGTGTGTGGTATACCGGGGTTTGGCCGCAAGTAAAGGGTAACTGATTCTAATCACACACCCTCAGTGCTATACATCGCCCCAGGGCACATGATGAATGGGCAAAGTGTGGTCGAGAATACCGAGGAGAAAATCACACGTATAGCTAAAACTCTATCTACCCACTCTCTCTTTAAGTAATATGTGACTGGTTCATATTAAAATTCACATGATTGATCTGCTATTTGCTTCTATAAAATATTTTCCATAAAACAATTTATTTCAATGTTTGACACCAATTCAGAAGCCACTCATTTCGTGTTCTCTGTGGTTAGGAGCTTCTGCATGTGAACATATACAAATTTATTATATTTTTCGCCGACACCATCTTCCCGTGTTATGTGTTCAAGTGCACTCTAAAAATACTTTTTCAACAAACCTGCACGGAAAGTTCACACTTTGCTCTCTGATAAGCGGGGGGAACGTGAGTCAAGACTTTCCGCCCCTGATGCTAGATTCACTTCGTATCGAAAAGTGCCTTTTCGTTTACGCGTAAACCAGAAGTAAACGAAAAAGAAATTTTGTTCGGAAAACCGTCCAGACCAAACCGGCCATGCCGAGTGTAACGTTCAGCGCGAGTATGGACCACATTCTGATCCCTGGGCGAGCACCATACCCACTTGCCCACCGTCTCAATCTTGAAAATTGATATCAGTTCTACGTACATCAGTAGTACATGCAATAGCTGATACCATCGGAATGACTCTACAATTAGTCGCTACGTATAATTTTCCTACTAATTATCCCCCTTCCTGTCCAACTCCCCTCCCCTTCGCCGTCCCATTGTAAAATTTTGTTTCCATAAAAATTTTTCCAAGTTCCATACGGCATGCCTGATCTAGGTCTGATCAGGACCGAATTAAGTTAGTTGTATTAAGCGTAGATGAAGCCCGGAATGAGAAGACAGATAATTTTGACCTTCAAAAACTTCGTATTTTTACGATCCAGACCATTCTACGCCATTTCCAAGCAAAATTATAAATGTGAAAAATCGAACTATTCTGATTTGAAATTTTTCAGACCAGCTTGAATGACTTGAACAAATGAATGCAAATATGAGTGGTGATGAAAATTTGGTAGTGGGAGTCGAAGCGGGTACCCGAAATATGGAGTACGAGGTGGTGGAGTAGAGGCCAAGCATAGTAGGTTTATTTTCTCTTCCACTGTTCAGAAACAAGATTGGGTCTCTACATTTCTGGGTGTAGTTGATAGCTACACTAACTCAATAGCAGTCGATCAAAATGACCGCGTTAATTACTGACATCGAATAGTGGTAATAGTTGATCGAATGGTCGGATTTGCTATCATTTGCTCCCAGTGTCAAATATAGGTTTAAAGACCGTCGTGGCTAGGGAGTTGTTCCAAGACATAAATAATAACTATCGCTCACAATAAATTACTAAGGCAACAAATATTAGCTTTAAATATTGTATATTTAAAAATTGTCCACAGAAGGTTGGAGGAAGGATTAACAGATCCTAATCCTAAAATTCTATCGCATATATGACGTAGTAACGTTGATGTTTACGCTCTTCATTTGGGGTTTGCATCAATACGTCCACGTTGTGGCCCTGGTTTACACTAAACCTTATGCAATTTCCATACAATTCACAGAGATTTCATTTAACGTTTCCGAGGTGATTTTGAGAATTTTACTCTGCTCATATAAAAGTTCGTATTGCGGTTCGACCGCCTTTCTGAGTGTTGTTTGAGAATTTGGATTATAATTAAAGTAGAGCAGTAGTGATTCAGAGATATAAATGATTAATTTAAGGGTGAGTCGTTTTATTACCATATTACCAAACTTCTAGTGGAATCGATAACATCCTGATGGTTACCATCACACACCTGCATCTGAATGTCATCAGAGCCTTGACAGTGCTGGTCAACAACGGACTCAATATCAGCTTCTTCCCCAAATCTGGGACGTTGCCTAAATCATACTAACCCTGAAGAAGGACTAGCGCAGCGAAGCCTTCCAAGCTACTGTCCTAAATCGTGATTAACAACTTGATCCGCCACTGGGATCAGAATAATGTCATCCCCGGCAACCAATTGGGGTACCGCCATCATCACTCAACTACTAACGCCATTCACGAGTTTTTGGTTGATGTAAACTCTTCACTTGAAATATATAGTTGAGACTACGCTGATAGACTTGGAAAAGGCGTTCGACTTCTCTGGATAGACGGACTGGTCTTCGTGCTCCTAAAGATCGAAATTTCCAGTCAACTTGGTATCTTTAATTTGGGATATGGCGAGGAACAAAGCGTTCTACACTATCGATGGGCAACATTACTTGAGCAAATATTTCGAAATACTGGAAGGGTTCCAACAGGGATTGATGAATTCTCCATGCCTATGCCAATTTACACGAGTGACATCGTCAATACTTTTGTACTTAGTAACACTCCAAGAACCCATTCTATTGCATCTGCTGATCACCTCATTGTTTATATAACGAGAATGATCGTGAAGAGTATTCAACCTACACTTCAGGCGATAGTTACTAAAATAAACTACTCTTATTCACTGTTGAATCTTCATATGAGTTTTCTAAAATGGAGAATATTTTGATATGTGCAACATAGTGGGAATCAAGTCGCTCGAAATTGTAATCTTCAACCCTGGCAGCGGGAAAGAGATGGTTATTCCAGTCAAGCAAACGGCAACCAATAATCATATTTACAAATATTTATAAATATTTAGGAGTTCACATTGATCATCTCACTCGTTACTCCAAGCACCTCGACACGCAACTGAAAAAGGCATACATCGCTCAGCCAAAGCCAGGTGAAACAGACACGCTGAGGACATTGCTGGTGACTCCCTAGACTTCAACCGAGACCATTAGACGTCCCGTAGTACCCAATAAACTGAAAATAAGTCTACAGAGAAAAAAGTACATTTCAAAACTCATTTTCAAATTTTAGAAAAACCAGTTTTTGGTTTTCCGGTTGTGTGCTCCGCCTTGCGACCGTGTATTATGAAGTAATCCAATTATGAACAAGCATCTCTAGACTGATTAAGAGTTTTGTTTATTTGAAATCACATTAACGGGAAATAAATCTTCCCTGCTAATTATTTACACGGATTTTAGGGATGATTTTTAAAACCAAAGCTTGTACAACCATATACTAAACTATTCTTAATGCTAGAGGATTTCAACTGAAATAGGCTAAATATAGAATGGCATTCCGCGTTTTGAAGGGCATAAATCATACATGAGGTGTACCTGAATATCGCGAAATTCAGATTGCAGGGAGGAGTTTCGTGTATGGCGATTTTTCCAACGGAGCTTAATTCATTGGAAGGCCAGGTTTATATAAGAGATTTTTTGATTGAAGGGGTTCGTGTACTGGGGATTGATGTATGGGAAGATGAGGATTATAGATGTGGCGGGTCTGAGGGGGAAGAGGGCAGGGAGATGGTGAGATTGACAGTTCACTACGAAATTGATATTCATACGAAAGTAAGGGAAATAGAAGATTTTCATTACAGTTCGAGTGTAATATTCGGTTTGCTCGGAGCACGTGTGGTATTTGACAGATTAGTTTTCCACTCGGATTTCGGCCAAACAAAGTGCAGCGGATACCTCCCATATACATTTGCGCAATGTAAAGGAACAAAAAACTCTAAATGACGAATTTGGCAATTTAAATAAATTGCAACATAAAAACATTTGACAACCTCAAATAGTACGTTCCAATTGGCTGAAATGTTAGTTTAGAAAATGATCAATCCGATCGCTTAACTAGTTGAGTATACATGGAAGACATTAAATTTACAGAAATAGTTAATGGTCCCACACATTAATTATCCCATTCAGCTAATTTTCAGATGTGAGATTCATATTTAATTTTTACATTCTAAGTACGCAAAACGATTTCAAATTGAAAATCTTTTTCGGTTAATTATCAAATTTGCCAAAATATAACCGTTAACTTTTCCCATTTTCTTCCATTTGGAGCAAACAATAGAAGAGAAATAAATATTTAATGATTTATTGGTAACTATGAGGAATTCTCCAGTTTCTATATTACTCTGGAACAATTGGACGTTTTAACTGAAAATGGAAGTAACGAAAAAAAGATTTAGAGTTCAATTCATGGGAGATAAACTCAGCCCGTGTGGTTACAGAGAATAGGTATCGGTAGCGACCTCTATAGAGTGCAACCGATTCAATTTAGATTATGATCAGACTCGATGGACGCTACCGTGTGCAATAAAAATAACGAAGTGACAGTCTTTGGCCGTATATGATTTACGCTTGTTTATATAAACACGAATGTATGGGTGCATTAAAATTTCACAATCCCGAATGGACAATTCAATCCCCTTGTTGTCTCTGCAGTGCCGTTCATTTTCGATTTGAAATTCGTTCAAACGGCTATTTCCACTGACAAGTCAATTAACCATCGCAAATTTTAAATAAAATCTATGAAAAACGAAATGCAGCTAATTTAATTGAAGACTGTCTGCTCGTAAATGGGAAATCCATATGAACTAAGTATGAATTTTCTATGAGAATAGTTGATCTTGAGAGTATATGGTAGTGCATAAAAATAGTAAATTAATTAATTGAAATTCGTCTTCCTGAAATTAAGAAAACAAATGTATCTCCAGACGCTTAAGAATTTCCTAAATTTTAAGGTAATTGTTGCGCGTGTGCTAATTATAGCTGCTATCATGGAAAAGAATTATAATTTTTCAATCAAATGAAAGGTACTCAGTCAAATTCTACGAACAGCAACCTCTATTGATTTGCCGGATTGTCATCATTTTCACAACTCTCTTCGTACGTTCTAATGCTCTAGTGCATTTTAATCAAATTTCAAGGTACATAATCAATTTGTATCAAGAGAGGCGTTCCTCGATTTTCTTCATAAAACTTACATCATGTAGGTAATTATGTCTTAAGTGTATCTTGTCCGTATGGAAATAACTACTAGTGGTTCGTGTGTTGAGTAGAGAAGCCGGCCATCAGCTTGCTACATGCGTTGCATTTGAGACAGAACTAGGCAAGCCCAAAAACACTAAGCCTACTTTACACTTCATGCACATGTTATAAGCGCTCTACGTAAGAAGTTGCATTATAATCCAACTGAAACTACCTGACGATTTTATGCATATGTATACTTATGGATAACATATGCACAAAATTATCTGATAACAGGTAGTTTTTAAGTTTATCCTATGTATGAGTCCTCCAACTTATTGGATGGAAGTCCAGGCGTCAGAAACGTTGAAACAGCAGAACCCAGAAAAAATAGCTGATAAGCCTATTTTTTTAAGTGTTGTTTGCAATGTAAATAGATTTTTTTAGATATATATCTCTTTCCTACTGTCATTGCGGTTTTATAGGCGCCTCTCGTCTTATAGCCTTGAGCCTCTTCTTACTGTTCTCTTTCTTCTTTTCTGTTTGCAAAGGGGGGAGGAAAGTCTTTTTTTAGTGGCAAATTTTATAATGAAACAAAGTTACTCTTCTCTCATTTGACGATTCAATTGCTTAAACGACTGTCTCGGACCTATTTCGAGGATTATTTATTGTACACTTTTTATTTACATCTCAACCAACAGTAAAAAAATAGCATATTAGCAATTTTTTCCGTGTTCATTCCTCTGATGCCTGGACTAACGATTGTACCGAAAGATGTGCATAAAGTTTGCACAAGATGGCGTTAAGTACTTTTAGGGATTTCTACGTGTTGCATTAGAATCTGAAGAGGGCCGATCTACGGACGATAGCTTTCCTTACTGCGGCGTCCATTACTATTAGAAGTCTATGGGCTTCTGTATACCTCTTAAATCATTCTGCAAACAAAATATTAAGAAAAAATCATTATCATTGTGTTTTTTTGTGCAACTAGAAGTTATATGAACGACATAAATAACTGTTTTTTTTTACCACTGTCTCTTATTTCGCAACGTAACCGAACGAGACTTCTGATCCAGGGATAAGTTCACCGGGGATTATCCCCCCAAGGGAGGTATCTCCCTCCCTTCTTTTCAAGGGAGAAATGATTCGAAGATATCGCTCGACATAAAACCCTTAAGGTTCAAATTTGCATGTTACAACTTGTCTCGTACTGATATCTCCCTCTGCTCTTTTTTATTCCCGGGTTTCGTTCACCAACTGCAATCACCCCTTACCCTTCTAACCCCTCGTTCTACAGTCGCTGGACCATCTAACCGTCTCCACTGGTATTCTAAATGTTAGATTCTTTCCTACTAGCACCCTCCGGTCATTGTATGGATTTAGAACCTTAAACCTACTTCTTTATCTGTGGGATTCAAATGCAGGAAAGAAAAACCCTTATGGCCAGTTAAGAATCAACCGACATCGCTGTGACATTTTTATAACCTCAATAAGTAGTTATACAAACATTTCGCTGATATTTTTTTACAAATGTTGTATAAATGCTCTTCTATTTTTTCCTACAGTTATCCTTAAAGAAGCATTGATAATCAAAAACTTTATTATCACAGCAGCCCAATGCTTATTACATTCAATGGCTTCATATTGATTATTAGTGGTTTGTATACACCCCACTGTCTAGGAACACCTTAGATCTTCATTTGGAGGTCTTCACGTCCGTTCTCTTCTTACGGGACACTCAGTTTTTTTGGGAAAAGTCGAATCGCCATTTCTCTCTAATCTTTATTTTCTCCTATTAGTCCTGTGTGACCACTTCTGTGTGCAAGTACGTTACTGTACTCATTGCTTCTGAGAAGAAGCAATGGAAAGATATATGACGGAGTAAAGAATAGGTAAACCAGATAAAAAATGAGTCTTCCCTAATTTCATGAACGTTAGGCCAATGTCTAAATGTTTGTTGAAATTCCGAGTCAATCGTATTTATCTTAGTAAAAATTTAGACCAGTGGTCCGTTGGGCGTACTGGTCCGGGCATTTGATCCCATGTTTGAGACGCGTTACCGGGGGCACCCCATTGTCATATCCTAAAATCTGTATAAATAGCTTTTCCCTACATTTCCTATAAGGATTAATCATTTCAAATATTCTCGCTAAATATTAAATTCCAATTTCATTTAATTTCATTACACGGAATATAACAATGCAAAATCATCAGAACTGGATTTCGCCATATCCGGTGAGTAAGTGCACTCGCCATTGGAGCAGAGTGCAACATGCTAGGGCAGGGAACCTCGACTGCGAAATCACGCGCTGTCAAAATTGCTTCAAGAATAAAAGGTGGGAAAAATCATAATTTTCAACAATTAAAAATCGATTCGTGTAACCATCACGAAGCGATCCCCTCTGAAAATCCAAATTACAAACTAGATTACAGTCTAGAAGCAACCGTTTGAGTGATAATTTGACTGGAGGAAATTACTTTCTGCAATTGATCGTTCTCTTTATGCGAAAGTAGGAGTGTTTCTTGCATTGTAAGAGGAGTAATTCATCAATTGCCCTGGTTGTGGCGAATTAAAAGCGAGTAAGCGAACGTGGTACACTAAGAAGGATTCATAATAGGAGCAAAGACAACTTTTAACCCATTTTAGTGGAGAAAGATGAGTGTGTCACCGAGGTATCCACACATCTCAGTATTTAAGGATCTAATTACCAAACATCCCTTAAATTTGAGTTCTATAAAGGATAAGCTTCATATTTTTGAAATCCAAAGTATTCGGTTATCGAAATCTATAAAGACTTTTCTCAGGACAAATCTCTAATTGTGGCTGCCTTTCGATTTAAATAATTTGATGATAAATTCTGAAAAAAAATTCTAGATTCAAATTAAAGCTTCAGTTGTATTTCCAAACAGTTAAGAAGATAGAAGATTACTTTTAAGAATACAACTTTTACTCGGAATCTTATTTCAGAATGTGGAAACAGTTTTTGAGAGAAACACTGAGGTTGGGAAATATGTTTGATATGGCCACGACGAGGACGTGGCGGTGTATCGGCCCTTTTTCATGATAGTTCTGTACACATCAATCAATAGCACAACTCCCACTTCACCTCACCCCACTACCTAATATTACTGACTTAACATGCCGACTGGTATGGCCACCGCTACCCTTGTGTAGTTATTAAAATTATTGAATACAATATCGCTCTCATCATGTCAACAATGATAGAAGGCGAACAGGGGGGTACAGAAATCTCAGGAACAATTGAGGAACTTGTACAGCACCACAACCGCGTTTTTGTTTTTGCGCCGCTGTCATTCTTTTCTCACTCTCTCTTTGCACTAGACTTGTCTTTTTCTTGGGACTTCTCCTGGTTGATATTATTGAAATTGTAGTTTCAATTATAATTACTTATGATAGGACTATACTAGAAATTTACCGAAAAAACTGCCCACAAAATCGGAGGTTTCTTTTTAAGGCGAAAATTCCATAGAGTTTACCATCTTAAATTTTTTCACATTTTTTTCCAAAAAACTCGACATGACACGGTGTGCCGTACACCGCGCTGTCCGTGTCGTAGGACGCCATCGATATAATTTTCGATAATTCTCACACCTTCGACCTGACAAATAATATTGCTGTTGTCGCAGGTGACACTTTCATTCCAGCTCCCATGGTGGAAACCACCCCGAATGGAAATTAGTTCAGGTCTACTTGAAGTCCGATCAGAACTTGATTCAGTTTCAGTGCGTTTCGCTTGATCAGGTAAGATCTGATCAGAACCTGACCAAGGTTTGATCCAAAGTTTCGGATCCTAAAAACTACAAGCGAATTTAGATCAAATTCTGATCAGACAGGCCTGATCAGATGACACTTGATGAAAACTTGATCAAGTTTTGACCCAGCAAGTCAGATAAACATGATCTCACTCTGAGATCAAGCTGCCTCAACACAATTTGCTCTCCTTCCGATTCAATTCCCTTGATTTTCAATTGAATAGCTCGATAAAAAAGAATCACAAATGTATAGGAAGCAAGGGAAATATATATAGTGAAATATCAAACATAAGAGCGCATTATCTTGAGTCTAAAAAAATCATCAAACTTGCATCTGTTCATTGTGTTATGATTATTATAATTATCTTTTAATAATGAAATAAAATTTGAACCGAATATGTTTTCTCGCTCAGAATGTACATGCAATAATTTCAAAGTCATCAAATACTCCCTTGCAGTTTGTGTAGGTAAAAAGAATCTACTCAAAAACAATAGTGCGGTAGTCCAGTGGTTAGGGCGTAGGTTTAGTAATCGTAGGTTCCTCGGTTCGATCCCCAGCATTGTCAAAAATAATAGGGTTTTTATGCCATCGGTGCCCGTAATCACGCGATTCGCAATGACATAAAATTTTGTATGAAACGCGTGCGTAATATATTTTTCGACTCGTGGGATTGTAAAACTCGCCTTCGGCTCGTGTTACAAACCTCCCACGAGTCAAAAAATATATTACGCACGTGTTGCATAATATACTATTTCATCGCTAATTACAATCGGGCTTCATTAAGAGCGGTCAGATATAATAAAAAAAATTAATTATCTTTTGTTTTAGGTGAGTTATGGTTAATATTTATTATTGTTTTCGATATCCCAGTCATCCGATTTAGATACATTTGACTTGATCAAATCCGGAACCGTTAAACCGGATCAGAAAAGTTTGATCAAGTCTTGATTTAAATTTGCGTTACATGTCTGATCAACATTTGATCCAGTTACCGTGTCACTTCCGGATCAATCATCAAGTATGACCTGATCCAGTCTTGACTAGAACTTGACCAAAATTTCCACTCGGGACGCTAAGCCCTCGAATGAGACCTATCTCATACTAGGCGTTGAGTCGAGTGTTATAAAATGATTAATGTCTCCTAACTTACACCGAATTCCACGAAAAAAATCTTTTTCTTGTTAATTCATAACTTTTCTTGCGTTGGGTAAAAAAATTTGAAAACATTCTGAGAAACGTTTCTCATGGAGGAGAAAAGAATGGAAAATTTTTAGCCAGATCGAAAGGGGTCGGGTTCAAAAGTTATCGATTTAGCATAGAATACCCCATATGTATGCCGTACTCTGAAGAATAGGAAGCTTTGAGAATTACGTTGAAAGCGTCAGGTAACTCAAACGAGTGATACTGATTTTTGAAATGAGGACAGTACGGCGTTAAAAAAATGAATGGAGACGACCAACGATTTTAAATTTCATTCCGAATTACCGGAATCAGTCTACTTTTATGATCCTATATTCAGATCGCTATAGCAGCGTTGGGAAATAGTATATTATGCAACACGTGCGTAATATATTTTTTTACTCGTGGGAGGTTTGTAACACGAGCCGAAGGCGAGTTTTACAATCCCACGAGTCGAAAAATATATTACGCACGCGTTTCATACAAAATTTTATGTCATTGCGCCCGGAATCCGCGATTTAACCGAGCGAAGCGAGGTTAGAATCGCGTGATTACGGGCACCGATGGCATAAAGAACATCGTCGACTTTTCATTATTATTTGAATCAACCAACTAAACACGAAAGCTTTACTACCGATCATACTTCAACCTTTGATTGATAAAGGTACGAGTGTATGTGCAACTACATTTAAATTATTTATGAGACATTAATAATTACCTATTCTTCCCCACTACTTTCAAGATGCTTTTCATGGAAAAAGCCAACTATTTAACAATCTTTATTTATAGTTTTGAGAAAAACAGAATTATTTCACCACAGAGCCCATAAACTACGAGTTACAGGGTCGGAATTTGAGTTGAACTCGGTTTAGGGAGATGAATAGAGGGGGTTGACCAGATCGGGTTCTGACATTGCGGAATTCATACAAGCCACGTTCCCATCGCGACCCCTACGTAACGCCAAGTGCTAGTGAGGTTAATATTACTTTACTACACGGTGAATTGAAATCAACAAACTATCAAGTGAATTTTAATTTCATACTCCTTCAGGAGGGAAAGGGGGTGGAAGGTTCTGTATACCAACCCAAAAAATGACCAGTTTATGGTTTGAAGAAGTTGAATTTATTTAATGCACTAGGTTCTGATATAGAAAGATTCATTTTCTGCTAGGACAAGAAGACTAAAAAACAACGATTTTCTTAATAAGGATTCTCTTCACCTTATATAATTTTTCACTTATATGTTTTCACTAATATATTTATTAGGGCTGATTATGCAGAAAGTCATAGAGAATACTTTAATCATCAGCAAAGCTGTCAAAATATGTTGAGAAACATATTCTTTTCTATCACCACCCTTTGTCTTTACTTCGAAATCTCTAGCATAGATCAACATATATGTAGATAATATAGAATCTAATATAACGCCCTTCATTCGCGCAACTAGCAACCGTAAACATGAACTTGGGGTCGTCTTATAGCCAAAATTAACTGACAAGGTAACAATTATTTTTATGCTTTTTTTCTACAGTTTTATGATTTTTTTTTAATGTTTAGAAAAAAAGTTGGAAATTGTTCGTACCACCTTAAAACATCGTAAGTCATTGAGTAATGACAAAGCGCGAGAACGTGTATTTTTTTCATGTCAATGCCACCATGAAATTGTCGAAAAAAACGGTGAAGTTTGGCGAAAGGGATGTAGAACATCCTAAACAAGTAATTCGAACTTATCACTAAGTGGAATAATATTTTTCGCATACCTACTTTTAGAAAATTGAGTAATGGCGGATACCTCTTATTTCTGCGTAAATCACTGCCGCCTCTTCTTCCACAGATCTGTTACCATTGGACAACATCGACGGCACTAAGTGAGTGTCCTCCTAATTGAGACCTAGCAGGATGGTTGCGATGAACGATAGGACCCTTAACTGGTTCATTCAATGACAGTGGCAAACAATAACTATTTGCTCAGGGCCACCCCTTTTGTGGATGTAACTCGAAGATCGGGAACAAAACTAGTGCTGCAGACTATACTATTAACCATATATATATGACATCGTGAAAATGCTTGCACTCCTGTCCACAAGTTTGTCAGATTCTCCGTTCTGACGCGAATACGGTGACTACAGGACTTTAAATTAAAGGACCGTCGCATCGCTGCTTCTAGTCAAATAAACGGTGAGTGTGTTTGCATACAACCTCCGACAAATTGAACCGCCTGTTACCCCACTCCACCCGTATCCATCCCATTCTATCTGTTAATTTTCCTCGTGTATGTTCAGGGGAAGATTTATCGATGTTGGAATAAAGTGACGGAATGTTCAGGAAGTTGCTCAAATGTGAAAAAAGCTACATGACTGGCATATTTTCTGATTTAATTGGAATGGAGTCGTTAGATGGGGAGCCATATATTCACATGCAGAACGTATTTTGTACGAATTACTACATTGAAATCCTAAAGTAGTATATCTATGGCCGTCCACCTGAACAGGTCTGGTATTAGCTTGTATAAGACTCTGTAAGTTGAACATTCGCAGTCATGAAGCTTCAAAGTAGTAAACTTGAAATACAATGTTTTAAGAAAATTGAATTTAAATTTAGAGAATAGATTTATTAGAGTTTTACTTGGAAGTTACTAAGATTGCAATTTACACAGATTCAGAGTATCCTGATGATGTATTAAATGGATTGGTTTCTGTTTACATTCAGAATAAAAATTCTTCCACTGGTAACTGTAGATAGTTTCAATGAGCAACCTATCTCTAAAATTAAATTTTAAGGGTTTTTTAATGAATCAGTGAATTATTTAATGGGTAAATATAATTGTAAGGAAGGCAATATTCAAGGAGAAAACATAAGTCATGTTAAACTGAAGAATATATAATTTTATGCATATTGTAAACAGGAAGTGAGTACTGAAAAAGAATTATTCGACAATAATTTATGAACGAAAGTCACCCATTCAGAATCCAAATCTTCTTTTCACACGAAATTACGCTGCTATAATAAATTGCCTCCCAGGAATAAACCCCTCTAGAAAAAACTCCATATCCCGAATGGAAATCTAGCTGAGGTCTGGATCAAGTTCGGATCAAGTCAGACTTGATGTTGCATTAGTTACTGATCCTACAACTTGATGAGAACTTGATCAAGCATGTAACGTCTTGGCTCGATCCGGATTTGATCAGGCGTGCCGAATAAGGGTTTGATCAAACAAAACGGATTATTGCTTGATAACCGAGATTGAATATATTTATTAATGATAATCAATTCAAAATAAAAAATTAAAAAAAATTAAAATACCTACTATAATTAATGCTGAAAAAACCTAATTATTTTTGCCAACATTGAGGCTCGAGCAGGGAACCTTACGCGTACTAATCCTATGCCCTAACCACTAGAGTATCGCGTTATTATTATTGAGTGATTGAGTTTTGTTTATACGATATATATTGAGGATATTTATTCACTTTAAGAAGCGAAAATTTACTCAATTAGCATTTTATTTATTATACTTCTAATAATAATAATAAATTGATAATTACATTATTTAATTCAAGCTCACTATATCAGAAACTGATCAGAATAATACGGATCAAATTGAGTAAATCGAGGACTGATCAGTTGCTTATCAAATTCTACCTGATCAATTGAAGCTGACCACTGGTATATCAAGTCCTGATCAAACCCCAGGCTCGCCTGACATAATTTCCACTCGGGATGGAAATCACATGGCGTCCTCAACAACGCTCTTCTTAAATTAAATTATTACTTTCTAATGGAACTAATGAGGTTTCACTGATCTAGTTTGACTCAGGGAGAGTGCTATTTTTAGTTGAGATAATGAAAAAAGGATAATCCCCATTTCCTATATCGCGAAAGTGCCAATATCTCGGAAACTAGGAACACGGAAAAGAAAACTTTTCATATCGACGGCCACATATATCACAAGTTTTATAACTATGCACTAACCGATGTCGGTAACCCGGGCTAGGTTTCCTGAATGTTTTAGTTCGATTCCCCGACAAATCGGATATTTCAACAGACACCGATGAGCGGGAGGTTGCTAACAAGGCAATCTCAACCGTCTGTACCGACATGGGTTTTTCCTGTGGTTTCCTATGTCACTCTTTATGCTCTATCGGAGAATGAATACGGTACAGCGTCGGATCCATAGTCGCATGTATAGGAAAAGAGCAGAAAGCGTTGGAATATATAAGTAACAAAACTACGCACTAATAGAAGGAAGCGTCAACCAAATATTGACGCCAGTAACTTTCATTCGATTATTTTCCCCCTTGATTCAAGTCCCAAATGACGCGACTCAATAGCGTCCTGTTTTGTTGCAAGTATACATACACTAAATAGAGAATATAGTTTCCGTAATCTTTTGGTACGCTAACCCAATTGGTACCTGCGCCTACTTAATCGAAGTACGCGCAAGATTGATTCATGAAATTCCTGAAATAAATTAACTTTAAGTGCCATGAATTGGCAAACCCGTGAAAAGATAGATTCATGAATCAGGCTAGTTTGTAATGGAAACCAGTTCCTTGCAAATCTCTATCAAGAACGTACGCGTGTGAAGAACGCTCCTTTTTCTTCCTACAACTATGCTGTACGATATAATAAGTGGTTAACTGATGAGAACTGGTTTAAACTTTGGAATAGTTATTATGTGAACGAGAACTATTTACCACGATATATAATAGAAATTCTTGCAAATAAATATAGTAGAATCTTTCCCAAGTACATGAGAAATCTACTACCTTGAAAAAAAGTCATGTGGTTGTAATGATAATTCTAAAATTGTTTTAATAAGTTCCAGAAATAATAAAAGTTTCAAATTTATTGTTGCTTTGAGGCGTTTATTCACACAATTTACTTTCTATAAATTGGCTTGACCTATTATTGTCAGAGCGTGTGAACGACAACTGATTATCCATCTATAATCGCTCAGGATCGTCCCGGAGGATTATCCCCACTCGTCATATTTCGTGGCGATTATACTGTTACATGGTTAATAAAATGCGGCTAATATTTGCGTTTCGGCATTTGGTTTGTACTATAGTTTTCTTCTCTCTATGAATCTCACAGCACCATTCTTTCAGTAATTTTAAAAGATCGAAATGTAATTTCCGAGAAACATTAAAAAAATTTTCGTTATCATTGCGCAGAGCATCTCAATATTTCCAATTAACGGCATAGTGAGATATGAAAGCAGTAAATGTCTCCTATTTGTATCACCCGAGCTCACAAGAGATCGGAGTTAGCTGCATTGTAGTGATTGGAGTCAGCTGCATTGTAGAAATCAGTACAACTTAATTAGTGGGGATCAATTTTATATTCCAGCAGCAAATAGTCTGCAGAAGTAGACCCACACATTAGATTCACATCTTCGTGAAAGATGGGACAAATATGATATTGTTTAAACCAGTTAATGAATGAGGCAAGAAAATTTTCAATGAGGTTGAATTTTGTCAAAAAACCATTTGTAATATCTGCCTATAACAGCAGTTTATGTCGTAAGGCCCCTTGAAGCCATGCGGCATCCGTTGTATTTTGTCACAAGTTCCGACTAACTAAGGTCTGAGAAGAACGAGGTTAGGCCGGGTCAAGTGACAAAAAGTTTACTTTTCTTGACCGTTTAAGAGTTCAAGAGTCATGCGTAAAGCTTCACTTTACATCCTCGAAATCCATTTTACAGACGAGCTTGACTTTTATACACTCCATGCACAAAATAACATCCTTACCTCTACTACGGTTCCGAATAATGAACTCGGCAGGTATCACCAAAAATAGAAAGTCTTATGTGTACGTGCGAAAAAGCGATTGCTTACGCACTTGTAACATAATATACTATAACGAATCAAAAATTAAATATCAACACGGGCAAGTGGTTCCAGATTTGGTGGAATGTCCTATATCCACCCTCATCATTTTTTCATCGATTTGCTCGGCACTGCGAGAATGATTAATACCCCTAAGAGCTAGAGAGAAGAAGCGATTAAAGGAAGAAAACATAACAGAAGAATTGAGAGCGAAGAAAAATTTTATTTTGTACTGACATTATTTATTTCGCGACTTGCGGTATGATCGTTGTTTATTACCCTTCGCTCAGTACATTAAACCCGTATCATTCTCTTCTGTGGATTGTGTTTATAGCGAGTAGAATGGAGAGGACTAACAGCAAAGAATTGTGATGTGATGATATCCACTATTTCACTGTGTTCAGATGTTTTTCTGTGGTTCTCACAAGAATACCCCAAGTCATTCCTTGCACTCAATTACAGTATATCGCCATTCTCAAAAGTCAAGTGAGTGGATTTAATTCACTTGGATTTTTATCATAAATTTTACATTGAAGTATAATCCTATAATGTCTAACAGCACACCGAGATAAATATTTAGTAAAAATTACGGAACTTTCAATTCGTTTACTCATTACGGAATCGAATCGAAAAATTTAAGTAAAGGTATCGTAATTTTTCACAATTAATTGAGGTAAAAATTAGAAAACGCCACAGAAAAAATCCGCGACATCAGATAAAAATTACGTGATAGTTCCGTAAATTTCCTACAACCACATTTTGCTCCGGAATTACGGAAAAGACACGCAATTTTCATTGAATATTTCTCTCCGTGCAGGCGAATTTATATTATCCCAATTTTCTTTTCAATTATCTCAATTCTCAATACCATTTTTACCTTCTATCAATTAAACAGATGTGCCTTCCTTTACTGAAAAAATATTGTCACATATTCCCACGTTTTCAAAAATTGTAAACAACAGATGTTCTCAACCATAATAGGGAATTTGCATGGTGACGAACACAATGAAACTATATGTGATAAGCTGATAAACACGTATAAAATACTCCAGGTGTTAAATCAATGTTTTGTCTTCATATTTTTTTCTATCAACCGCTTCAAACATATGTCGAAAAATCCGTGCGGAACTTCCTTACCCCCTCGCTTCCTTTTGATGTCAGTGAGTTACACGACATACAATGGACAGCATGACCTAAAAGATAATATAATACGTCAATGATTATGGAGGGGACTGAGTCCCACCTGTACACATTAGTTGTGCAGGGCCTCCAAACACCTACTTAGAACGCTTTGTTAGTTATGTGCACATGAAATTAGTATTTCGTCGAGCTTGATATATGCAGTGACATTTCAATTTTTTACCAGTGTTATGCTTGCCGTTGGCAAAAATAATTAGATCTTTGCAGCAGTATTTATGGTACACATTCATTGACAGAGATAATATATAAAGTGAACAGACAATTCATTTTCTATTGGGAATTCGTCAATTAATAAATGTTTTCAATTTCAGGTATTAGATCCATTCCACTTGATGACATCCGTTCTACTTGATGAACCCCTCATCCGACAAGTCTGATCAAATCCGGATACATTTAAGGCGTTATGCTCGATATAATTGTAATTATAAACGGTTAATTATAATCATTAAATTATTATTAAATAATTATTGTTTTTTATTATCACCATTAAGTTATATTGTTATTATGATATTATTATCGTCATTTTACGCTCGGCTGCCGATACTTGGCCGACTCTTAAGCCAGATCTGTTAGATCTGTCAGTCAATATTGCAGCGTTGAAGCTATAGCTAGCATTGAAGCGCCACTGATTGGTGTGCTCTCCATTGGCCACATATTGGCCTACTCTTGGTCTATCATTTTTTTTTTTTAAAACATGTTTTTATTCAATTTTTACAAAAAAATATTTACAGATATTTACAGTATATACAGTAAGATACACAAATTAAACATAAATAAATTGAATGCAAACTTAGTACACACGTTCAACCAACTCATTGTATATGAAAATTCAATTGATAACGAATCTCGACTTGTAGAACTGCAATACAGTGGAGTGCGTCAAAATATATTTCATGAACTCAAAAAAAGTAAAATGTACCAGCTGAATACGTATATGTTAAATCATCGAGTTGCTAAATTTCACATGTTGAATTTATGTTGTGTAATTGCAAAAATGTTGGAATCTCAGCATTCATCATTGTTGTAAATGTGGAAAATTTGACGGAAGCGATGGAATTAGTATTTATCATCACTATTCGAAACATTGATCTTTAAAAATAAGAATTCACAAATCAGAAAAATCATAGTTTGAAGAACAAATAAAGGACAGACGTATGTGTTTGGGATGTGATGGATTTACACCACCAGCGAACCGATTTAAGTCGTTTAAAACCCAACGTCGTATCGATAATCGAAATCACTGGAGGGTCTTCAGGAGAGTAAGGGTCTTTTTCAGAAAAGAAGCCAGTATTGGTGGGTGACCGATCTGAAACATTCCTGAACATATCACCACGGTATATTGTAATTCTGATCATTGTCTACCCTCGGGTGTAAACCGAAGTGGTGAAAAGTACCAGAAGATAACATCGAACAATTCTACAAGCTTAAAGACGAATTAGTTTCCTACAATTTGCTATATATTCTTTATTGCAATAATTTTCCTTTATCATGAAGTTGATCGAGAATGCATGATTATTTTGATTATTGACTCTAATCGTCTTCGGATTGGCTGATGGATCGATTGATCATTTCCATGACTACGGGGATGTTATGTGCGCTACAGCACTCACTAGGCATGATTGCCTAGTTTTACTATAAAACTCAACACTTAACTCTAGTTTTATAGAATCCTATCGTTCAAATTGACAGAGATAAACATGTTTGCCTTTCATTGAATTCATTTACTCAGGAAACGGTTTCAATCCATTTTTTCGAAAATCAGTTCACTACTCCGTTCATCACTAAAATTTACTCTCGAGTGTGTAACATACCTCCCACAGAAAGTGCTAAATTTTCTAAACATATTATTACGACTTCCCCCCTTCTTGTGAATGTATAAGCTGAAGTATAAATCCTGAATCCTTTTGTTTTCGATTCTAACATCACTTCTTCGCAAGCCCTATCTTGTGAAATGCTCTTCTTGTGACGCAAAAAAGCCGCCCTTAATTCAACTGGGCTTGTGTTTATTTATTGACAGAACTACGCATTTGGTGTCAGAAGTGGTTGTGAAACATACCTAACGATTTCCAAATTATATGGCAAAGCTGTAAAAACCCTTTTGCTACTCAGAAGACAAAAAAAATATCAAGACACAATCGAAGGGGGCGAGATAGATCCCCAGCCCTTTCATCAATTCACTTCGGCCATCTTGCTTCCGGTTTACATCCGCACATCACACCCAAGAAAAATTCTAGACGAGTTTCCCACCTTATGAATGAGCATTTTGACGGAAAACACCTTTCACGATTGTAGTTTAATTAATTATAAGCCCACAAACAAAACAAAGAGAGGACTTTCCAAACATTCGCGGATTACACTGATCGCCTTGTCCGCTTACTACATTTTGATATGTCCGAAGAGAATAGACATCGAATCGCGTATCTCTCTTTTATTGGTTGGATTAATAATTCACGCATTGAATGCACTCTTCGGTCAGAATATTTTTAGCGTTTCGAAAGGTTGTAGAGGTAAAGGACTACGGAGCTCACACCAATCTCACAATTGTTGAACACCAAACGCAATATCAATCGGACTCAATTCAATCGTTCGCAAGACAACTTCCGAAATCCAAATAATAATAATTAAAGAAATTTTTCGGAAGCGAATCGGTTGGGAGACGAATTGACTCTAGCAACAATGAATAACAAATTGACTCCATTTAGTTTTCCTGATTTGAATTCACAGTGGAAGTTATTTTGCGTTGATTTAGATGATAATTTTTGTTATCGAAAGACCGATTCCTTGAAAAGTTCCATTTGTGACGATTTCCGTTACTGAAATTACGATACATTGGAATCGATTCGAGAAATTGTTAGTTGATGTGCTTTCTTGAGGTGTATGTAGAAGGAAACTGGCAAAACTAGGAGTGTTACATTTATTTGAACAGTGACCCAGTTGTCCGCATTTGGAACGTTTCACTTGACTTCGCTTATCAGAGAAATTTCTTTGATTATTTTTATTTCCATTTCGGAAGTTGGGGATGGAATTGACTCTACGGGCAATGAATGATCTGAGATATTTTCAAATTTCCTCAAGAAATCGAAAGTCGATATAGGAGTTAAAAATTGACGGTGCCATTAGCAAAAACCACTACTCAACACTACGACTTAAAAGGTGTGATCATAGTATATTGTGCACTAAGGGAGAAAAACCATTCTAACTCACGTATGTATTACCGACCCGTGGTGAAGCCGACGGTGGTAAACATACGGGTTCACCTCAGGTTCATCTGAGCAATAGAATAGACCACTTTATTCACGTCATTTAGAGAGTAAAATTAAAATTTCCATGTAGATATGATGGGAAAACCATTTCTATTCACAGAGTGGTGCAGCATGTCCTTACATTGCTACCAAGCAAGTGATCTTTACAATTGGGAAACTTTCCCTAGAGCTTGATGTGATTTTCGTGGATATCTTTGATCAGCATTATTGGAAAATATCAAATCAGTTATACATAAAAAATTCTACATTTATCACGGCGGACAAATAGTGCCTATTACGAAAACCATTTCAAAAGAAATTCTTCACAATGCTCCTAATAATCAAAGGAAAACCGTAGATCATGTGATCAATCTCTATGGTAATGGTTGTCAACTCCAAAACTCCCAAGAACAAGAATAACTTGAAACGTTTTTTTTTACAATTCCAGAATAGCTGTTCCTAAAATCCCGAGGACTTAGGGAGGTATCAGGGAGCGAAACACCAAATCGTTGTCAAAAATTATGTTCCAATCAAACAAAATCCTCCTCAAATCTCTTTCCATTTTCGGGATAAAGCCTCCGAGTTACTAGAAGAAATGAAGAAAGACGAAATTATCGAACCAAGTTATAGACCTTTGTCTTCTGTTGTTTTTAGTAATAAGAAGGACAACTCTCTCCCATTCTGCGTTGATTATCGTCTCTTAAACAACTTTACAATCACAGATTCAATAGCTTTATGAAAGAATGCAAACATTTTTAATTCCAATGGACGATCAATGTGATTTTTAAGATTGATCTAATATATGCTTATTGGGAGGATGAACTAGATTCCCGAGATAAAGAGAAGACAGCTTTCGCAGGAACTATTGCAGTCCGAAGTTCTCTCTCTCTCCAAAAAGCCTACTGCCGAAATTATGTCAAGAAATTTTCAAACGTTGCAAAACCTCTGCACACCCTCGCTGAAGACGAAATTCCTTTGGAATGGTCGCCAAACGCTCGAAATGACAAGCCCACCACTACTAACAGTACCGATCCCAGATGGCGACTAGATATAGTAAGAAGTTAGCACCTGTGAAAACACGAAAATACGAACCAACCAAAGCCACCAAAGAATTATTCACATAAATGCACTTACAGCCTCAACCATCAATTGCACCTCAAACATTACCAAGTCCAAATAAACTATCAAAAAGTCCTGAAAAACTAAAAATCCTGCAAAGCCGCCCCTAGGTGCATCACAAAGAGAATTCCACCAACTCAAGGTCCTCAAGATAATGCTGACAGATCCCAGTCTCCCTTGAAGATTTTGTTAACAAACTCTAAAGAAAGAGAGGTCGCCATCCAGCTCCTCCATTTTAATTTGATTGATTCAACTTCATTATTGTACAGTATGTTGTACAAAAGAAATTCAGAGACAGAATAGAGTAAGCAAGTATGCATAGGTAGTAGCTACATAGAAACGTAGCAAAAGAAAAACAACTATCACATGTAGCTAAGAAAAGAAAGAAGAAGAGAATTTAAGCGGAACATCGAAAAAAAAATCAGCAGGCTCCCACTAGGTCACTAGACAAAAGAACTATAATGGGGTTATGGTGTTTAACGAGGATCGAAGGAGTTAAAGATGCTGAGCGCTGAGTACTGTAACTTCGCACTGCTGGAGAAATACTGTTCCAAGGACAGGTACTCCCTATTGAAGGGGTTAATGTCAAATGTGGTCATCACCACTTAGACCGCGACCGCGAGGTGAAGGCAAAAATGATGAGCATTATGAAATGAGTACTGTGGAGTGTCGTATTGGTTTATGTTCGACTTACAATTCCAGCTGCGGTTGGCAGGTCGTGACGGAGTTCCATTGATCGATAATCACCGACGGTCGTTGACCCACCAAACGCTCGGTAGATCGAGAAAGAGAACACTGGAGGTGATGTTAGTGATTGGCGAACTGGTGGTTGGATGTGACCATTTCGCACTGCAGGACGTTACCATTTTTCTTTGCGGGGTATCACTGGCACCAAGGTGAACACAGCGAATTCAAAGGGATTGACGTTTGACAGAATAGTTGCTGGGAATCGGTCTTCCCGGAAGAATTAGTGGTCGTGGAGACACCGTAAACCACTTGACTCAGTGGAAGAGTTCTGATGTTTCGGCAGCAGAAGTTGTCAGTAGCAGCAGCAGAGCAACACTGGATAAAATGACCGGATAATTGATGCAGCGTTAATTCCATCCCCATTTTTATGTCTTAAAGTTTGGAATGAGGGAATTTCTGCCGCCGAAAAAGGTGGCCGCTGATCGTCATTTTTAATGATATAATACAGATGAAGACTCACAGCTGGATTTTCGATACTTGAAAATGACGTACATCCTTCTTCATTTATTTCGCGATCCCATGTATTCCAACGATGGTACATTTCCTATAGAAGTCATCTCGAAACACCTGGGTTGGCTTAAGGAAGTCGCTATTACCTGTTATCATACGTCGACGCTTCGGTAACGTAGTAGTGAGCCCGACTCTGCTGATTGACTGTATGGCCCTGTACCATAGGCAGTGTGGAAAGTTGGTTCTAGGTTTACCTTGAGTATTGCTGTAGCGCTCGCTCTCAAAGCGCTTCCCGCAACCTCTTGCAGCCAGCCCGTACATTCGCCGACTGGGACATGGAGAAAGCAGCAGCTTTGAGATTGAGGCATCCATCATCAAATGGTTCGTTATCATGCTCCGAACCAGGACCGTCTACTCCTCTCTCATGGGCAAGGCGGTTAAGGCATTAGCGGGAAGAGGCTGCCCGCAGGGAGGAGTTATCTGGCCTTTGCTGTGACTCCTTGTCATAAACGGTCTTCTAACTAGGCTCGAGGAATTGGGGGTGGAAGCCATTGGATACGCAGATGATGCTGTCTTGCTTTCACCTAGCAGGAATGATGCGCAAGGCGCTGGAGTATGTTCAGCGATAGTGCACCTCGCTCTGTTTCAGGGTTTCAGAGTAAACCCAAGCAAGATGGAGATGGTGCTCTTTACGAATCTTTAAGAAAGAAGAATCTTTAGGATGGTGTTCTAACGGGAAGAGGAATGTCGTAAGATCCCCCTCTATTTTTGATACTGTACGGAGCTCTTCTGAAGAAGTACAATGCCTGAGTGTATGGCTCGCCACAAAGCAGAAAGAAACGGGCAAGCACAGCTAGGAATCGATATAGAGTAAACGCCACCCAGGGGACTAGTTTAGTACACAGATGGCTCAAGGATTAACAATCGAGCAGGAGCGGGGACCTGGTCTGTGCCGTACATGACCGCGCTCCCATCAGAACTTCCCGCCGTGGGAGCCTATGCTTTGGCAATCCTTGACAGAAGGAAAAATAAAACTCTGCTCTGAGAGCTAACGTGCGCTGAGGGTACTGCTCAGCCATGAGACCTGCTCTCAATTAGTGAACGAAAGGGTCGCTGTTCATAATCAGCTGGAAGTGGTGTGGATTGCAGGGTGCCATGGTACCCTTGATAATATAAAAGCCGATGAGCTGGCCAAAAAAGGCTATCTTAATGGTGCACCAACAAGAGAGAACCTAGTGAGTGTGCACATTGACTTTGTTAAGGGCATGATCCAGACCATTCTGCGTGAACCTATCGAAAAACGGACTGGGACGCTGGTTTATCACTGACCATTGACTCCTAACCTCATATCTGGCAACAATAGGCAGAGGGAGCAATCCCGCTTACCCGAAATGCGGACTAACAGAAGAGAATGTGCACCGTACCAAGTACTAGATGTAGTGGTCTCGATGAAGTCCGATGTGATGTCTTCAAGACCACCTGCATCAGGGAAATGTATGGCGCTAGGGACCGTATAGAAGAGATCTACGAGTCTATTCACAGGGCCAGCGTACTGACGAATATGGACTAGGCGGTGGTTAAATGCAGAGTGCAAAATGACCGAGAGGCTCATTGCACTTCCCAGAACTCTTGAAAGCAACGCGTAATAGTACTGAAAAAAAGTCATAAAAATTTCGTAAAAATTTTCCCGAATTTTTACGAAAAATTCGTCTAGTTTCTGTTTTTCAATCATAATCCCTATAGCTATCACAACGTATGAACATTATAATATGTGACATCAATCGCGTGACTCTCAATTTCAAGTTCATTTCAACTATAAATCCTAGAGGCCTTCAAGATAGTTTTGCGCAAACTTGGGCATAATTTTTCTCAATTTCCTGACAATTCACAACATAAAACTTCACAGAGATGAATCTTCTGAGCTGGAGCCGAGCACCCAAGTAGGGTTTGCCAATTGTCGATCATTTGACCATTGGTTCAATGTGATCTGTCGTATATACTATTGTAACCCTATAATGGGCAAAGATTGGTTCAAGTCATAGAATTCCATGCATTGAACATCAATCTTTAACCATAGTATCAACCACTATTGACTACCCAATCATCGGTATACCATCTCTAGGGCAGTAATAGGCCGAAAAATGCTGGCCAATTGTATAAGCACCTAGCTTTGGCACATCGAACCCAAATCAACACTTAGCCAAGGGAAGAATTTCCAAGCGTTGGTGCTTCAATATTGGGTTAATAGGTGGCCAACGATGAGCACACCAGCCATTGGTGTTTCACTGTTAGGTCAATATTCGACCAATCATACATGACCTACAAACCTCGGCGTTCGTGTTTCGGCCGATAGGTGATCAACTGACCCTTGGCTGAGACATCTAGTGCAATGCTCGGCCAAGCATCTGCAGCCGAGCATAAGGTGACGATAATACCATAATAACAACATAACCTAATAGTGATAATGAAAAACACTAAGTATTAAATAAAAATTTAATAATTATTATAACGGAAAAATGAGGTTCTCTCACCCACTGTTTCCAGATGTAGAATCAGGAGGCGAAAAACCATCGATTCAGGTAAAAAAAAGTATCAGGGCCCGAGAGAGGCGGGGGTCGGAGGGGGGAGGCGAAGAGTAATAGACATTTACCAAAGTAATTGTATTTGTTTTGACTGTCAATTCTACGAATTAGTTGAATGATTTAACCGTGGAGCGCCATAAACCCAGAAATGAATGTAAAAAATATAAATCAATATTAATAAAAAGGGATAATCGACGGTAGTGGGCGTACAGTTAGAGTGCTAAACTAGTATGCCAATGATCCAGGTTCCAAATGAGGTTTTTTCCTCCCTTCGACAAGTGCGGTACAGGGGGTTGGGGGATGGAACGGGAACAAATCGTAAAGACCTGCGAGGGTATACGAGAGAAAAACTTTTAATAAAAATGGATATTAAATAAATATAAATTAACTGAAAAATAAACAATATAAATATAATAATAATATAAATGAATATGCAGTGCTATTTATATGGGCGATGTTCATTCCCAACTATATCTATCGTGCGATAGTCTCGTGGTTTTTTCTTCCGGAAGACGCTCGAACACTATTCGAAAAACAAAATGCAAGCTATTAAGGTGGTTGTCGCGCGACAGTCTCTGTAAAAAGTTTATCCGCTGTAAAACGGGCCAGTTTAGAACACAATCTTTTAGCGGTATATAGTCTCACTTGATTGATTGCATTGTGCATGGATAGCTAAAGCATAACTATATATTTTCCATATTAACTATTTTCAATTATATAAATT
>NW_011887745.1:1515548-1557101 GCF_000806365.1 Fopius arisanus | reverse complement strand
AAACACGTGTTAAATCACTCGAATTTCAAAAATTTATATCTCAAGTTCAAAACGGTCAATTGCAAACGGAAAAGGCTCATTTTGTTGCTAATTTTTCAAACTATTCACCATAAAATTGTTAACGAAAACTGTCGAAAAAAAATTCTACGCGACAACAACCTTAAAGAGTTCAAAATAAAGATAAATAATCACATTAACCTTGCAACATGAAGAGGTCCTTCACGGGAAACCCTCAAATATTTAGGAGTCCACATAGACGAACTTATCGGTTGCTCAAAACACTCCAATATCCAACTGAAAAAAAGCCAGAATTAGATTCACATCTCTCAGATATCTATTCAACAATAAATTTATTAATAAAAAATAAAAGGTTATTTGTCATTTGTTGTTAGTCAGGAACTTACTCACATACGCCTCTGAAGTCCTCTGGAACATGGGCGCCTATTATTAATATTTTATATGAGCAAGCTAATATCTCTAGAGTAGATAGTTTCATTATCGATCTCACAAGAATCTATCATGCTACATTGAAACTCATCGATAATCTGGCAATAAACTCCTGTACTGAGGTTCCACATGAGGAAGCTAATGACAAAGGCCGCTCCGAAAATGGTGAACCCTAATACTTTTCTTATTAGGAAAAGATCGATCTTTTTGAAGACGAAATGAATTACCCATGTTGCATCATATCCCCAGATATCAAAATAATAAACGAACCCCAATTGGTTCGTTGGATGATCCTGTATTTGTTTATTCAAGAACTATCAAAAATAATGTTGGCAGGAATAAACAAAAAAAAAAATGCTTCCATTCGGAAGCAATATAGGAGGATAAATAATCAGGATAAATATAGTCGAGACATTAGTTACAGAAATTCTGCTGAATTTAGTAGCCTAAGTAGCAACTCCCAGAAACAACGAAATGGAGGAAACTTCGGACTGACGTAATTGTAAAAGAATTATTTTGATACAAAATCAAACAAATATCATAATACAGTTATCCTTATACTGATATACATGTTTAAATATTTTGCGATACCATTTGTAACACCGAAATGTTTCACTTAATTATTAAAATATCTAATAATAATTGATGGTTCTAAGGAGTTATAATGTGCCCATTATTATATCAAACTCATATGCGGTTCCATCAGGGGCAAATTCTCTTTTATGTATTCATACAATCATGAGAGGACTATATAAGGTGAATATAGTAGCTACGTAATAGTAATATGGGAGTCGTTTGTTATAAAAGACTCGAATCGGTCCACACAAGAGTTCTATGGAAGCCATACAGAATTAAATGGATTCATGTGTTATTTAACGTGCAGACATTCTGTGACGTTTAACGGCATAAATAAAAATCTCGAGTCCAAATATTTCCCTGGAAACTCATAGTCGAATTGATTTGTGATGATTTATTTGTTTTTTATATTTTCTCAGTTTTCCAAAATTTTCCGTTAATCTTCTACATTTTTTAAAATTCGTTGAGAAAATAGAAAAAAAAATAATCTCTGGAAATTAGGTGTAAGGGGCACAGAATTCCATTCTGTCCTGTTTGGCTTTCTCCGCATTAAATTAATTGATTAACTCTTCTCCCAGAGTTACATCCTACAAGAAACACTAGGTAGATGCTTCACTCTAATTTTGATCAAACTTATACACACTATAGGGAACTCCAATTTGAAGGGCCCCTCTTTATTAAGCAGCTTGTGAACGATTTTAAAAGGGCGTGACCATGAACAAAAGATAATTACCTTCATGGATCATTCAAGGATGATGGATGTACGTGACACTCTATCGCAATAGCATGGCCATTGCCCAGTGTGATGAAATTAGAATAATATGAACGTTGTACGGAATTAATGGAGCATAATTTTTACATTATAAGAAAAAGCTGTTTCATATATTTCTGAATATCAGAATGTATATTACGTTAAATTCGCAGGAATACATATGTAATATTCCTGGTTCATCGATCTATTTCTGAAAATTGTTTTCGGGAATTCGAGTGATAATACCATGTGCTTTTTATATTCCCCCGACAAAAAATCACTAAAAGAAAATTTTAGAAGGTCCAGACGCCTGACGATTGAACCCCTTCTCTCCGAAAACAGAAATTCTTCTGCTAAATTAATTTATTTCTATCAAATATATTTTCTTATGATACGTAAATGCATACATTGAATTAAATTTTCAACACACCTGCACGGAAAATTCGCACTTTGCTCTCTGATAAGCGGGGGGAAAGTGGGTACGTGGCGCCCTCTGGTAAACAGGTGCTGCCAAGGTCGGAAAATCAAGACTCACTATTCACTTTCCTCCCACTTTTCAGACAGCAGAAGACGAAGTTTCCATTAGAGGCATGTTGAAAAATAGCATGTGTATCTTAGGCCGGAAAGCATTGGCTTTCCGCCCTTGATGCACAATGTACTATTTTTCAGCATTAAGGTGAAGATATATTCCGTTGGTTGTTTTCTGTGCGGTTTCTAAAAGTAAATAGGTGAAGTTGTAAAGCAATTGTAAACATTTGAAATTAATAGAATGGATGAACTTGACGATTATTTTCTCATTATGATTGGGCGATGATTGATTGATAATCGATCGGAAGGCCGCCACCCGTTGACTTTTTTGATAAATCGAAGTAATGTTTGAACATTGAGTAGAACATCGGCTAATAATTGCGATCGATTATCCGGGGAACTCGGCAGTCAGTTTGGATGTTCAGCTAGTTTGTATTATGGTACATGGGTATACAACAGTTGATGGTTCGTACTATTATGGAGACATCTGTAATTAATTAGAGTGCTTTCGTAAATAACCTCCTACCCATCGCTGAGTTTGAATTATCTCTTGGTGGTTGAGTTTCGAACTTTACTACTTCGAGTAAATATAATCGACTACATTTCCCTGTGGACCAGTGATAATTACCTCGCTTGGCAAATTGTCGTAGGATTCAACGATTCATCGCTTTAATGGAAAAGTTCAGGACATCAATGCGTATTCGTGGAGTTGTAGATCATTTTTCATCGTGTTCTCATTTCCCAGCTCAAAATCTGTGTTAATCCACAAGTAAAACAATGTCCGTGAGCGTGGCTTTTTGTTCCGTTTTTTTATGAAACTTTGTTTTATTTTCCAGTACGTGGAGGGTAGGCATGATGGACTCATGCTAAAAGTTATTCCAGATTTTAATCATTTCATTTAGGGTTTCAAAATAATTCTAGACTCATTTCTTGTTTTGTATTTTCCATTATGTGACGGAATTGTGAAAATAAAAATTGTTTGCCGGGTTATACTCAATGTTGAAATATGATATTATTCTTTCATTATCTCAATTCAACTAAATAGGACTATGTCAATCACAGCCTTTCCGAATAATTGTGGCATTCTTTCCACCTGCGTGGGTCTATGCGATATCAATTTAAGAATTTCAACAAAATTTATCCGAAATAAAGTTTGAAAAATTTTTTTTCTTAATTAACGAAAGATTAAATAAGATTCTTGATAATGAGTATTGATAGCGCTTGCGCCGTATTTTCGGCAAAATTGACTTAATTCACGAAGTAATAACAAAACTAAGTGGGATCAATAAGTTAATTAGATGCGTACTCAATTCGGTGAAAAGGTCCCGTCCATCTCCCCAAGCATAAAAATGTTGAATTTTATGTCATGACATAATCAATTCATTCAATGTAATCAGATTCAAATACCATATGAATCAATTCCTAGAAGTTATAGTAAAAAAATTCACAATTGCATCAGTTTTCGGGGAAAAACAAATGGGAAAGAAATCTCATCAACGGATTCATTACCGGATTTTTTAGTGTACACTATAAAAAATTTACTGATATCGCAAGAATTTTACTTGAGGTAAATTTCTAAGTTTTTACCAAAAAATGTAATATTTGCCATAAGATAGGATTGTTTACAGGTAATCAAGCCATTGATTATACTTATGTCTTACTTAAGGCCTACTGCTGACATACTTTTTTCAATAAAATCGTCATTTTCCATAAGTCTATATGTAACACATTATCAAACGTACGAATTCTTCCAAAAATTTGGGCGTAATATCGTTTATTTCGCATCAACAATTTTGTTTCTCCGTGTAAATGACATAATGAAGTTACAGAATAAACTTACCAATAGGAGTGAAGAAAACTATTTAGTTATATAAACTTGTCAATCTTACGATATAATTCAGTGTCCATTGTTTTTCGTTTTTACCCTTGCGGTTGCCTCGCGTTACAGTGGCACGTGCGGCAGAACATATGGGGTTTCTTCAATATTACACATGGGTACAACGATAACTCGATTGCGTAGCTGTCTTGCTATATCGGTAGTCTACCCGCGTACGGAAGTGACATCGTTGTGGTTTTTGCGGTCACAGGTGCATTGGAGAAACCAGCAATTACCAATGAAAAAGCCTACCATTTCGTGTCTACTCAAATTTTTTGAGAATTTAATCTATGATCTGACTTAATCCTTATGACTTTCAATGGTTTCTACTCCCACCTTGAAAATCATTCATCTGTCAATCACATAATTATACATTTATAATCTAAATGCGACAAGTTCCTGTTTTACATTTCAAAAATAGTATATTTCAGGACAAGTGGCATAAGAATTTTTGATTGTGTGGTATTGTCGTTCGAACCACAAGTGATCTTTTTCCGAAGTGATTTTGACTTTTTCGAGGAAAGGCCAATCCTCGGATCAGGGAAAGTCAAGAGCGCTATACGAAAGAAATACTTTTTTGTCACTCAGTCCGTGAAGCAGCCCTTCACAACTTCTGCGCAGTCGTAGAAATGTGAGTTTATAATCACATGAGTCAGAAAATACTTTATTTCCGTCAGCCACACGATATTTTATTCTCGTAAGGACTAGAAACTTCGATCTTACTTTCGTAAAATCGTACTTTCCAGTCCCGGCAACATTTACGGAACTGAGTACCGTAATTTTTCTACCTCTAAAGGTGACTTTTTACCGACCGAGTGGTAAAATGTTCTGTATGATATGCACTTTTTTCGATTTTACATTTCTCCCCACGTTTACCTTTCACACATGAATTTTTACGGAACTTTCCACGTATTTTTTCCAGTATTTTTCTCTCCGTGTACGAACTATAAAAAATATTATTATTCCGCATGTAATTCAATTTAATGTAATCAATTTAATGTTAATGAAATGCGTAGCCATTTGCAAGGATAGGTAACAATATTATAGATTTTATTCACACAAAATTATTATTTTTCACAAAGTGATACGTGCGATTCGACAATATCATCGATAATTTTTGATAAAATCAATCGAATTGAAAAGTTCGGACGGCATTATAAAGCGTTCATCGAAACTTTCCATATGCTGTTGAATATATCTCCATAAATTGCTTTGAATCTCATGACGATTACCGATAAACATAAATTTTAGATCAATACAGAGCGATGAAAATTAAAAAAAACATCAGAGATTCTACAAAAAAGGAGGTCAATCAAATATAATTTATGTAATTTCAAAGAAGAAAAAATATTCATAAAAATGGTGCGTCGATATTTTTATTCATTTGTTACAGAAATATGAAAAAATTGAACCAAAGTTTAAATTTAAGTAAAATGATCATATTTATGTTTTCAAAATCACATTTTCACGCTAAAAAAGACAAATCCATAAAAAATTATAGTAATCCCATATAACTAACGTATTTTTCTGAAACTCACTAAACGTCCTTTCGAATTTGAAATTCTGTTCATTACTGCGTATACAATATACAGTTTTACTCAGTACAATACAATATACAGTTTTACTCAGTACAATACAATATAATATATTACCTCAAGAGGAGAAGAATTGTCCTAAAAACCGATGAAAAAGGAAGCGATACAGATACGGATCATTTACTTATGGATGGATATATGGTCACTCTAAGGCGTTGATATACATCTATACTCGGGCCCGACATTTATTTCCATTATTTATAAGCTATAGTGATCAAAGGATATATTACACGTTTAAAATATGCACATATTTTACAAAATAGCTTGGTCTCTATTTTTTACTATTACTATTTTATTTTTAAGGTGATTCATTACGATGCAACTGCCTATTGCCCGAGAGCCTCCAGCCATCTTGGTCTCTGTGTATTCCCAAAGCACCTAAATTATTTTGAAAGTAAAAGAATAACTAATTTTCCAGCATTAAAAGTGGAAAAATATGTCTTTGATCAGTCGTATTATTCTACTTTTTGCATAGAAAGATCATGGAAGATAATTGAATGAAAATTATTCTCCCTGTGTACAAAATACCTAGACGAAGAGATTATCACAACGGCCTCGAAGAAATAGATTGCAAATATTGTATTATCCTCACTCCTTATGCCAATCGATTAATTTGGGGTCTATGTATAACAATTAAGCAATAGTCGATACACTTGGCACACCAGGGAAAAAAATGTCGATCAAGTATTTACACGATTAATTGTCATTGAATTTTTTCTTTCCCTTGATTTAAGTCGGAAACGACTCAAGTTCTATCTGGTTGAAAATATACACACACTTGAATATAGTTTTCCTATTCTCTTGCTTCACTATATATTCAAACCTGCATCTACTTGACTGAAATAGGCGCAGGATTAATCCAAGTGTATAATCGATTGCTATTTAAATTTTTGAGAAGCAATCGAAGATTGATTCAAGAATCAGATTTGCTGCTAATGAAAAAAAGTTCATTACAAATTTCAATGTAGGAGGTTGGCACTCAATCGACGATTTATCCTCTCAGTGTAAGTTACAAGTATTGAAAAATGAGTATATATTTCTTACCAAACTTTTGAGATATCCTTGGATTTACTTCATCTCAACGACAAAACACAGAGACTATACATGTCGGAGAGTAATCGTATTATAAACGGTAATCGTGTTATCGAAATATTCTCCATTGCACAGTCGCACTGTCAGATACTTTCACAATACACATCACATTTTCGCTGAAAAAAAACTACATAAAAATTGTAAAAATAGTTTGTATCTGTATGCTTTAATCTTGTATGAGGCTAAAATATGGCATGTTAGTTTCTTCAGAGTTATCGCAGATATTTGTCAATAATGGGCAGAAAAAATCCAATTGAGAAAAAGCGGATAATTTCCTTTACCCAGCCAGTAATTAAAATCTTCACGGTAATATCGTTTTATTCAAAATAAAAAGAGGGATGAATGCATAGAAAATCCCCCTTGAAATCTGTTCATATAAACCGCACGATCAACTCCTCTTGCGGGATACTCTCATCGACAGGGCGGATATGTCCAGTATAAAAGAGATGACGAGAAAAAAAGGGGATAAAGAGTGAATAGAGCACTAATCTTTCTTATCGGTTGCCCATAAGAATATCATCGGTCAACAAGGTTTACTTTTTTTCCTCGTCTTATAAATATAAAGTAAAAAAAATATGAGCCTGATAGTGGGGCATTTCTTAGATAAAAAAAAATGGACGGCACTATCATCAAGGTGGCTATCTCAATCTTTCATAAATGAGGTGAAACTTGTTATCTAACTTATACGTTTATCTAGAATAGATAAATGAGGTAGTAAGAGAGAAAAGCTTAAGACGTACGTTATAAGGTCGTAAGTCATGAAACACTTGAGGAGTATGTTGCTTGCGTAGTTGATAGTTACTATGAAAATCAGTTCAATGTTTGTTCAGTCTTGATCATTCTATACCTTTGGCAACGAGTCCAATGTCCAATCTGGCAAGCCCAACGGACATTTCTCCCTGCAACCTATACACTGAGAGGAACATTCAATAAAAATTACGTGTATTTTCCGTAATTCTGGAGCGAAATGTGGTTGTCGGAAATTTTACGGAACTGTCACGTAATTTTTATCTAAAGTCACGGAATTTTTCCGCGGTGTTCCGTATTTTTTATCTGAATTGTCGGTGAAAAATAACAATACCGTCACTTAAATTTGTCGAATCAACTCCGTAATCGGTAAGTGAACTGAAAGTTCCGTAATTTTTACTAAATATTTCTCTCCGTGTACACGGAAGAAAACTTCAATCTGGTACATTTTATACTTGTTTTAGCTAGGCCTTAGGACCGCTACACCACACAGAGAGGTTAATTCCATAAAAATTACGTGCCTATTCCGTAATCTGCTAGTGAAAACAGTATTCCGTAAAAATTACGGAATGGTTACGCACTTTTTCACTAAACGTTCAGGACGGAGCATTTTTTCACAAAAATCCACAAAATATTAGGCTACTCACTATAAAGAAAGAACTTGGATTACATATATATTTTTTTTTGTCAATTTATTCCAATGAAGGAAGAGAACATGTAAAGAACCATTACCTATAATGTCAATTCATCTCTTCTTTGAAAACCAGGTGGAAAAGTGAATGCAAAAACCAGCTTCTATCTGTGATATTAGCATTCTTAAAATAAGGTCGGTCGGTTGTAAATCAATATGTACACTGAGAAAAAAAATTTCTTTCGCCCAGAATATTTACTAAGCACAAGAAAATATATTTGGTATTAGAAAATCTTATGGGAGTATTTACATAATGATTACAGATTTACTGGTAGAAAGAAAATGTATTTAGCAAAATAAATTTTTTTTCTCTTTATTCTTATAATCTAAACATTATCTCCAATTTAAAAACATTTATTCCGACACAAGCTGCAGAGTCATATAACGTTTCCTTAAATAAATTTCTACACGATTGGTATTGGCCGGCGTTAATTCCTGCTTCATGCCTGAAGAAGACAAAAAAATATATCTCAATAAAGAATGGATGGGGGGATTGTCGGAGTGCACGGAAAGATCGAAACCCCGGAGGCCCAGACGTCCTCTGACATCTCTAATAATAAACCTCTCGTAAGAAAGTCAGTCTTCGTGTTACTTTTTTCTTGGTGCTCTTTTTCATTTTCTTTGAACCTCTCTGACTGTAAACCCCTGTTCACGCACAAAAGTTAATCGGCTCCAGTTCGCCAGCTGTCATCAAACACTTGATGGATGAACTCGTGACGTCATATTGCGACATTTAACTCCAAAATAAGTGCGGAGACTGCATGGATATTTTTTAAAATGAATAACGTATCCTTTTATCTATTACGTTGGTCAGGTAACTTATCAGAGTTGAATGGATCGATAAAGGAGGGCGTTGAGGAAAAAAACTTAATGTAATTGTAGAAATTGTTGGGAGGGGTGTAAAAGTATATCTTTGTGAGTATACCCGTGGGAGGTTATGTAGGGAGGTAGCAATGAGGCGACCCACGACCTTTTGCCTGAACCAATCGTGATTCACGTCCGCAACCGAGACGCCAATGAGAGGAACGACGTGGCTCAACCCCTTTTGGCTCTCTTTGATGTGTGCCTGATAATGCTCGTCATAATGACAACACGCATCATTAAGTTCTAAAATGCGGTTAATACGTCTCGGATCTACGTTCATCATGTGTAAACTTCTCTTTTATAATACAATTTCACCAAAATCGTATGAAAATCTCTCATCTCTGTAAAACCTTTTTTCAGATAATTCCACAAGAATAGTTCTGCATCGGTAACTGAGCCATTGCTATTGACAATACGTCTCGTCGTATAATTCTATTTTCATCATCAGATTATTTTCAATAATTACTTGCAGAAATTCAGCAAAGGCTTTTCTATGTCATCCCAAAGAAACAGTTATTCAATTTTTTATACATAGACTGTAACAGTAACTGTTACTGTTATATGCCAACAAATAATTGTCAGATATTGAAACTAAACTTATTTACTGACATTAAATGATCAGTGTATTGTACTTAATAAATGATTCCTAATTAATTTCTTTCGGCAGTCATTGGTGGATATGTACAAGATTTCTAGAAGATGAATAATGAATTGCCGACAAAAGGACCAAGTCAAGTAGATTTTAGATTAAAATCGTTTGGATTTGAGAGAAAAAAACTTATGAGTAAATACGTCCGGTAAATCAGAAGTTTCCTGATGCAAGTGGAGACGTGATTCTTGAAAAATTCCTCGTCTTTCGAAGGAGTACTAAGTCCTTGACTAACATCATTTTCTGTCAGCGGCGGTTATTGTTTTGTTGGAAATTATTGAACATGTATTTGTTAATACCCGTAAAGACGCACTTCTTAAGAAACTTTTTTTTGTCTTAATGTACAACTCTTTGTGTTTTATCAAGTGCAGAACAGTGTAAAATCTTCAACTTGCACAACTTCCAATTCTCTCCTGGGATTTCTGAAACTGTCAACTCGATCCCTCGGCACTTGGGCAATAGAGGAGTGCTGGCAAGTTTCTCATATAAATCCGTCAGAATAAACCTCGTGAAGAAAAATCGACGTATAACATACTTGACGACTAATTCACTTGAAAGGGAATATATTTTGGAGTGGGTATATTCACGAGTGAATTTGTCAAGTTAAAATGAAGTCACATGACAAATAGAAAGAAAAGTAAATGAAATAGCGATATGATGGCGATGGAAGTGGTCTCTTATCCGGGCATTTTCTCTTGCAACGGCATCGTGAAGTACAATTTATGCCTCCATAATAGGTAACGAGCATGGGGGATATAGAGGCACGTAAGTATAATGTTAACGGGTATAGGTAGAACATACGTTTGAGAAAAGAGGTGGATAGAGGGTGGTTGTACGTAGAAAAGAGCGAGTAGGGTTGCGCGAACGAAGAGACGCGTGGGTGTGCCACCCACGCCACGGGTTCACGATGATAGCGCGGGCGTTATCGAACCAAGGGTGGCGGCCCCGGTAATTACTTCCTCGACCGTACTAGGGAGAGTGAAGAGGAGTAACGAGAGAAGGGGAGTTGGTGCGGGTGGAGGGCGTGCGCGCGCCCTCCGGGGGTGGGGTCAGAGGTCACCGAAGTAGAGGCTTACGAGCAGCCGCTCTCGGTCAGCCAATCGACAGCGCTTACCTAACCAACTTCCAGTTCACTTTTCACTGGCATACATGCAATAACCACCATCCATATCATCTCTATTTTATCTTCAAATCTCAATTCTTTACTATTTTTTTTTAATACTATTTTTACCGATATTCCAAAGAAAAAATCCTTTTCTGCTTTTCTCACTAACTGTAGACTAGAGAGCCTTCATCTTACTTTTTAGTTGAAGCATATCAATCTTTTCACTCGATATTTAATTATTGTTTGGTTAGAACAACCAATTTTCTGTTAGGGAATTGGAAAATGGGATCTGTTGGAGAATGGTCCTCTGTGTGCACAATTGTTCAATTTTATTCAACCAAAGCTTGATAGATTTAATTCAGTGTTCTCATGACCGACTTCGAAGATGAGTTGCTGCCGACCCACTGTTGGTTCAATGTTGGCCGATGGTTGGCTCCAGTGATTCCCCAGTTCAACGAAATTTATCGAATAATATTTATTTGGTTATTCTAAAAAAGAAAGAAGTCGATTACATAAAAATGAATGACATTCTTTTGGAACCTGAAAATTGTGGGATTGAGATAATAGATATTCGAACTCCTAATTTTGCTAATTGATCAATAAAAATAACTATACTATATGTAATGACAGAACAATTTCCCACTTGTTTTGTCTCCGAATGGAAACATTTGGTTTTCCTCAGAACTAATTTTTCTAGTTTTTCGTACTAGAAGACTAATTCAGAAGTCAGGAATCTGAATATAATACTTTTAGAGCATGCCCGTATGCATGTGTGTGATCGATGCAGTCTTACCACGATAACAAAAAAGAATAATCCAAATAAATTAGACTGGTGCTAGACGTGTCCGGAATTCATGTTATATAGATCAAGTCCGAACATCACGCCCATACCATTATCAATTTCAAAATTTTCAAAACGTCAGAATCATCTGCAGACGTCGCTCCAAGGTCAGCTTAATGTCGACAACTGGAGAAAGAAGGGAAGTGATGGAAACTCAAAATGGTACAGAAAAAACGGCGGAAAGGCCGTAATCTTGATAAGAGAAAAATAATGTAGAGCGAATCTTTTAATGTCGATGACATGTCGATAAGGAATGTAAATTATACCTCGACTTTTCTATTTTTATCGATTCATGGAGAGAAACTTCTTCACAGAGAGAGAAAAAACATCTATAAATAGATTGGAACAATCAAATGACTGAGGAACTCAATATTATTTCAATTTTAAATAGAATATAAATGCATGAGAAAAGGGAAAGAATTGGAAATACACGTTCGTTTCGTCTTAAAGTAGTAATTTATGTCATAAGGAAAATGCATTTCCGGCCATATGACATGCATTGGTTTTTGTCACGAGGCCCAATTAACTATGTTCTGAGGAGGCCTAAGCCTATAAGTAACACTAAGTGACAAAAAAATATCTTCATTATAGTTGCACTAACCTGGGTGCAATATACAATATTTTTTCGATAGAGAGATGTAAGCCAATTAATATTCTGTTGAGGATTTGAAAATTTGATTTAACCAATCCCGTAGTCTCAAACACATTGATAATGTAGTAATTCAAAATACCTCTCATCCAGTCGTTAATCCTTTCCGCTCTATAACAGGATAATAAATTATTTTTCATAAGAGTGCGCCTACTTGTATCTTACCTAATTAAAAATTTCTCAGTTTAGAATGTCAGTAAATCTTCGCATTAAATATCACACCAATTAATCGTCTATATGTCATATTCCGCAGTATAAATGCTTCCTTTTCTCTCTCCCCATCTAGTTGCCTCTTCTTCCTCATTAGCTCTGTTCTCATACTAAAGAGGTCGATCGTGTTCACGCAAGACCTGCTTCATTAATCCCTATAATAATGTATCTCGTAACTCTGCGTATATAGTTGCAAAGAGGCTATCAATGGCATACATTACAAAATAAAAAATATTGGAGTGAGGAAAAATGGTTAATGAAAATAGTGATCGGTAATTATCTCTTTTGTAATAATCATTTTCTCTGAAGGATAAAACATTAGTATTGACACAGTTAATTCGAAAAATATCGGAAAGGGTTACCAAAAATGTGGAATCATCGTCATAAACAATCAAATTTTTTTCGATTTCTTGAAGATGCTGCAAAATATATACACCTAACGGAACAGGGGAGAGGGCCCGTTGAGGATGATTTTATTAATGTTTCATTTCGCATATTGCCTTTGAGGTAAATTTCAACAACCGCCCTTACTGGACGATTATAAATGACGATTCTCTCCGGTCAACAGTATCCAATTCCTGTAATATACTATTTCTTTAGTATATTTCGAAGCAGGGATGTAAAAGTGGAGTCAACGTATCCTTCCTGGAAAATGACACTTCAAAATTCAAGTAAAAAAACTTGAAATGTTCAACAACGCCAAAGTGACGTACAGTTTCGGAAGAATTCTTCATTGTCAAACTGAATCATTAGTCAAATTATCCAAGGCGATAGCATTGCTGAAATTTCAAGTGCATACAGTACGAAAAAACCATTGAACCATTAAAATTTTGACAATGCAAATTTTGACTGCCCCGAATTTTCAATCCATCGAACAGACTATTTCGTATTTGATCTTGAATCATCGTGAAAAGCACGAAAATTCAAGCGTTCATCGAACAATCAATTATCATATAACTGGAAATTCAGATGATTTTGGAACTGAAAATTTGAGGAATTTTCAACAGCGTATAAATATATTTAAGTCAAGTATATTTTATATTTAATTCCCGTTTTTTCCATATACCAGTAGGTTGCAACATGTTTTTTCTTTATTTCAACCATTCAGCCATTTGTTTAATTTTCCAGGCAAGAGGGATAAATGTCGAGGCGAGATTTATTATATAACTATTTTGGAATCTTTTATTGATTATATTTGAATGTGAATCGAGCGGATTGCCATGACGACGTAATTTTTTGTGGGCCTCCCTGATTGGCGCCCGACTTCAATCATTTTTTTCGGAATAGTTTTAACCAACTACGTCACAAAATAGAGATATCAATAATTGGCGTTGCATTTTTTTACACTACTACCCTTTAGTTCATTAGCCACAGTACACTGTAAAATATTGCACGCCGTTACTCAGTATAAATTCATAATCTTCTGGGCATTTATGACATTTTCCATGGCCACATCGAAGGTGAATTACGTTAATACATTACTGTGTAATGATTCCAAATTGAATATATAGGCAGGGAGATTGGTTGCCCATTTCCTGCTAGATTTTCTCATTTATCTTTACCTGAATTCAATCAATAAGTAGACCTACCCATGAATGGGGAAGTGATTGAGAATACCATCATAAATATCATTAAAATAAAATTTATGATTGAATTCGATAACCCGGATTGATATTAAAGAGAAGAGAATTTCATGACATTTTTATTGGATAAACTGTTATTTTGCAAAGCGAGAATATGAACGAGAATAGGCCAAACTAAGGAAGTAATATGATCGCTCGATAAGAACAAGTCTAATGCACACAAGCATTTTAATGAGTCCCTGAGCGGAAGACGATATCACTAGTGCGTTTTTACTCGTTGTGCATCCATATGTTTACATACTTTTTTTTTATCTATTCCACGGAGAAGTAACATAGATAGTAGAACATCACAAATATAAAACCACCCGACATACCTAATGTGTATACATGTATGATGTGAGTAGTAGTATATAGTCGGTCGATGGCTTTGAACTTTTCGCGTTGATACCACGGGGCATTGTCACCATCTATCCTCATCTCCTAGATAGACGAACATGAGAATAGAGGCAAAGCACTAACCCACCAGCACATGGAACTGTTCCATGTTTAATATTGCCGAAGTGCTCGGATCTGGGAAAAATCACCGCAATTATCAATATATACAGTTCACAGATTTGGGAGGCACCTCGACCATTAGAATCAAGGGCCGATAATAAGAACAAATCATTTCCTAAATGAAAACATTTTCTACGAATAAGTAGCCTACTTGGGTTAACACAATCGATAAACTCCCGGACGCAAATTTCTCACCGATTTGTGGAAAACAATTCACACGTTACAGGGAAATAATCAAAGCTACACAAACGTCAACCTGTCAAGTGATCACTATGCCGATTAGCTGAAATCGGGATAAAACAAATAATCAATAGTAATACCAGTAGTGCCTAAAAATAATCAGATATACTGAACTCAGCATAAGTTCTTCCTCCGATTTTAGAAGTTACAAGGAGGTCATAGTTACAAGTAGTCACTACGTGGACTGGTCGGTACCCAGAAAAGTAAAAACTTACACTGACTGTATTCTATTTCTTGGTATAAAAATTATGAATGCAAAGCACGAGGGATTTTTCTATTAAACTTGAAGTACTCGATCCTAGGCAGGGAAGGTTGAGAAAAATATTCGACTAGTTTTGAAGGACGAACGGTATGGGGCGGATTAGTTTTTCACTTGGATTTCGTCGGAAAAAAATATCGAGAATAGCCTCCGGATACAGTCCAACAATCATGCAGAGGAACTTACAACCCTGAAAGACTAATTTACCAATTGAAATGAAATAATTTTAGAAAAATTTAATAAACAATGGACAAAAGTTATTTCCTAGCCAAATTCCTCCAACGCGACTCATTTTGCAATTTCGTTCGATAGCACTCAATTAAATTAATTCTGAACGGCACGTGAAAGCAGAGGTGGTTAAATGTACCCATAACCTTATATAATGGGGTGGGTTCAGTGGAAGAAAAATAAAAATCATGGGCCATGGCTCAGAATTGGCAAACCGATGGCTGCTGAGGCGCCAGTTAGTGAAAATTATAGAAAAAAAAAGTAATTGATACATCTTACGCTCATTTTCACGTTAGTTGCATCTTAACTCATAAATTCTAACTCAACAATGCTTGAAAAAGACTGATTTTGTTAACTTAAACTATTTCGCTTACGATTGGGTTTGAACTCGGTTCGCTTCGCATACTAACCCCCACGACCTAACCACGAGACTATTTTTGTTTCTTAACATGGTTTTTATTGCTTCCACAACGTTATGTACACTTTATCATTTACATCTTACGTCACAAAAGACACTCGAGTACAAACTTTAAATAGTTCTAGGGTGTATATAAATTTTTATAAAAAAGATCAGTATTAGAGTCTAATATGAGTTCATACAATTTAGTATTTTAATATTTATGTGTTACTATATTAATGGAGCCCCCCCCCCCCCCAAAAAAAAGATTTAAAAAATATTGTGAATAAAAAATGGGCACTTCAATAATTAGTTCATAACGAAAAGAAGTGTGACCACAATATTCAATGTAAAAACTGTGGACGAGTTTTTTCTACCCTAAAAAGGGGTGGGAACAATAATTGTCAAAAATTTATTTACTTTTTGTTTTGGCAAACTGTAAATGATCGAGATGTCCTATCCATAACGTTTTTTATTACATATTTTTTGGTTTTTTTTTGTTCTAACAGTCTTGTTAATCAGGAAGAATATGAATTCTATGGAGAATGGACATTTTGTTTACGATGTCTATTACGAAAACTATTATTATTATTTTTATTAGAATCTTTAAATATTTTTTCTAGATTTTTAAGTTCCTTGAAAAACTTAAGTTATCGGAGTTATCATTTAGCCACCAATACTGGTTGTTGACTCCGTAAAAGACATAAATATTATTGTTTAGTAAATCTCTGGAGTAAAGTAGATTTCTGTGCTCGAAATGATCAATCGGAATAATTTTATTCTCTTATGTCTCTGTGGATAATATAATATCGGTCTATTATATTCATCCTCGAAGACTCTCAGCTTATGGTATTGTAGCCACGAGACTATTGCACGACTGATATAGTTGGAAATAAGAATCGCCCATATAAATTTCACTGCATATATTTCAGTTTATTTATACTGCTTCGTAATTTCTGCAAAACACGGGATTCTCCTTCCGTCATACTGGCCCTCTGACAACGACAATCCCAAAACCAACATCTAAATCGTTAGGCGCCAGGTCATTAGACGAAACAACCCCCGTTGAAATCCATCTCCACTTTCAGCTTCTATGGCTCCAGCAGCTTGATGTGTAGAGATTAAATTGTCGTCAGAAGGTGAAAAAGACTGTAACTGGGATATCAAAAATCAAACAAAAATAAAGCCGTAAATTGTTGCGGAAAACAATTTCCAAAAAAATAACGTAAATGATGACTACCAGAATCCCCTCTAAAGTCACTGCTGTCTAGTTAAGTAAAACGCCCTTTTTCTAAACTGGAAAATTTTACAAGAAAAAAAATTAAATAAATAAATTAGAATAAAATCAAAATCAATAAATAGTTATAAAATACTGAATCACAAGACGCAATTGTTACAAGTCAAGAACAGTTAAGATGAATTACACAGTTTTAAAGATAATCATCAGAATAAAATTCAATGACTCAGTATGACTACAGTATGACTACAGCTAGTATGACTAGTAACGCAAAATGAATAAGCGTGCGTAACTTTCCAACTCGAAAAATGAAAACAAAACGAAGACAAATTCAAGACAAACAATTTCAAGGTCACGCAACCTTCAAGCGACAGAATTAATATAAAATTCGATGGCGCCAAGTTATCACAAATTCACGAAACTATTAACATTTTGGAAGTTGCAAAACCCTAACAATTCCACATCAAGTAAATAATTTTTTTTTTATATTTCGGTCCAATAAACGAAATAATAATAAATTATCCAAAATTAACCCGAGAGAGAGAGCCAAAAAGTCAGTGATGAAATGGCCAAGGATTCTGTAATGCGAATTTCAACTAATAGTTCTGCCGGGCTGGGATGTTCGAAACATTAATAAAGAAAACACGAAATCTCTGCCCACAAAAATATAATAAATAACACGGAAGAAGCGGACACCACGCTCACCTAGAGACTCGTGAATTATCCTCTGCCACCAATAAAATATCAAACGACAATTATGGACAATTATGGATGATGTCTCTCGAGCATCCAAAAATTGACAAAATCGGCACACATGCTCTCAGTGCCCACAAAACGGGAGATGATTTATGGCATCACGTGTGAACATGGCAACAAAGATGATCGGTGGTAACAATGTCATCATCCAACAATCCCAATTACATGCGTGATAGATACAATTACTTGTAAACGCATGCGCCCTCAATTCGGCGATGTTTTTAGATACATTTTTGCTGTCCATAATAAATGAGGATAAATTTTCAGTGCTGCTTAAATTAAACCAAATTAATCTCTGCGTTGAATACTATCTTGAGCGAATAGTAATTCTCTTTCAATTCTTTTCGTCATATTATTCCACTGTTGACTAATCAGCCTCGTGTTCGATAAACTGCATCACATCCCCGTGATAATGATGACTGGATTGAGACTCCATCTACGGCCGTGCCTAAAATCAGTTCTTAAAGATGAATTCTTCTGAATTCCGATGACATCTCTCGGCCTCATGTTGATCTTCAGAGGTGATCTTCAAATACAGCGCAGTTGTACATAATTTTCATTTAAAATAAAAACTAATAAAACTAAACTGTTCTTTCTCCTCTCTCATCAGAACTCTAGCCATTGAAGGTGACTGCCCGTCGGGTGGAAGTCAATTAATTAACGCGAAACATTCGAGGAACAGTAACCTGGCCAAATACTACGTCACGATATTTATATGATATCTCTTTTTATTACCATTGATTTATATTTTTTATATTTATTTCTGATTTGTTGGCGCTTCACGTTCGAATCATTCAACTAATTCGTGGAGTTAATAGTTAAAACCGATATAATTATTTTCCAATAATTATAATTATTAAATGATTTTTGAATAATTATTGGTTGTTATTATTACTGTTAGGTTATATTATTATTATGATATTATTATAGTCATTTTACCGTCAACTGCGGATGGTGGGCTGAACCTTGGGCCAGATCAGTCAGCGAAGGGTCAGGCATGTACGATTGGTCGGATATTGACCTTATACTGAAACGCCAACGGTTGGTGTGTTCATCATTGGCCACGTATTGGCCCAATATTGCAGCGCCAATGCTAGCATGGAAGCGCTTGAAATGTTTAGTGCTTATACAATTGGCCAGGTATTGACTAAACATCGAAACACCTGTCATCGGCATTTTACTCTTGGCCTATTATTGGCCCTAGAGATGGTATACCGATGATTGACTTACCAAGGTCGGTCCATACTATGATTAAAGATTGGCATTCAATGCATGGACCCTCATGACTTGAACTAATCTTTGCCCATCATTGGATTGCAATAGCATATGTGCGGCAGATCTCAACCAAGAATGGTCCAATGACTGACGATTGAAAAACAATATAGGCAGGGTTAAAGTGTTGTTTCATGTTTTCAGTGACAAAAATAATCTTCTGCTAAAAGTGTATTAGAACTACTTCAATTTTCAACTTATTCCGTTTCATAATTTTTATTTTGGGGCATATTCCAAACTAAATAGGCATCCTTGGTGTCCGACCTCAGTGGCTATTAATGAATTTAACCTTTTTGAGTCATCTCACTTATTTTGGTGTACTCTCATGCAGATGTACGGGTACCCCCTCCTCTACATTTCCTTCAAAAAGCAATTAATTTATAATTAACCAAATAATGTTATGAGGTATTTCCAAACAGTCAACGCGTGGTGAAGCATTTTTTTTTTAAAGTTCGAAGCCTCACCAACACTTAGCATGATCCAGACTTCGCAACGGGGACGCGACTGGTACGAATCCAGCCAAAGGTCGACTTGCATCGGCCTACTATATACCTATCCAGATATATACCTAATTGATTGCGACTCAATTTTTATTCTTCCCTTTATTCATGATAATTATTAATATGAATAATAACTCCGAAAAATTGAAAACTAGATAAGTTGCTCTATTACTCTATTACTAATATTTTTCATGCCTAGAACAAACAAAGGGGATGTAACGATTGCGGCTTTATAGTCTCAGCCGAAGGCGAGAATTATAAAGCGTATGAGTAACAGTCACTTTTTTGGCCGTGGCTACGATGCTTTTTAATGGTCTTGCCGCTGGAAACCGTTTCATCGGCCGCAATGACGTAAAGAGTTCTCAATCATTTTTGCTAAACCTTAAAATTGATTAACTGTGAGAATTGGGATTGTTGACAAACTTGTCTTATATTTTTTGCTCAAAAGAGAGTTTGGTTGGTATAATAAAAATTTTCTCTTAATGTTCAGACAGAGATTTTATGAGAAATTGCTAAGGGCAATGGGAAAAGTTCAACTGCAAAATTTCGTAGCCGTGGCGCCAACACTAATTCAGAGGCTGAAGCTCCTAATACGGCAGAGAGCGTATGGTATGTTAAGGATGTACGTGTAAGTAAAACAGAGAGTATGTAGAGTGTCGATAATAGCGCAGAGTCACGAAAAGAGCACATGTCGTAGGAATCGGCGGTTTCGGCAAACTGCGACGAATATACGATGTTCAGAGAAATCTTCGTAGGGATGATCCGGCGAGATAGAGGGAATACAAGAATACAGTCAATGTTATGAATATTTTCTAATACACTCACGAATTCATAAAACAACTATTCGAAAAATTTCAGATAACCTAAGAGTAAGGGAGCCATATTAAAAATTCTAAACTTGCTACTAATGCTCGAGGTTAGGCATGGCATCAATGATCTTAGTATTTTTCCCACCTTGCCGACTGCTCGATGAGGTAGGAAAAAGGTACCAGTCATTAGTTCCTTATTTCATCTTTTGATTTTTTGTTTAGCCCTCAGGCTAAGAGGAATTATTGGTTAATACTTTTATTAATGTATTACAAGATTTTCAGAACATTAGCTGTATTTTCTTCAATTCCCACTTCCTGGCTTGATTATTCTTAAAACTATTGTTTTAATAATAAGCGGCAGCCCCCTGTTTTCTAATATCAGTCAACCAATTGTGTAATATCGTGTAATCTGCCCAATATACGCGTAGTGCTCCAAACAGTCCCTGTCGATCCTGGATTTGACCTCAAAAAACATTTCATCACAAAGCCATCTATCCGTGGAGATGCAAATGCTTAACATTGAAGTAATATAATCCATGACTAATCCGTCAAAATCATGGGTTGAAGAGAAGAAAATGTTTATTATCATACAAAGAATCAGACAAAAATTTTTCGGGTAGTGGAAAGGAAACTTTGAGGTGGGAAGAAAGGGGTGAAGGCAAATCTATCGGAGTTAGACAAAATTGCATGTTCGAATAACTCACCAAGGTCTACTGCAGAAATCACGACAAATGGCAACACTGTGAAAAAATCTCTCGCTGTAACTATCAAACTTCGGCGTGGAGAAGGTCATCGTATTGTTGAATTGAAACTATTCTTCCTATATAACACTTATCCAATGGAGATGCTTACATAAGAGACTACACCATCCTTCCCGCGTATATGTTCAAACTAACCGGTTAAGAAGACGATAGGAGATAGTAAAAAATATCAGTATTGTATTCCCGATAAATCCGACATAATATGAAATACAAAAAAGGAATGCCTCGACCCCGAGAAGAGCAAGCAAATGCCGATTTTTAAAATTGCGATCGAAATACCAAAAATGAAGATTCCAATGAAAGAGTTCACAGAACATATCGCGGAATACGTAGAAACACCTATTAATGGGAAAAAAAAGAATTACACAGGACTATATTGTAATTTTCCAACACTATTAATCATCCGCATTTCATTATCGACTACAATGCGTGCATTATGATTCAAAAGTGGATTAAAAGACGCTCTTTCCTACGTTAGCAAATCAAATATTAATTTATACCCAAAAGATGTTTTATTCATTTCTAAGAAATGCCATACAAATTTTGAATGGATTATCCGTTGAAAAGAGCAGGTCATAGTCTTACTATAAGCTACTAATAGAGACAGAAGAAAGAGAATAGAAAATCATTCCCATGAAAAAGTTTCGCATTAACCATATATAGCGTTAGCTACATAGGCCAATTCCTGGTGATATTCCAGGAATTTTTCCACCCCAAATACAACCATCTCAGTCAACAGTTCGCTGCGTTAAGAAAGTTTAAATTTGAAAACGATTTAAACTTAGGAAACAATTTTTGAGAAAATTCAAGTTAAATTTAAACAACAGACTTATCGAATGAGAAATAGAGTTACCCGTGAAAAGTCTTACGCACGAAGTTAGCCGAAATCTTACTCTCGACAATTTAATTTTGGTGTATCACCTTTTATAGATAGGAATAGACAGATAGGTATGCGGATTGAGCACAATTATGTGTTAATATTAACTAATTATTGTGGCCATTGATTTCTGTTGTTGAAAATAACGATTATAAAATCCTCTTGAATCACTTAAGTTAACTCTCTGTTTAATTAAATTTCTGATCCCGAAGACTCAAAGATCAGTGGAGATGGGCCTAGCACTGCAAAGTATCAGTATCCTCTAAATAAAAACGGTAAAAATGTTTTGCGGCTACTGGATCGAATCATATTTATTTATTTACTCAACCCGAATTATCACTCAATATTTGATAAGTAAATTAAATGGAAAGCAAAGCAATATCTAACGAGGACAAATAAATCGAGTGAAACTGAAGAATTTATTAATTTATTGAAATCGTACATGGGAAGTGAGTACAGAAAACGACTCACGCGAGTATAATTTTCGAAAATTATGGTTCTGAATTACAATCCCCAAACTCATCAAGTCATCCAGGAACAAAAGAATTACCTCCCAGTAATAATAAATCCCCCTAGAAGGAACTCCATATGGAAGTCGTATTGCTAAAATAGCAATTTGCGATTGAAAGAAACTAGTAATCAAAAAGAACCACAGAGTGGACTGTAAATGCTCGGCATGATTGACTACCGATGCATTTATCAAATTAATTAACACAAAGTGAAAAAAAAAATGTTTTTCATTTTCATGATTTACTATATAGCATTCCTTCACCACGATGATAACAATATCTATCTTGAAAAACCCTAATGGACCAACTGGAATTTTTCACCGGACGAATCTCGAACTCACGATCAGTCGCACACTAGTCCTATGGCCTAACCACTAACATAATACCTAAGTCCTGTAATAGCAAAATAAAATGGGCATCATAAATTTATATCAGTCGTTTTTGCGTATTCCTGTCCTTCTCCCGTCAATTGATGAACTCGTCAGTAGAGGGGACTCTACCATTGAACCAACATTGCACAACCGAACCTCGTTGAATCGATGTGGGTCAGCATATTGGCCAAATGTCGAATAACTGAGTATCGACGAACGATGCTGGCCAGAGTACAGACCAAGCCTCTAAAAACCGAATGGTGGTACACAGATTCTGGCCAATACATTAGCCACATCTGCACACTCAGAAATTCCTACGTGGGTATCTCTGTATGTCTAAAAATTTCTAAGAATTTTCGGGTGAAACTGAGTCAATACGAGCCAATACTAAAAAAATACTAGCAGAACTACAAGCAGAATCAAGAAGAAAAGTTCAGTTGGACTCAATGGGTTGAAAAAAAAACTCATTTCGTACGGTTTATGTCAGCCGCGTCGCCGTCGCCGACCCTGGATAATGGTAAATGCTGGTGAGGTTTGCAGTACGATACCACACGTTGAATTGATAAACAATAATATGGGGAATAATTCATGTTTCTGTGAAGAACTGTGCAGTCAGTTAACTTATCAAGTGGACATATTTTAATTACTTTTCGCTGTGACAAGGACGGAATTACCGTAGAAAAAAAATCAAGTTCATTTTAGCCCTATCTTATTGTACATTAGACTATAATGCAACTAATGAAGCATCTATCTAATAAGTCGGATGACGCCTCATAGAATGGATGGGGTGTGTAACATGTAGCTCTGTCGTGTTACAAGGTTCATTAATCAGAGCTGAGAAAATTGACAGGAGGCCGCAATGAGCACCCTCCAGTGGGGGCTTTGCCCGACAAGGAAAAAAGACTTCAGAGGCGAAGGAAATGTCGGAGAGTTGCGCTCGATTAATCTCAGCTCCTTCTTTCCTTCTTTCCTTCTTTCCTTCTTTCACTTTTATCTTCAATATTGGAGAGAACTAAAAAAGTATACAAGAGTAAAGTGAGAACATCTCGGTTAGTGAGCGCTCAGACGAAATATTACGTAACCGTGCCATTATTCCTGGAATTTTTTGGAAATTAAAGAAAAATGCAAAAGCGAGATACGTTCATAAATTTCAGATGCAACTAAACTCAATTTACTAAGCTTTCCAGCAGGTCCGGAAACTTCATATTAGCTAAGCATCGATTTGGATAGAATTCACCCTTATCCGTACGATATTTACATTGAAATAAAATCAAAGCAATTTTAGATCATTTTATCGAAAAACCGAAATTGGACATTCATTTGCATTTTTTTTGTTCTCCTTTATCGTTTCTGTTGTATGTATCTCTTGATTTCAACGTTTAACAATAACATTATATTGAAGAAAAATATTTCTTCAATATACTTCCAGTAATTTTTTTGGAAAAAAGTCTTGTCAAATGAAACCACTCTGACTAAGTACCAAGTTCCTGGACTTCATTACCCATCAAATTAGGCAAGAATTTGCGCGTAAAAGTTTACCCCTGAAAAATCTCCCTAGATGACTTGCTCGAGAGTATTCTCATAACAAACCGACTATTCTTCACCAATAATTCAGTAATATGAATACAACATGAATTTGGCATGGTCTGCAATGACGTCATCATAACATCAATTGCCAATTTACGAAATTCTTAAGAATAAATCAGTTTTTAACATATCTCACGATTAGCCATATAGCCATTGAGCTTGCAATACATAGCAAAATATATTAGGTCCATAATTCATTTCAGAAGAAATTATTCATAGGGAAATAAACTCCGGCATCATAATTGTCTAGGCGAACAAACGGAATTGTTTGAGACATTCGTCAATCCTAATGCATTAAAGGAAACTGTAGAGTGGGCTTTATGGACCAGGTTTTTGACTAACCGCCACCTGGTGAACGTCTTATAAATTTAGAGGGTTAAATGGATCATATAAACTCGTCACGAAATTCCAGACATTAAACACAAGTGAACAGAGTGGGGCCGGAAGTAATTAGATTATCCTCAGAATATACTTTTCCCCCTATTTAGAACTGTATAAGTGATTTTCTGGTACTTAGAAAATAAAGTAAATATTCCTTTTTTTCATTTCTCAGAGGAATGTCTGAGGGGAAAAGAAATATCTTTCGAAGACAAAAAAATCATACCAATAACTTTTTATCACACTAAAAGACTTTTACGCAAGAAATATGAATTGTTAATAGAAGTTAAAAGCGATTTTATGTACTCTATATAACGGCTAACAGCTCAACCCCTCGATTTTTTTTCTTTCAATACATATCCTTAGACGCTTCGTTGCCACCGTCCTCGAACGTTTAAACTATGCAAATCAAATGGCCCCTTTTACTACGCTGCATATATTATTTCATATTTGTTCACCTTTTTCTCCGTATTTGAGAAGAAATTATCATTAAATCTGTCAGTTCAATTCTTAGTCCGTAAATCACTAATGTAACTCTGATGTTTGAGTAGCCATAACACATTATGAAGTTAAATAATTTTCTTCCATTTTTGATTCTCAATAACTCCTAACCGGAACAAAATTGTTCAATCTATTCTAGAATATCCGAAATTATTTAAAATTGGAATTAGACTGTCAGCATCTCTCGGATTGAATTTCGTACAGGGAGAGAAATATTCAATAAAAATTATGTGTCTTTTCCGTAATTCCGGAGCGAAATGCAGTTCTAAGGAATTTTACTGAACTGTCACCAAATTTTTATCTAGAGTCACGGAATTTTTCTGCGACGTTCCGACATTTGTATCTGAATTATCTGTGAAAAATTAGGATATCGTCACTTAAATTTTTCGAGTCGATTCCGTAATCGGTGAGCTAACTGAAAGTTCCGTAATTTTTACTAAACATTTCTCTCCGTGAGTCGTTGTGTAATCGAAACTTGATGAATTTCAAGAATTTTGTAATTTTTCAAATTTTTCCATTATGTTGACTTAGATTTTCAATTGATCAATCAATATTTATGTGAATATTGAACCGGTATTGAGTATAACAGATGGACGTTGGCACATACTGACAAAAAAACAGTTTTTTGAGAGGTGCATCTTTATTTGGATGATGAAACGCATAGTCAGAAATTTCCGCAAAAACGGCATCTTGCACCCAGAGAAAAAACATTGAGCCACAGATTTTGTACTTCTCCAAAAGATGATGAGTAATGAATTGACAAGATGAAAATCACTCCGCGCACTGAGCCCAGTAGTTTTTATATTAAAATCTTTTGGATTTGAGCGAACAAAACTTGTGGGTAAATTCAGTGAGCTAGAATTGGTTTGACGAATCAAATTTTTATGCTGAGCCAATTATCATTATCATTGATACAAGTGCATAGTTTCTTCAAGTAAGTTTCGCTCTCCTAGTAATCTAAGATATGCTTTCATTGTCGATTTTTGAGTAATGAGTCTGTCACTGAGACCCGTGGCTAATTTTTTAAATCTTTCTTCCTTGCTGTTGGATTGAACTCTTCTTCCTTCTTTGCTTCACCGTGAAAGTGTTCTCATGGAATTCCATTCTCATCAGATGCCATGCTTTCTATACTATTTAAATCCGCTATCAGTCCGCCTACCGTCCGATTATTTCAGCTATCCCATTTATCCCATCTCCTGTCAAATTTACGCCAATATGTCATTTTAGTCCATCATTTAATTGGCCTGTCTTGCCTTCAACCTTATCTCATTTCATCTCATTAGCCAATTTACTGGGACATCTACCCCGTCGTTTAATGTGAAGACCTATTTTATCCCCGGTTTTTCGGTGTTTTTCTGTTTTTCGCCATACCTTGTATACCTCCCATATTTTCTCCCCTACCCACCTGCCTTTATCGCTCTACTATCCCATATGATTCCACTATACTAAATAGTCTCCATCCTGCCATTGTCCTCCTATGAAAAAAGAATTTCTGCACTGCACTTCAATTATTATTTTTATAGCAAATGCCTCTTTTTCCGAATTTTACAATTATTATTCCTCGGTCTCAATGAATAATGATTCCGATGAAATTTTCTTCCATTGTTCAATGTTAATTATAATATAATTATACTCAATGATTATTTCAAGTGACGGATATTGGGGAAGCAAGGTGCCCTGGCAATCTGATATCCCCGCAGTAGCGAGGATGTTGTGGAGATGCTGCGGGGATGTTGCGGGGATAGTATTTACCGGGCATTCAAAGAGGAAGGATGGGTGGAAATCAATTTAAAATAATACAAAATGAATAGAAATTATCTAATAATCCTCAAATGATGCATAACTTCCTAGAATTTTATCAACATCTCTAATTCCCTAAAATGTCATTGAAAATAATTAATTACACCATACGCGTTTAAATAAATAAATACATCATGTGACGATCATTAGATCATTTCTGTTCATTTTACATTATTTTAAATTAATTTTCACCCATCCTTCCCCTTTGATTGCCCGGTAAATATCATCCCCGCAACATCCCCGCAACATCCTCGCAACATCCCCGCAACATCCCCACAACATGCTTGCTACTACGGGGATATCAGATTGCCAGGGTGGGGCCCATGAATGACCAATGATGGACCAATGAATATTTATTCAACAGATAAAGGTTTTACCATTGGGCCGGCATCCCACAACTGAACCTTATTGGATCGATATGGGCGACCAAATTTGGCCGAAACCACCAAGTATCGATGAACGATGCTGGCCAGTGTACTGATCAATTGCCCCCCCGAAAACCGAATGTTTCCGGAAATTTCTACGTGTGTATCTATTAAGTTATTTGTAAGTATGTGTAATCATATTTTTTTTAGGGTCTTGAATTAAAACGTCCTATAATGTTGTTTATCTGGTATGAAAGCTCTGAAAACTCGAACAAATTGAATACAATGGATAAGTTTAAAATTGTTGGATTAATGAATTAATCATAAATGAAGATAACCGGCGGCCGGGGCCGCGCGGTTAGAGTGCTCGGCTAGCATGTGAATGATCCGGGTTCGATCCTAGGCATCGACGGTCAAAATTTATAGCGCTCTATTCTCACAGTTTGACTGTCGAGCGTAGTCCTAAAGAGCGTAGTCCTGTCAAAAGGACGACTGTAACATTGGAAGGTTTTTATCCCTCGAATGAGGTTTTTCCCGGGAAGGGAACAAATCGTAAAGATCCGAAAGGGCTTACGAGAAGGAAAAAGTTTTTTTTATAAATGAAGATGGTAACAATTTTGCAACCTCATGTATTATAGGTATTAATCAAAGCTAGTCTGGATTTTGTTTATATATTATTTGAGGGAACATGGTGGCTGTACTTGTAGTGATGTGACTATTGATTCATACGAAAATGAAGAAAATTCATACAGTACAACTTCCAGGTCTGAAGCCTGTCTGAGGTCCAAATTAGGGCCTCGCGCGATCCTGAGACTACGCTGCTTGAATCGGAGATCCTTGCTGAAACTCTTTTTAAATTACGGCAAGCTACCGGCCAATTAACATGAATTCTTCATTGAGTAAAATCTATGACATCTGTGAAGTAGAGAGCCAGGCATGTTGATTATGTAATACTCAGTTCCTTGATACCAACTTTTTTAAGCTTTGTATATTTTATAAATATTGTTGTATATTTGAAGGAAAAGTTGGTTAAAAAAAACAGCATCGAGGTAGATTTACACACAACTATAACGTCTATAAAAGTATCTTCAGTTTGATTCCGCTGCTATCCCATCTTTGTGGGCACATTAATATTAATTTATTCATAGATATTTATATAAAAAATCTTCTGCAGTAAGTTATTCATCAGTGATGAGAATAACCCACTTTTTTGTCTTTCTGTCACAAAATTCGATTCGACAGCCTCAAATACTGCATTCCGATTGACTCAAATCCAAGTGAGGAAAATAATCAGTAGAATTCCCAGTAGTTAAGTCGAATGATGCAATCCTGTTGGCTGAAATTCCAAGAGAACAAATAATCGTAGCAACAACAACGCAAAGTTGGCACGAGTTCATCAAAAACTCATTTGGGATTTTCATTCGCCAAACTTCTTTCTTACGTGACTACATAAAAAACCAACCGATAAAACAATTCTTATTCAGTACTACTATTAGATAATACAAAAAATGTCCTGGGGCTGAAATGCATTCCTTGTAGTATTTATGATAATAATTTTACTCTTCATTTGAAACTACAAATTTTCATACTTGTTTCTCCATGCAATAACTTGAAGGTGACGCTATGCCAGCATATATCCAGTATTTTAACCCCTTGATGCATAAATTGATTTTTTTTACCAGAAACGAGAATTCGCTGTTCAATTATATACAATATTCTAATAGGCTATGCATAAAAAATATAGATAAGAGCAAAAAATATATTGAAAACTATTAATGCGATCCAATCATCAGATTGAATAAATTCATAACATCAATGGAACATCCATGAAAAAATTTTAATGTACGTCACAGGATGATGGATGTTTAGCTACACTGTACTAGAGAACGACGAAGATTATGGGTGAAAAGGTACTTGAGAGCAACGCCCGCTATTGCGGCAGATGAGTGATCATCCCCTGGAGACCTAGACCGGACCGTATTATATTTTCTCTATCGAGTTCCACGATACATGGTGGATCAGTATATAACCTCAAGAGAAACAATATACTGTATTTCGAGTGATTTTGCCCGATTTCATGTTAAAACAATGCGTCGCGCATTGCGCCAGTGCTACAGATCGCTCGTTAGTATAAATCGTCAATGAATTTCGGTATATCTATTCATACAACAAATGTTCACGGATTAGGTTAGTTAAATGTATGTTTTTGCACATTCATAATTTATGAACTCAGTAAACTTGATTGACACTTATACAGTGTACGCTTAAGCGGTACATCCGATAAAAATTTAAGGATATATTACATGCACCTCAGCAGGAGCGTGTGCGGCTAAAGAAGAGTAGGATTTCTGTAAGTGTTCCAATCCCTAAACCCGACAAAGCTGAGCTTTTATTTGCCTTGTTTAGGTGATTATTTTTCACTTTAGTAGAATAGCGATTTTTTCAGCTAATATCTATGCGTCATTACCATTCGTAAACACCATCAAACATTTTTAAGAAAGATATTTAATAATTGTTCAGTTGATAAAAATTCAGTGCGGAAGAACGGCTACGTCGCCCATTATAATATTTTATAATATTTTTTATATATTATTAGTGACACAAGTTGGTAGCATTTTTCTGCCAACTGTGAGGGAAAAATTTAAACGTGTTCGACGAGGACTGGTAATATACAGTCGAGGACAATGAAGGCCTTGTTTCACTCCACTCAACACCTCGGGTTTTCATCTGGACACTATTTAGGCCACTGGCAAAGTTGACTGTCGTTCTGGGTTATAGACAGGGACGGCCCTTTTTGGATATTGAAAATCAAGGAATTTTCTTCTACCTTTAAGTAGGCAGAAGGTCTCTTTTCGACGTGGTCTGGATCAAAAGCTCTCAAGACTCAAAAATCCGTAATAATTTAATATTCGACACTACGTTTAATCATTGGGTGCCAGTTGGTTAAACGTGAGCCAACGTTTCCCGACTCGTTTCAGAGAGTGGAATAGTTGAAAGGACTTAAGTGAGTTGAATGGGAGAGAACGAGAGAGAGAAAGGAAATTAAATACATAGAAGTAACCATCGAGAGAACCACGAGCTCTAATGGGATTAAGGACTGTAAGATCTTTTCAAATATCGAAGTAAAGAGCGCCGAATTTATGGATACATGTTTTCTATGAAAAAAAGGAACATCGGAAACGTGATTATTTAAAAGCTGCCCTTGTGAAGAAAGTCCGGTCCGATGCTAGCAAGGCAAGTGACGGTCATTAATCCGAGCCAAGAAATGTGAATTTCGTGGCATATTAGCGAATACAGAGTGGGAATGCTTCGAAAAAAGGAATTAGTCAAAGTTGCAGAAAAAGGAATGAGTAGGGAGGGAAGGGACAAACCTAATATGCGTTCTTGAATTTTTGAATAATTCAAATAAATTGATTTTTTTATTGTATTATTATACGACCACATTGATTTAGGTACGTTTTTAGGTTACTCACGGATACTAGTATTAGTGGGATTTATGAAAATATTAAATTTTGTAAAGGTTTGTATAGTTGACAATAACCGTGAATCCTTCAACTAAAATGGAGGTAGAACATAATTAAGGATATTGTGGTGTAGACATGGGCTGATAAAAAAGTAACCAATCTTACGAATATTTTCCATATCCTATTTGATCCACTTGGACACCCCCCGCAAGTGTTGAAAACCCTTACGAGAAAGACATCAACAAAAATTAATTCTAAAGTTACTACTTATACACAAGGTTGACTGGATGATCGATGAATTCAGTATTTTTTTCACTTTGCCGATTGTCGGACAATGTAGGGAAAATGTATCAGTGATCGGCATTCCCGTCCAACTCCATGTATAAGTAGCAGCTTTAGACGTAATTTGTATTGATGTCTTTATCGTAGGGCCCGTGAAATCTTGCAAAGGATGTCTAAGTGGATCAATTAATATGCAGAAAAAATTTCACGAAATTGGCTGCTTTTTTTATCATCTAGAATTAACTCCATAATATCATTAGCAGGATGAGATAAATGCCTCTAATAAGTTAATTTAACAAGAAAATATCAGAGTATTAAATAAAAGGAGCGATATGTTCCCATTTGGGTGGGGAGACGAAATGTTGGACGGATTTTTCGTTTGTGGAATTTCTGGACCAACTGCCCTTTGTGTTGTTAAGGAAGATATTAATTTTTCCCTTTAATCGACAATTATGTCCAACCTCGGAAGTTCTAGGCCGAGTAATTTTAAGACTAGCGGGTTAGGCGACATTTTCAATCCCTCGAAGCGTCAGATGTGTCAAATTATTGATCCGTCAGGAGTATGTAACAGGTCCTACTCCGCCAACCTTCGGGACTCTTCACCCGGCATAGGGACTCTGTGTACGGCCCCGACATTGTACGTCCGATTCGTGTATTATCGCCATTATTTTATATTGTATTTTGTTATAAGATTAATTCCTTCGACTATACCTGAGTAAGGATCGATTACCGAATTCGAGGATATATCGAAAACTGTCGATTGAACTGTAAGTAACCACTGGTTTAACCACTGGTTTAATAACCACTGGTAAAACTGTCGATTGAACTGTAAGTAACCAGTGGTTTTCGATATATCGAGGGATTGAAAATGTCGTCTAACTCGCTAGTCTTAAAATTACTCGGCCTAGAACTTCCGAGGTTGGACATAATTGTCGATTAAAGGGAAAAATTAATATCTTCCTTAACAACACAAAGGGCAGTTGGTCCGGAAATTCCACAAACGAAAAATCCGTCCAACATTTCGTCTCCCCACCCAAATGGAAACATATCGCTCCTTTTATTTAATACTCTGATATTTTCTTGTTAAATTAACTTATTAGAGGCATTTATCTCATCCTGCTAATGATATTATGGAGTTAATTCTAGATGATAAAAAAAGCAGCCAATTTCGTGAAATTTTTTCTACATATTAATTTATCCACTTAGACATCCCTTGCAAGATTTCACGAGCCCTACGATAAAGACATCAATAAAAATTACGTCTAAAGCTGCTACTTATACATGGAGTTGAATGGGAATGCCGATCACTGATACATTTTCCCTACATTGTCCGACAATCGGCAAAGTGAAAAAAATACTGAATTCATCGATCATCCAGTTAACCTTGTGTATAAGTAGTAACTTTAGAATTAATTTTTGTTGATGTCTTTCTCGTAAGGGTTTTCAACACTTGCGGGGGGTGTCCAAGTGGATCAAATAGGATATGGAAAATGTTCGTAAGATTGGTTACTTTTTTATCAGCCCATGTCTACACCACAATATCCTTAATTATGTTCTACCTCCATTTTAGTTGAAGGATTCACGGTTATTGTCAACTATACAAACCTTTACAAAATTTAATATTTTCATAAATCCCACTAATACTAGTATCCGTGAGTAACCTAAAAACGTACCTAAATTAAAGTGGTCGTATAATAATACAATAAAAAAATCATTTTATTTGAATTATTTAAAATTAGTTTCAATTTGAGAAATAATAGATTATTTAATGAAACAAGAAGTAATCAATCGGAAAGATGCATGCAAAAACTGTGCCAAAAAATGAAACTAAATCACGATAGGAAAAACTAAATTTAGAGGCCATAATACTACCACTCATATTAATAGTCGTAGAAAAAAAACTACGAACCAGTGTAATACTCAACGCAGTATTTATGCTGAATCATGGTTTGAAAATGAAAGTATAGAGGTCAATATACTTTTAGACTCATATCTCAATACTTACTGATTCCAAAAAGGACAAGTAAATAATTGTCAATAGAACTCAGGATAAGCGTCCATATAAAAAAATGTATTAACGAAATTAATATAATTTGAAAGGAAAGGATACAGGTGATGAACAAATATAAAATGGGGGCTATAGGCAAAGTACCGGAGATAGACGAACCTTTGATAGGGGGGCGAAAATATAATAGAGAGATCAAGTCCAAAGCGCAGTGGGTAGTAGATATTTACGATCATGAGACAGAAGAAGTCCGAGTGTCACCAGCAGTAAATCTTTCCTCAAGCAGTATGCACCAATGCATAATTACATACATACATATATTTTATACATAAACACGAAAACTGATGGGTGGAAAGGCTACTGCGGTTTCTGACTGTGAGGTTACAACCATCGTAGACGTCAATTCGTCCGCCCCGATGACAGAAGTGTACATATTCAGCACATCGAAGGAATGTGGTAAAGTATCAATGGCCAATTACATAAATACGGTGTAAAGAGACTCCACACGGGAAAAAAGCTGAGTAAAATTATCTTTTATCATGGACTCCAGAATCTCGAAGCAGGGCTCGGTTACAGATCCAACGAAGTTTGGATAGGAACAGAACTTCACACTATCGGTCTCAGCACAGACACAATACAGGAAAATCCAAGGTAAGCTGTCGTGAAGGGAGTCGTGACGGAATGGAATTCGCGGGTCTCACTCAACATGCCGAGAAAAGGGCAAGTTCTTTAATGTATCGTGGTTAAGAAGGTGACCTCTCCAGGTCAAGGTCCTCTGTGGTCTCAGTGATTCAGTATAAAAGGGGTGGTATCATGGAGAAAGGTGGGCTAGATTTCCATAAAATACCTGACGCATTGATATTGACGGCGGCAACAGGGATAATGAAAGCAGGAATGTCAATGAGAAAATTCTATCAGAGTCAAATCCGAAATCAAACCTTTTTTCAAGTAATTTATGACACTTGGAAATGAACCGTTACGCTGGGAAGCAGTTTGCGTTACCTTGTTGAAAAGATTTCCGGGGACTGATAAGTTTGGACACATTATTTAGACAGATTACAAAGTAATTGCAGGTTGCGGTTTAGTAGAGTATTGTTTTGAGTGATTGCGGAGATATTACAGACAAGGACACTCGTTTAACACTTTCCGCGTCAATGAGTAGAACATTGCTGATTTGTGTCAACGTATCGCTGAACTCCCGGTCGAGAGAACCACGAGCTCTAATGGGATTAAGGACTGTAAGATCTTTTCAAATATCGCAGTAAAGAGCGCCGAATTTATGGATACCTGTTTTCTATGAAAAAAAGGAACATCGGAAACGTGATTATTTAAAAGCTGTCCTTGTGAAGAAAGTCCGGTCCGATGCTAGCAAGGCAAGTGACGGTCATCAATCCGAGCCAAGAAATGTGAATTCCGTGGCATATTAGCGAATACAGAGTGGGAATGCTTCGAAAAAAGGAATTAGTCAAAGTTGCAGAAAAAGGAATGAGTAGGGAGGGAAGGGACAAACCTAATATGCGTTCGTGAATTAGAATGTGGTGAAATGAATAAATCACTCAAGAAGTGTTTAATTCAAACTAAAGAAAGAGATAGTATCCTTGATTCGATAAGTGATTGCTCGATTATTCGAAAAAGTGTAGCTTGACATTTCAATTCTAAATTCAAGGTTTTCCAAAGGACAATGAATCAAATCTTGAAGAGTTATACATTAGTGTTTACCGACGATATCTTAATCCCAACTAAAGGCATCGAAAAATGGATTTTGATGTTGCAGACGGTACTAAAGCTCTTGCAATCAAGTCATTTGACATTAAATTTTGAAAAATGCCATTTTTTCCTCAAGAAAAAAGATCTTGACCGAGAATTCTCTATCAATAGGGTGACACCCGGCTCGCATAAAATTAACACAATTATGAAGGCTGGTAATCCCCAGAATTCTAAGCGGGTCAGACAATTCGTGGGACTTGCCGGTTACTTCCAAAAAATGATTCACCACTTCGCTCTGTATGTAACACCATTCACGAATTTGTTTTTCAAAAACGTCCCTTGGATTTGGAGTGAAAGAAAGTCAAACGCGATATTCTGATTATTTATTAATGTACTCTTGAATCCGAGGTGCACACTGATGCTAGTGCTCTAAGACTGAATGCGATACTCATACAAATGAATAAAAAGAATAAACAGGCAATTGCGTATTACAGCCCTAGAACCGCTGTCGAAAAACAGAAGTACTATTGATATGATTTGAAAACTTTAGGAATGGTTGCTGGTTGCAAAACGTTTCGAGTTTACCTTTCGGGCATTGAATTCCCGTTGTAATAGATTGAAGTGCAGCCCGCTTGACATCAAATAAAAAGGACATACTACCACACGGCGCACGGCACACGGGGCAGCTGCGGGCATTCTCGATTTCTTTGAAGAAAAGATTAACCATAAATTAATGGCTCAGCCTCAAGAACGAATGATCCAAAAAAACGGTCGATTTTTTGACGTAGAAGTACGAGGAGTAGATTCTAATGCATCCAATCGAGTTGGGTGTCGCTATAATTTCGGTGAATAAAATGTTGAGCGTTAGATTCTATCGATGTTGAAATAGTCAGATCTTTAAATAGATGCAAAAACGTTGATCGGACCTTCTTAGATCATTTACCGATGGTTTTCTCGCCAACCATTCACGAAGCAACGAAAATAGTAATAGTATATTAACCCTTTCGCTATAACTTTACGTCACAAGTGCGTAACTACATTTTTTTTATTAATCAATTTTATTGATGACTTTTTTAACGTACTTAAATAAATGAAGTATTTGTTTAAACTGACATAACTAAACAAACATTTCAAACAAAACACGGTTTCCAAACATTTGAATAAAGCAAGGAGATCGGCTAATATTGCATCTTTTCATTTTCCATTTTTTCCAAAAGAGATTGATAGATTTTGGCAGTTTGTAAAATTAAAATTAATATTTTTTTGCAAAATTGATATTCTCTAGCAAATCTGAAAAAGTCAAGTTTTCTTTGTTTTCGATGACGAGTTTCGGCGATGTTGATGATTTGTCTGAATTTGTTCCTTTAGTATTTTACGGCAGATGAGCTGAGTATTGCGATGGGTGGAATCCGAAGCAACTGGTGGAGTAGTTGAGACTTGATTTTTTAAAGCCTTGACTCATAAGGATTCGAAAGAGGCCCCATGGTTAGACACATTGTGAGCTGCTAATGTAGAGGGAGTTGGAGCTTAGAGGATGCTCTTTGTGATTTTCCGAGCAATTTTTCTGTTGTTGTATAAAGAATTTTGGCAATAACTGTGAGTAATTTCGGTTGACTGCTAACCTCCAAGCTGCTTCAAAGCTACATCGCTCGCTTCAGCATTCGCGAACCCTGTTGTAGAGGTGTGTCGTATATGGTGGGATGTATGACGGTATGCATTCGGTAAACTTATGAAAACCGTAACTTCCTTGGCCATTTGGTCCGATAGGTTGTCAAGTGCATTTTCCTTTGTGATAATTTAAAAAAAGTCTTCAAGCTGAGGAACTACAAATGACCTTAGATTGTCAACCTTTGTCTCATGAAGAAAAAATTCCGAGTCATCACCTTTCTCTTGGAAATCAGCCATTGTCAACTTCTTCAGTTCGCATCTTCGACAAGCACCGTACATCTCAGGGATAAACTACCTGTGAATAATGAATTTTATGATATTTGCTAATTTCTATAACTAGAACTAAAAGCATAGTGGAGATATACTGGTGAAATAATTTTGATTTAAATTTTTACCTTTGTATCCTAATAGATTTGATCAGGGGCCGTTAGCTTCACTTGTTGTTCTGTCAGAGCCAACGCTTGAACACTTCGATATCCTTTCTTCTCATTTTTTAGAAATTGAGTCAGTTGTGAAAAATGGTGGATATTAATATTACGATAAGTACTGATGGTATTTCTTAATTTTGAGTATGTAGCCCCTAAGCTAGTGGGTTTATATGTCTTTTTGAGCTTGTCGAAATAAGCCAGCATAATTTCCTCATCAATGCTATCCAAATGAAGTTCGTTCTCAACCATCCAAGCCTTAAAGTGATTAACAGCAAATACGTACAATGAATTCGATTTTTTAGTAGTAAATTTGATCTTGTTTTCTTTACAGACCCACGAATATGGGCTAGGACCGTTGTAGAATCGTTAGTTGCCTTATGAGTGTTATTATTCACTTCCTCAAGGGCAGAATCATCAGAGTTTTTCGATGATCCGTGTGTGGCTTCTGTTTATGATGTTCAGGTCTCATTATGCAGGTCATTGCTGTCAGCTCTAATTCCATCTTCTTGTGACTGGAAGATTTCCTCAAGATAATCGAAAGCCAATCCATTGGGTTCTATATCACTGCCCATTAATTCGTTGGAGTTCTCTTCCATTCTTTATAATGCCAGGTTTTTTTTATTGCGTTTTAATAAAAGAAAATTACAACATTTATGGTTGTTTTGAAAAAGTGACGATTGCTAATGATTAATCTTCAGGTTATCAGTTGACAGTTTAAATACCAGCTGTGTTCTGAAGATAGTGTTAGATGGCACACTAGTAACTGTAGATTATTGAGCAGTTATGATATATTACAACATGGGTTTGAGATCGTGCATAATCGCGCATTTACACATCCAACTACAGTACTATAAGTTTGGAGTTACACACACGTGTAACATAAGAATAATTTTTTTGATACCTGTATCGGAGAATTCGGATTTAGTTCCTCCTCACTTCTCTCTGGGCCAATCGCGACGTTATCACATGGTGAGAGTGCGCGAACCTCAATTTCAGTCAAACGACCGTTTTTAATGTTTTCCAGCATTTTTTCATAGAAATTGTTGATCTCAACTTGAAGAGAAATTATAACGTTTGTTAACGGTTAACGGTTGCAAAAAAAAATCTGAAATTTCTCACACCATTTTGAGAGCCACTAATTTGACCACGGTGTGCTGTGGGTGATGTGCGCGGATGGCCAGTTGAAAGACTGGCTCAGAGGTGCGGTGGTCACAGTCACGCCAAGGGAAGAGGCCTCCCTTGTCTTCATGGACAAGGAAGCGCTTCCAAAACTGATTAGAGTGACGGCCTTTCTTCCGGGAAAATCGATGGGCGCGGCCACTGCCCTGAATAGCATTACAAGGCAGAACTCAGGCCTTCTCACGGAAAAGAGGAAGGTTTGGTACTGCAAGAAGGGAAAGAGGGGACCAACTTCGTAATAGGGGTAGACCCCAAGTCTCTTGGAAGGCTGAAGGGAACGAGGATGGTTCCTTTCTACTACCTCGGTCGGACTCGCTTTCACGACTCCCGGCAGAGAGCGGAAGAAGGACCACTCATTTCAGCGGACAGCGAACGGGGTGTAGCATCTGACGGCAGCAGGGGCGGACCGGCCGAGGCTGAAGTCTCAGAAGGGGCTCCGCCTGCTGTCGAGAATGCGGGCCCGAAGGGGCAAAGAGGGGGCGCATCCCCTTGCCCAGGACATGTAAGAGCCCGAGGGGCAGGCGGGGGGACCTCGACTAGTCAGCGGGAGCTCGGAGGGGTTAGGGAAGGAGTCTCAAGGGACCCTCACCTGACCCCAAGCGAGCCCCTCTGGCCAGGGCCAGGTTGAAATTCAAGACATTGCTGCCATCGCGTAGGGACTCACGCAAAGTAGTCCCGAGGCCAGCGACTGCAGCTCTTTCAGAAGGGAACTGAAGGAAAGGCTGGATATCGGACGTGTAAGGCCCAGCAACATCAAGAGGTGACAGGATGAGGTGGAGAGAATCCACAGGGCCCTAACCGAGTCATTCCACCAGGCATGTCCGATTAGACCATGCAGGTTAGGAAGTAAAGTTAACTGGTAGAACCGGGAACTTGGGAGACAGACAGGCCTGGCTAGGCGACTCTAGAATCGAGCGTACCGCACCAAAAACGATGAGGACTGGACTCAGTACATCAGAAAATCGAAGGAGTCAGCATGAAGGACCTTCTGCGAGGAGCTGGAGACACTGTCGCGGGTGGCCAGCTTGCGCAGGGTCTTCTCCGGCGGACCAACCCAAAACTCGGGTGGAATCATGCTACCTGATGGTGCTGCTATCGCCCAGCCAGATGAAATACTGGAACATTTGATCCAGGTGCACTTCCCCGATTCTGTTATACAGGGGAAGGGAATGTGCTCTGGATTGGACTGGGTACGGCCAGGCGCGGGCCGGCCGAATTGGGGCCTGGCCTCAAAAATTGTGACGTTAGGCAGGCTGCGGTGGGCGGTGGAATTCTTCGAGACGTATAAGAGTCCGGGTTCTGATGGTATATACCCAGCTCTTCTGCGGAGAGTGGGACCCGCTGCTTCTGCACAGGCTGCTACCGGTACTAAGAGCAAGCCTTGCTCTTGGGCACGTGCCCTACAAATGGCGGGAGGTCAGGGTTGTGTTTATTCCTAAACGAGGCAAATGCAGCTATGACATCGCCATAGCCTATTAGCCTATCAGCCTGAGCTCTTTCCTACTGAAAACGTTAGAGAGGCTCGTCGACAGGCACATTAAAGAGGGAGTGCTGGTAATGAATCCCATCAGCCCCTCGCAGCACCAATATCAGACAGGTAGATCAACTGAGACTGCACTGCACAACCTGGTTGCAAGAATAGAAAGAGCAAAGGAAAGGAAAGAGGACACCCTCGCTGTCTTTATTGACATAGAGGGGACCGTTGACAACACTTCCTTTGGAATTGTGGAGAGGGCGGCGGCATCCTTTGGGATAGAAACATCTATCATCAGATGGATCACTCTCATGCTCCGAACTAGGTTCGTCCACTTCTCTCTCGGGGACAGTACGGTCAGGGCGCTAGTGGGGAGGCGCTACCTGCAGCTGGGAGTCATCTCACCTCTGTTGTGGCTCCTCGTTGTTGACGGGTTTCTTGCTGGACTCGAGAGGCTGGGGGTAGACGTCATTGGATACGCAGACGATGTGGCCTCGCACGTGACTAGCAGGAACGAGGGCATACTACATCGGAAAATGCAGAAAGGACTGAACTATGTTCAGCAGTGGTGCACCTCTCACGGACTCAGGGTAAATCCGAACAAGACAAAGATGGCACTCTTCACTAATAGGCGCAGGTGTATCGTAAGACCCCTCTCCATTTATGACATAGTTCTGAGCTTTTCAGAAAAGGTGAAATACTTAGGCGTATGGCTGGACGGAAGGCTCAGCTGGAAGGAGCACATCACCGTGCAGACGAACAAGGTCATCACGACTTATTGGGCATGCAGGAGGATGTTTGGCAACAGAACTCTGGGCTAAGGCCCAGAGTTGTGAAATGGACCTATACAGCCATAATGCTTCCACAGATCACGTACGCTGCTGTTATCTCGTGAACGGCTATGAACAAGGCCTGCCACAGAAGAACGGTAGATAGAACAGGCAGACTCGCGATTCTCGGAATCACGGGGGCGCTCAGGACGACCCCCACCTCAGCACTGAAGGCTCTGCTCTTCCTCCAGCCGCCCCACCTTCATATTGGAAAGGTAGCGCTAATCTCGGCTGCGAGATTAAGGCTGCAATCTTCAGGGACTGCTGTTCCAGGGGGGAGATTTCTGCGGACCGCGATGGCACTTCCAGATGAATTTCAAGGTCAACCTCGGAAATGGGACAACCTAGCCAGAGGGTGACAAAAAGTGAACGCTACCGAAGGGGCTGGTCTGGTACACGGATGGCTCTGGAATTGGCAACCGTGCGGGAGCAGCGATCTGGTCTGAAGGGCCTTCAATCGCAAGGACCCTTGAACTGGACTCGCACACAACCGTGCTCCAATCAGAGCTTGCAGTCCGAGAGCAATGTGCCAGGGAAATCCTGGACAGGGGGGACAGGAACAAGAAGATATGCATCTGCTCAGACAGCAGACGCACGTTGAGGGTACTGCTCAGGTATGAGAGTTACTCTCGATTAGACAACGACTGCAGTGAGCTGTGTAACACTTTTCCCGACCTTGTCCCGAAGATCGGCGATAGTTATTACCTTCGCCCGTTCCCGTGCTCGCATCCTAAAATCCAACCGAATTACTGCGGGCGCCAGCTAGCTTTTTATGGGCTAAAAGCTAACAAAAACCGAAAGAACCGAAACAAGGGTAAGGAGGGGGGGTGCCCTGCCTTGCCCGAGGTCGGCTGACCTCATTAAACCTAAAATCCCGAAATATCCAAAAACAAGAGCACGAAAGGACAGG
>NW_011887745.1:1511859-1515118 GCF_000806365.1 Fopius arisanus | reverse complement strand
CACACCATCGAGAGCGTGTCGGGCCCACTAGGGTAGCCCCAAATGTAGAGAGCCTAACTGGGGAGAGTATGGTTCTCACCCAGAGAACATCACCAGGAAGAACATGGCCCTCACCTAGAGAACACCACCCGAGGAGGGTATTGCCCTCACTCAGAGAGTGATCCCGGGGAGAGGATGATCCTCACCTAGAGAGCGTAGAAGACTAATGCTGGGCATTGGGAGCCAGCTAAGGGCTCGAGAGAGAGCTGCCAGTGGTCCGCACTGGGAGCCAGCCGAAGCGGCTCTGCCGACTAAGTCGACAGTGTCGGCAGTAGTGCCGATGCCTCCCCACTCTCGACTACGGCTGGGTGAGCTGCCGTGTGCCGGGACGTGCTGCCCTCGCCGTAGGGAGGATATCCCTGACACTAGCTTCTCCTGGAGCGCGCCGAATTCGAACGTCGCCATTGACCCCTTCGAACAACCCCTTCGAAGGATCAGCCGTCCGAATGCCTACCCCATCTAACATGGAGCGCTCATACGTCGGTATGAGTCCTATGCTATGTGCCAGGAAGTCTCATATGGGAGCTGGGAATGTTTCCACGTGTCCGCCCTGTGCTGTTGCCTGTCTTCAGGCCTCCTAACACCCTAAGCACTCGGGCCCCAGTCCCCACACCCCTCGACAATTCGAGTAATTCCCGGGAGGAAGTCGTGATGGCAGAAGTTTTAGATAACTCAACCCAAAATATAGTTTAATGTGCGGGATTTCCAAACATATATAATATATAATCAGCTAGGAGTGGTCTGGGTTCCAGGCCAGTGACAAGCCCGACCAAAGACCGGAGCTTTATTCTGTTCAGCCTTACCAGTGTCTCAGCTAGCTTTGTTGCAGGTCCACTCCTCTCTCGGGGACACCTGCTCAAAATGTGGATTAGGGGAGGAAAACCCATACCACCTGGGCACTAGATGCAGTGGTCTTAACGAGGTCCGATCGGACGTCTTTAGGACCATTTGCATCAAGGAAATGTATATTAACAGGGACGGTATAGAAAGGCTCTATGAGATTGCTCGAAGGGGAAACATACTGGTACCTGTGGAATAGGCGGCTGACAAGTGTAGAGTGCAAAATGGCTGAGAGATCCATATTTTTCTTAAATTGATTGTATCTCAGACGTATTTCCAGGAGGTAGCTCTTCCTTTTAATGTTCAAGTGGCAAAGTTCTAATTATAGACGTGTACTCAGACTATCAATGAAAATATATATGTTCTTATGGAAATCATCAAGTGCAAGATCCATTGCTTCATTCAGAGCTAAACATTCTGCGGTGTACATAGAGACAAAAACAAGCAGCTCCTACACTATTTAGACCTCTAATTTTGCTTCTATCTGTGTAAATCCTGTAGATCTCTTCCTGTTGCCTCAGCTTTTCGTTGATCAAATTTGGATTCCGAGTGTTTTTTTTATTTCTTTACCGAGTTTCCAATCAAATTTAATGTCAGTGATTTGTAACTTTTGGATTTTCAGAAATAGCGAACATTAACCTAAATTTTGGATTGTTATCTTATGTCTGCCACACAATTGAGTTTCCCGGGAATTGCTCGATCTGTCCACGCGTGTGAGGACTGGGGGCCCGAGTGCGTGGGGGGTAGGAGACCTGCGGATAGGCAACAGCGTAGGACGCACACATAGAAACATTTCCAGTTAGCCTGAGACTGGCATTCAGCATAGGACTCATCCCGATCTATGAGTACTCCATGTTAGAGAGGACGCATTCAGACGGCTGATCATTCGGTGCGTTTATTCAAGGGGGTCAGTGAAGACATTTGAATTCGGTGTGTCCAGGAAAAGCTAATATTGGATATGGCAGATATAAATAATACTATAAAGCCGTGGATTAAACTTAAATTCTTTATTCTCAAAAATGGCACGAGGAAGAAACGTCTGTACTGTACGGAAATCTCCAGGAGACTAAAAACTAGTCACAAAGACGAGAAACAAATCCGTCACCTAATGAATGAACTCTCTGTTCTTTCTCCCTCAGAAATCATTGTTAATGTTTATGTAGCCTCTCAAGTGACTTTCAGTCAACATCCATATCGATTCATTTTTGTAACACTCACTTAAAGAATAAATTAAACTCAATAATCCAACAGCTAATGTCAGGGATATCCACCCTGCAACACAGGCATTACATCACCTTCCCTAATCGTAGTTCGAGAGTAGGAGGAGTGCCATAGGGATCCGCACTTCCCACTCATTCGGCAGAGCCGCTCCGACTGGCTCTCAGTGAGCCTTGTCCATAGCTGCGACTCTTACTGCCCTCTCGTATAAGGCCCAGCAACCTTCAAATCGCCCGGACCCAGCCCATTAATAGGGTCGGGATAATCTCCATAGCCTACCTAGGTTGGCAAGCCAACCTTCGTCTGCGAATAAACCCCATCAGCGACAATATTTCGGTCAGCCAGGTAGAGTGACGTGCGAGTCGAACGGAGATGGTGGACGCGCCAACATTGGCGCAATGTTTCAGATTCAAATGTTAAACATAAAATTTAAAAAAAACAAATTTACAATTAAAACCTTTGGAGAATATATTCCGGAAATGGTTTCCGGCAATCATTATTTTTTTTTCAAATATTGCAGCTCTAAATGTGAAAAACGAAAATTGGACACTTTTTCGGTTGTGCATAGTTTCCCGAAATCTCGGAAACGAAAATCTCGAACGCACTTGTCATTCATTAAGAGCAATCCCAGTTCTACCCTTCGCTATTCCCATTATTAATGGAAACAAAAAATTCACGAATTTTTACCGATTTTTGCCATAAGGTAAGACGGTACGAATATTGTTCATACCCCTCTAAAATCTGTTCGAACATCACAGTTCATTCCAGTATGTCAGAAACTGAAAGTGTTGGATTTTCAATTTTTATTTAAACAACTTAGAACATTTCCGATGTTCTGGTAGATATATAAAATTTTTAAAAAGCGATCCATTTTTGTCAATCTCCTCACCATACCTCTCTCCGTGGCTTTTATCTTTATAGAGATGGCCTTCTCGACCAACAGGATGGCGGCATTGCCATCGCAATTAAGGTTGTTGTCGCGCGACAGTCTCTGTAAAAAGTTTATCCGTTGTAAAACGGGCCAGTTTAGAACACAATCTTTTAGCGGTATATAGTCTCACTTGATTGATTGCATTGTGCATGGATAGCTAAAGCATAACTATATATTTTCCATATTAACTATTTTCAATTATATAAATTTATGAATTTCCGATAATTATAT
>NW_011887745.1:1508901-1511739 GCF_000806365.1 Fopius arisanus | reverse complement strand
CCATTTAAACACGTGTTAAATCACTCGAATTTCAAAAATTTATATCTCAAGTTCAAAACGGTCAATTACAAACGGAAAAGGCTCATTTTGTTGCTAATTTTTCAAACTATTCATCATAAAATTTTTAACGAAAACTGTCGAAAAAAAATTCTACGCGACAACAACCTTAAAGAATCCATCCGCTTCACTCGAATTCCTGACCTAAACCTCATTTTTCCCAACGTCTACGTCATTGGCATCAATATCTTCTCTCTCTACAAAAGTCCCCATGCTATAGTATCCCCTGAAGGGTCTCAGCTTTTCTTCAAATCTGCCAATGCCCATGCCTCAATCATTGCTGGAGATTTCAACTCCCACTGGGAAGTATGGGGAAGCTCCCACACCTGTTCCTCCGAACCTCGCGAAAATCCTCAGCTCTTTAGCAATGTACCATTTTTTGTCAACCCAAAAATTCTTCATAAGGACCAAGAACCCTTCAACCCTTCATTTAGTGTGAGCAACCCCCAGACTCTACTGGCACCTAGACGCATAGCACATGGTCTATTGAAGACGACACATTGCCCAGCAGAACTTTGTTTTTCAGGGTAATCTATTGCAAGCCGTCACAACAAAAAAAAAGGGGTTTCAAACTTCGCGTAGCCAATTTATGGCTTTGGAACTATAAAATTCTGCCTTTCTTAAAAGCACACCCTCTTTTCTCTCCTATCAATGAATCCCACCAATAAGTTCGAAAGTTCTTGGTCTACCAATCAGAAAAATGACAAACTGTTGTTGTATAGTATTGTTGTATATGAAGTGGCATCACAATTATAGCTTTCTCTTGTGTACGCAAAAACCATGGTCAATAAAAAAAAAACATAACAGTTTAAAGTCTGTGCAACCAAGGTGTAGTGTCAGTGCAAATTGATTATTTCTGTTTAGTTCCCTCCTATCAATTCACTTTTATCTCAAATAGTGTTTGTCAACTCAATACCAAAGAACATCCAAAGAAAAATTCGTGAAATCACATCTCGAGTGATATGAATTTGTTAGCTGGAGTGTATCAGCCCTGAGTTGAAACAATTGATGTTGATTTTCATAGGATTGGTATTGATCCTGTCGGTAAAAACGTTCACTTATCTGCATGATTGAGGGCAAATTTTAATAGTGACCAATTCCAGAGTTTATGTCGCCTATTTAACTAAAAAAAAATATTATTTTGTATGTAAAAAATATTAGATGCAAGCAAAGCTAATTAGTTAACAGGAGAAACAATGAATTCAAACTCTCCAATGCTACGATTATAAGACTCTTTTACGTTGTAGAATGAAAATAATATTTTTTAATAAAGTTACCATTCCAATTTAACTTTCGTCTTTGAATTCCCATTCAAATTTTAAACCGCCCGCGCAGGCGAATGCAGCACATGCGTGCGCTACTGTCGATCCACATTACGAAGTTTCACCGCCATTCCAGCTGATTCCAACCTGAATGAGACATTTTTCTCACTTTTTTAAACAAAAATCAATTAATTTACTCAAAAAATATACGAAACTCTGCAAGATCCTTCCTCTCGCAGATATCTACTGGAATATGCATTACCTCCACTTCCCTTATATTATTGACAGCGACAATTGTCACTCAAAACACCCATTTCATTTAGAAGTGTGTATAAGCCTTTCTTTTTATTAAAAATTTCACAAAATCTACACTCAAAAAAATTCTGAAAAAATTATAGAAGTTATGGAACAGCTAGACTAACTAAACTGCACAGTTTCATTGCTTTGCTGTATTGGGAAATTTTTCATTTTTTTGCTGATGACCCCCCTTAAAGATCCTGTCGATTTAAGGGGTTACACTACCCTGACGAATTTGTGAAAATGAATTTGTTTTTTCACACACATATAATATTTATACAAAAACTTTCATTTTGCATACATATCATAGATATTTCCGAACAATTTCCAACAAAAAATTTTTTTTTATTAAAAAATGACGGGGATATAAATTTTTGGTTGGTGCCTGTTTCTCCAAATCCTCGTTAACGGTGGACACGATTTTTCACTGGGGCTTCATTTGAAAAAGCAAAAAAAAATGTATTATTTAGACAGATAATCTCATGAAACTACGGGAAAAAATTTGTTTTTTTATTTTTTGAAAAAATGGCACTGATGTGAAAAAAAACACGATATCAATGTCAATTTTTGATTAAATAATCTTATAACTTGACAATTTATAAAACAACGAATCAAAAAAAGGTCTCGTAGTTCCATAGATAATTTTATAAAGAATATGTGGTAAAAATTTCATCGAAATCGGTGGGTTAGATTTTGAGTTAGGGTATCCACCAGTTTGTAAAACGTGATGTCGAGAAAAATTAAGATAAAAATCAAGTTTTTTGTGGTTTACCTTCAGTCAAAGATTTAATATGCGCAATTGACAATATTTACGCTCTGATGTCACAAAGCAAACTGAACTTAGAATCCTGATACATAACTGCACTATTGTTACTTGAAAAATCTCTCGGAAGGGACAAAGCCGCTATCTGGCCCGAGTGCAATCTTAGTTTCCTGCCGCCCCCACTTCTAACTGTTGTAATTTCTGAAATATTTGCAGTTTCATAATGAGTAGTGGCTTAAAATATTCTTAAAAGAACAGCAAATTTTCTAAGCGAAAAAAAACGATTTTTCTTGATCCCCGACCCGAAAGTGCGGTCTTCCCGGCGCAATTTTGCTCCGGGAACAACGCCTTTTGTGGCGCGCGTTATTCATATGTCTTATCTCCAGGCGAGGACTGTACACAAATGTGACAGGTTATCAGTGCTGTGATTTTACAAGTTTGAAAGTTTGGTTGAACGAT
>NW_011887745.1:1505646-1508244 GCF_000806365.1 Fopius arisanus | reverse complement strand
GAGGTGTGATTACATGGTATAGCCGTACACATGAACATCCCGCACAGGCGCTCAATTAATAACAAAAGCCAAACGACGAATTTACAAATATACTATTTTCAGTTACCACTTATTAAATATTAAAATATTTCTGGTCTACCGCACTTTCGGACGGGGATAAAGAAAAATAGTATACGACACACGGCCAGAAAGTGGGATTCACTGGCGTGCGTGATATGAGGGCCGAGGCGAAGCCGAGGAAATCCCACTTTCTGGCCTTGTCTCGTAATATACTATTTTTTTTGCCAGGGTAGTGTAACCCCTTAAACCACTGGCTTTATTGTCTGTTGGAAATGCCTCTTTGATTGGAAGAGAAGGCAGTAAGTCCTTGTCATTAATCATTTGAGTATTGAGCGATGGATCACTGTTTACAATTGGGTCTGTAGACTCTTGAAATTCTTGGCTCCAAACTTTAAATAAAACATGATATTTTCTTGGAAAAGAAATAAACCTAATATTTGAAATCCTCATACTCAATAGGTGTTGAAAAAGAGAGTTTATCAATATCTTGTGGCTCGATGAATACTAGTCTATGGAAACTTCCAATGTGGAAAAAAATTACTTCTGAGGAACTGGCCTTGAGTTCGGTAACTGTTGAGACCATTCGAACTGAAGGCCTCCTCAATACTTCTCCAATTACAAACTCTCGTTCAAATTCAGCAGTTCATCAACAATCCGGAATTCCCGGACAAGCATTGGAAATAATTACTCTAACATGTTGGGATGCATAAGACCAAATGTTGAAAACTTGATTTTTAATGACCATGGTTTTAGCTATGTTTAGAAGGTCGATTACCATTTGTTTTATTTTTGCCGATAACAGCACATTCAATTATTCGCAACGCCTGAAACGTTTCGGATTTTTCTTGTATCCTTCAATAAATCTTTCAGAGCCCCCATGTAGACTTCAGTTTGTGATTTTAACCATTGACCAAACCAAGAATGTATGTAATACATCCTTAACCTCACGTGGATTAGCAATCTCAATGCAAGTTAGTTTTGAAATTATGAATTCACTGGCTCACTTGAAGAAATGTACGGCACAGTTTGAGTTGTAGTTGGTACAATGTATTTTGTAAAAACTGATACTCTCACAAAAAAAAAAATATAATCACAATAAAAAAAATACGGGGGTTGGTATTGAATTGACATTAACCGCTATTTCAAAAAGTTCATATCCAATTTTTACCATGGGACCTAATACGGTTCTCGGTCTCCCAAGTCCACCCGAAAGTTTTTAGAACATTGTATGATACCAAGCGTACCTCACCAAATTTCTAAAAATAAATGCTTCCAATTCATTTCAATTCTGTGGTGTATTGAAATGGTTCTTGTAATTGGCTGCGTGAGAATTAATCTCCATAGTTCTTTTGCAGATTAAGGGTAGGGGAATATCTTCCCTCTGTGACTATTGTTTCGTAACAATAGTACTATACGATTGCTCTATTATTGGTCTTTGACTGTTAGAAATCTATGGATGACTTTGCAATAGTTGAAATTCTTTATTTATTATCGAAATGGATTCAAAGACACATTGATGATACTTTAAAGTTATCTCTTTTCAATTTTGTATGAAAGATGGTTAATGATTGTACGATTATTCTCACTCGAACAACAGCTCCTTCAAATCTCTCATATTATGCTCACATTATAATTTATAAGTATGATAGTGACGGTAGTGCCGTCTTTGCAGTGGCTGTAAGATTTTTATTATCATAATTTCCATCCGTGTAATAGAAATATGAAAGATCCGACCAATACCCAAAATTTAAGGATGATCTATGAATTCTTAATTATGAATATTCTAGACACGCCGATTGATGAGACACACTAATGTGTTTTTTTTAAATAAGTTAACCGTGGTTAACTCGTAGTTAAAGTTAAATCCAGCGCCCCCACTTGGCTCTCATTTCAAGAGAATTATTATACAGAGTATGGGTACATCCAACCAAAGGAAGAATTGTCTTTTTCAATTGTGTCAGTTCAATTCATCAATAATTGATCATTTAATCATTAATTCAATTGATTCAATAACTTAATCTGTAATAATTCAAATTGCCCGGTCACACGAGTCCCCCCACTTACGGCCTAATCTCTTCTGCCGCGTTCAGTCACCATTTTTCCATAACTTCCCGAAATTTCGTGTTGTAATAATTACTCATAGATCCCGTAGTGAGAAATGATCAAATTGTAGGAATATATTCCGGAAAGAAGTACGATTTTATAAAACTCTGTGTAAATGCTATATTCTCAATATTTTTTGTCAAGGAAACCAAGTGTATTTTCATTTATTTTCCACAGTTTAGAGAATATATCCTCAAATTTTCTAGTCTGTAACTCGCTGCCTTCTACACGGCGAGAAAAATACATCATTATTTCGTCTGAGTCCATTCAAAAATGAGTGTGCTATTCACCAACCCATGGGACCAAACCGTGGTCAACAAAAAATTCGGATGTGGCGCCCCAATTTTTAAGGGAGTCTCACGGAAAAGTAGCGTAAGTTCTTCAAAAATTAGGGTGCCACATCTGAATTTTTCGGGTGGGTCATTCGAATTTTTT
>NW_011887745.1:1501968-1505241 GCF_000806365.1 Fopius arisanus | reverse complement strand
ACGTGTTAAATCACTCGAATTTCAAAAATTTATATCTCAAGTTCAAAACGGTCAATTGCAAACGGAAAAGGCTCATTTTGTTGCTAATTTTTCAAACTATTCACCATAAAATTGTTAACGAAAACTGTCGAAAAAAAATTCTACGCGACAACAACCTTAACTTTTCGAAAAACTGGAGCTCACCTAACTTGAGTAGCGTTGTTGCCACATCGATTAATTTCACACTTAATTAATTAATTCCAGAATTTATAGTCCATGAATGAAAATTTTCCAATGCGCCAAATGTTCTTTAAGATCTGTATATATAATTTGAGAAATTTCATGAGAAGCTCATCTTTAGAATTTTCAAGACTAAAAAAAACCGTGAGCTGCCATGAAACTCAATGTTAATGGTCAAAAAATCCGAAAATTAATAACTATTTTTCTGGCCCATCCAGGCTTCCAAAAATTTAATTGAGTTATTTTTGCATTAAATTCTATCTCTATATCAATTTCCAGTTTACGGGAGTACTACCTTAATCCCTCACTACGCCCCTGATGAGGTCCTGAATGCCTACATTTCACAACAGTCTGACGCTTTTGTTCAGCTGGTGTATAAAAGCATTTTGTGCAATAACATTTCATTAATAGTCCATTAACATTAAAACTAGAGTACAGTAGAATCAAGTATATTTAATACTCTATTCAAGTACAACATGCAATCGATTTTTTTTTATGTCGAGTCAAGTGATGATTTTGTCGATTATTTATCGATAAACATCGCTCATATGGGACGACAAAAAAGTTGATACCGAAGTTTAAAAATTGAAGGGAGCAAAAATCATTGGTATAGTATACTGGATATCCATTTGGCAGTATTTCATAGATCTTTGTTCCTACAACAATGGAGCTGCGTGACTTCGTCCATTAGCCTCCTTCGTAACCAGAGTGGGTGCTTTAGCTTTTGGCTTTAGTAGTGGATGCGGGATAGTGTCAATAGCTGAGTGTTGATTTGTACGAGATCGTTTTCAGTTCCAGCCCCGTATATTGAACCAATACATGCATTCAACCTCAACAACGAATGCAGATGGACAATTCATGGAGACCCAATAGCACAGTTTTTTTTTCATTTTCGAGTGAGTAAAAACGATCAACTTTAAAAAACTAACTTCATAATTACTATGCAAAAGTGAAAGCATTGGAGAATTTTTACGTCAGTAAACGTATCGCGTTTTCCATAAAAATCAAGAAATTATTTATTTATATAAAATAAATTATTAAAAACATTTAAAAAAGAAATGGAAATCGATTTTTTTTCATCAGAAAGAGAATAAAAATAGGCCAATAAAACTGTGAGTAACATCGATCAAAATTTCGCATTTGATCTAAATTTCGATCAGTATTACACTCGTACGGAAAATGAACCGAAAATATAAATTTTTCTTTATATAAATTCGACTATAAGCCACCTTCACGTCGATGGTCAACTAATAGTGAAAAATTCATTATATGAGAGCAAAATAATAAAATAGAGAGCAAAATATTGATTACTTTTCTCATTCGAACTTCAGCCAATCAGAGCTCAGTATTTGAGACTATCCCACAGAATTTCATAGGATATTTCTTGAAAATTGCTGATAGATATTGATTAGTAGCTTTTCAAATGTTTTTCGTCTTTCAACGCATTTCACGTTGAAAGTTATTTCTGATAAATCGTCATATTATTCTCCTGTTCCTCCTATTATAAAAAGAACCAACACCGAGGCTATGGATATCTGAAAAGTCTATCACGCTTATTCCTGATTAATTCAGTCCGAGGCAACTAATTTGAATTCAGAACTCATTTCATTTTGAAATTTCCAATCATGACTTTCATAATTACAGTGTGCTATAAGGCGTGTTCGGTCTCATAAACAAAAAAGTTGGTTATTCCCAACTGAACAATGAGTTACTGTAGAGGATTTTTTTTGGCACATCTTTATGAATAAACGAATGGTAATGTGTCACTGAAAATGGGAGTGGCGAAGGAATCAATGTGAATACACTTTTTGACGTTATCATTGCGTGTGTAAATGTATCTGGATGCTGTTCACTGCACTGTGCTTAGCCGATAGCCCGGTGGGAAAATAATCGTCTAATATCACGAGAGCTTCGAAATCAGTGGATATTTCCCGATAGGTTCGTTATAAAGAAACGAACGTGTCAAGTTTTCGTTCACCTGACGTCGATAGTTCCCTCTTCGCGTCCTCAGTTCTGCGATTCGATTTGATTATTTTAAATTTCGTCAACTGATGTGAAACTATAAAAGTGACCTTTTTTTTATAAGTCTGCATAGTGAATATTTGAAGTAGAATACCTTTTAAATCAATCTCGTATTCAATTCATTAATCGCATGGAATCACGAAAATCACCAATTGGATAAGTTTATCATTTTTCATTGCAAACTTTCTTGATATTTTCTTAGATTAGTATCGAAGAATTCAATATGAATTATAACAATTGGAACATTTTATTTGGGAGATCATTTTGGTAAAATGTTAGGTCGACCGATCAGGAATTTTTCGAGATATACTAATTTCCTTGAAACTCATTCGTTTCTAATATGTCAAAAATATTTTTAATTTTTTAATTGTAGCATGAATTTTGGAACTTATTTGAGACATAAATTTGAAAAGACATTAGAAGTTAAGTAACCTTATAATAAATATGTTTTACATATTTCATTACCCTAACCACTCAAGGGAATAATATTTTGAACAATAACACGGAAAAATCTCAGTTATTTGAAAATGAAAGAGAGAAAAAAAAGTCAAGTGCAATATGAAAATATGTTCTCTCCTGATGTGAAGTTGACTTGAGGGGGGCGGTCCACTATCCCCTGTAGCGTCGAGACTCATAGGGGTAGAAAACAGCGAGTAAAACTCAGGGATGAATGTGTACAGAGATGAAGGTTGGTGGATATATAACAATAATGGAGCTGAGTTTTCTGACTCGCCTCTTGACTCTTCGTTAAACTCGAGTGCGAGTGAAGAAAGAGAAGTGGCTCTGTTCTTCGGTTGTAATCGACCACGAGTTCATGTAGCACTCATTCCGTTTGAAGCTTACATTTTTTTGTTTATTTACAATTAATCCCATGAAATAATTAACTTATGTGCCCTCGATGATTTCACCAAATTCTCACATCATAATTTACGCACATTCCTGTCGGACCCGTCGCTTGAAATTCGAGTGACGGTCAATTGTGATGTTGAGGGGGTAACTGAACTATCAACTTAAATCAAGTTGATTCAAAGG
>NW_011887745.1:1500862-1501633 GCF_000806365.1 Fopius arisanus | reverse complement strand
CCAACGATACTACATTCTTTTCTTGCACATATCAATACTATAGTACCTACTGTCGTTAATGAATATTATATAAAATTGTGTGCATGCTATGTTATTTTTCGAAATAATCCGTTCAATCATTTGAAAAACCCTCCAAAGATTCCACGCAATTTTCGGTTAGATCTCCATCCAAATTTAATGAAGGATATAATTAGATTTTCGTTAGAATTGAAAAAAACTAATGTTCATTTGAGTCAGATATTATTCGGGACCGTGACTTTACATGCAGAACATCTCATTCGATGCTGTTTGAATCTATTAAAACAAATCCAAACAATTCATGGGAGGATAATTCTGTACTGATTTTCCCATCATTCAATAACTATCCTTTGATGGGATGGATTTCAAGAATATGTCAGAATAAAATTCCCTCAATAATATAACATTTTCGTCACGATATACCGAAAAGTAATTTTCTTGCACTTGTTACGAAATACACTATTATCTGTAATGGGACAAAAATTGTCCACATGGGAGCAAAAATTAAAAAACAAAAATTATCAAAGATTCGGAGAATTTCTATGATTGTCTGTATAAAAATTACTGTTCTGTCTAGGTGAAGAATATTAACCTCATCTAAACCAGCTTTATCACGCACCACGCAGGTTCAGGATACATTTCCGCCAATAATAAACAATAATTGGCTCAAATTATAAGGCACGTATTACTATTTAGAAGAAAAACATAACAAGTAAATGAAATTATCTCCATATGGAGCTTTTAGATTTTCCT
>NW_011887745.1:1498993-1500192 GCF_000806365.1 Fopius arisanus | reverse complement strand
ATTTCTGCTGTAGGTGTCATGTTGATTTCAATTAATTATGAAAAACTATCACAAGATTGTGCAGTGTTAAAATTTAACAAACATTGAAATTAAGGACAAGTGTGAGTAAAAATTTATTTATTTATTATTAATTTTATTATTGTGTATGAAAAATGAATGTTTGTCGGACCACGAAATTAGTACCTGATGTGAAAACACTACTTAAACATCAGTCTTATTTTTGAAATTATCTTTCATAATCAAATAGGATTGAATTCATTGTAAATTAGTAATTATTTAGTGTGAATCTATTAAATATTTATCTTGATTTTACCCGAAGTCCCTAAAATTGGATTTGAGCGTGCTTCAACAGTATTTTTTATTCAGAATTTAGTACATTATTAAACAATATAAGCGAATGATGTTTTTCAGAGCCATCCATTTAACATTAACTCTGATAAAAATTATATGACGTTTGTCCATTGAAATAGTCATTCAATAGTATTCCGATAAAGACATTCAATAGTGCTAATTGCACCTGCATCAGTTTAAATAAAGAGATCTCCGTTTTACCCCAACCTCCCCTATGTTTTTTTTCCGATTACAGATTTATAGTTCCTACGTTCACTGGTCCAAATTTTCGTTTCCCGGTGGCTTATAGTAATATCGAAAGAAGAATTGAGCAAAATAGAATTGAGAGGTATATAATCATGATTATTTATTTGTACCATATATTCAAATTAATTAACACTCGAAAAAATTTCCTGCATTTCAGAATCTTTTAATTACACCGATGAAAAACTTTTAGAGTTTTAAAAAAGTTCAAATTGTTATACTGGCGAAGAATTTTGTGCGTTTTATGTCAACATAATAACTCATTTTTTCGCTCCCGCTAGGTGGAGTACTCGTTTTATTATGTCTCATGTCAATAACTCGGCGGCCCAGGTAATTAGCACCACGTAATTGCAAATTTATATTTATTTTATTTAGGAGCATAGTAGGACCATTGTATAGCATTGTAATAGGCATAAAAATGTTTGTAGGTCCTTCTTTGATTTTTTATTAGTTAATCAAAATAATCACCGAAAGTTATTACCTCACTTTCCTCATTTTTATTTGTAAACTCAAATTGACCTTCCTTCCTAATCGTTAGCAAATCATTTGTGGGTAATGAATAATCTTGAGTGATCTTTGAAGATCTAATTGTTCGTTAATTAATT
>NW_011887745.1:1492570-1495533 GCF_000806365.1 Fopius arisanus | reverse complement strand
TTGCCGATCAACCGTTTCGCCAGCAGAAGTGATAGGGTCCAAGACCTCACAGGTGGCAGTCAGAGAAGGTGCGTTGTCGTTCCAAATAGAGAGTGGCAATGGTGTTAGTCTTTTGATACACCGTTTGATGACATTTGTTGCAGTTTTTATATCAGCGACTCGGGTGATTCCATCCTTGCCGGGACATAGCTTGGCAATACGACCAAGTTTCCATTGCATTGATGGTTGATTGTCTTTCCTGATTATCACAAGTGTGCCGATTTTGATTTCGTGGTTTCCAGTAGTCCATTTTCTTCTGATGTTTAATTCATTTAGGCATTCTTTATGCCATCTGCTCCAAAAATCGTGACGCATCTTTTGAATGTGTTGCCAGAGGGATAGCCTGTTGTCCTTGATGTGTTGTAAATTCAATTCTGGTAAGCTGGTGAGGGCATCTCCACTCAGAAAATGTCCAGGAGTTAATGCTGACACATCATTAGGATCAGATGATAATGGTGTCAGAGGTCGTGAGTTCGAAATTCCCTCAATTTCGATGGTCAAGGTGGAAAATTGTTCCAGAATGTATAATTGAGTTCCCATCACGCGACGTAGATGGTGTTTGAAAGATTTAACAGCGGCTTCCCAGATTCCGCCGAAGTGTGGAGCTTGAGGTGGAGAGAATCTCCAAGAAATGCTGGTTTTTGCAAGTTCAGAAATTCTTTTTTCTTGAGCCTTCGGTGTTTGAAGATTTGCGATGATACCCTTCAATTCGTTGTTGACCCCAACAAAGTTGGTTCCATCATCAGATTGAATGATAGAGGGACATCCTCGTCTGCTGGTGAATCTTCGGAGTGCTCCTAGAAATCAGTTAGTTAATAAATCTGTCGCGACCTCCAAATGCACTGCCTTGATGACTAAACAGATAAAAACTGCAACATAAATTTTAATACTCTTGCGATTGCGAAGCTTTGTTTCCTTGATGTGGAAAGGACCACAAAAATCGACTCCAACATGCCTAAATATAATTTAGAAGAAGTGAAAGAATTTTGTGAAGAATAATAAAGATGACAGACATAAAATAAATGTAAAACTTCATTTTATTAATTAAAAAGCATTGAGTTATTATTTTAATAATAGTGAAATGAAACTTAATTAGTTAGGACTTGCATGGATTATTCTTGGAACGTTATCTGTGATTTGAATTTTGGTACAGTAAATTTCGAATATTTTTCACCAACAACATGAAAAAATATTTCTATGTTAAATATAATATTTACGATTCTCCGTTGATGAAATTTCCATATGTTAAGGATTTTGGGATTCAAAAAAGATGAGTCATTTTTTAATTTCGAAAAAAAATCAATCATTTAAGGCGTTTATCCACACGACATCCTGGGAACCAAGGCAATTAACAATCATGTTGGACTGAGCCTGTAGCTCAAAGACAACGCGTCCTCTTCCCCCTCTAAATCATTTCTAAGTTTGGCAACAGCACCATCAATATACATGACTTATAAACATAAAAAATCATTAAATAAAAACATGTGAAAGATTTTGATTATAACATTATTGACTTATTTCGACTTATTTAACTATAGACGGTCCTCGAGAGGAGGAGTGCACAAGTAGCCTTGCGGCCATTTTGCACTCTGCCTGGGGCGGCCGTCTAGTCGAGAGGTGTCAGCATCTGTGTCCCACATGCGAATTCGTAGAGTCCCTTGAAGCCGTCCCTGTCGACGTAAAGATCTTTAAGGCAGGTGGTCTCAAAGATATCCAAACGGAGTTCATCAAGACCATTTTGTACTGAGATGGTGGGGGTCCTCCTCCATCAAACCGCATCTTGGGCAAAGAGGGTCATCTCCCTTGCCGATTCTCGCCAGGTAGGCAGCTAACGGCCAGTGTCCCGTGATGAGCCCTAAAAGCGCTCGCAGCTTTACCCTGCTCAGGGACACGAGTTCGTCAGCCAGTTTCCTGGAGGGTTCCCGGAGAAGGGATCTGGTGTGTCTGGTGCCCATCCCTGAGCTCCAACTCTCCACCACTCCCCTGTCCGCGCGCTTTTGGATTAGTTCCTTTATGTAATCTGAATGAACGCCAACGTGGTCTTCCTCCACCGGCGCCATTGTCTGACATCCCTGTTTGGCCAGCATATCGGCTTTTTCATTGCCAAGTATGCCGGCGTGGCCTGGTATCCAGAACACCTTTAATTTGTTGCAGGTTGCAACCTTATCCATCAACTCTATGCAGTCGTTTACCAACCTGGAGCCACTCTCGTGTTTAAGTAGGGCCCGTAGTGCCCGCCTGCTATCCGAGTAGATGTGTATTACCTTGCCCTTGTCCTGCCTGGCCAGTATGATTCTGGCGCAGGCTCTCAAGGCAGCTAATTCTGTTTGAAGCGGGGTGACGTGTGGGCCCAGTCCAAGGGCCTTCTCAACGGAGGGCCGATTGGACCACACTCCTGCTCCCGCTGGGCTGCACCTCTTGGAGCCGTCCGTGTACCAGACCAGCCCGTGAGGTGGCGACCATTTTGAGTCCACCCAGGCCTGTGTGTCCGCAGTGCCTAGGTTAACCTTGAACCTCTTGTGAGGGTGCCATTCAGCTCTACATGCGTCTCCCCCTTTGGACAGCGAGCCAAGGAGCACCCTGTCCTCCGTAAGGAGCATAGCATATCCCTTCTTGGCTTCCCTCCAGGAGCCACCCCTCTATGGTTGCTCCAGAACCGTTCCCGTGCGCGAGTCCCCCCTCTGTAAGTTAGAATCCGGGAAATGCACTTGGATCAAATGTTCCAGGATGTCGCTGGGCTGTGAGATGATCTCCCCGTTAGGGAGTATGATCTCCCCCAGCCCTTGCGTTGGTCCCCCTGAAAAGACCCTGCGAAGCCTGGCTACCTGTGGTAGGGCCTCCAGGTCATCACAGAATTCCTTCCAGGCGGTTTCCTTTGATTTTTTGATGAGTCTTTTGTACTCCCTCTGCGCATTTCTGTACTG
>NW_011887745.1:1490563-1491615 GCF_000806365.1 Fopius arisanus | reverse complement strand
GCTCATTGCCCCTGAGGTCAAATCCTCTTGCCATGCCCCCTGTCACCCAGGGTTCTTGGATGAGGCATATGTCTGTCTGCTCCACCACTTGGCTGCGACTCAAGAGAGCCGTCGCCGCTTTGCAGTGTTGCAGGTTTATCTGGGAGCATTGGACAAGGGTTGGGGCAATGACCGCCCCTACCTTGTTATCCGCTCCCCGCCGTGTATGTCCAGAGGTCATCGAGGCTCCCTTACTTGGGGTTAAAGTTCCCCTCTGACCTACTGGGCGTGCCCGGGCCGCCCCTCTCTGGCCTGTCCCGGCCAGGGGTACCCGTCAAGGCCCACAAGAGGGTCGGTTGAGACCCTCCCGCAGCCCCCGCCGGGCCCCCCCACGCCAGTGCAGGCCTTCCCTTTTGCCCTTTGGGGCGCCCTCTTCTCTTCCCCAATTGAGGGACTGGCGGGGTCCGAAGGCTCTCGCCGGGTCCCCGTACCCCCCCCCCCCCCCCCGGGGTCGATGTTCCGGATGTCGGGGGGACCACTAGATTTTGAGGGGTCTCAGCGGTCCCCTCGCTCCTACCCGTTCCCTTAGTGGCCATCGGGCCGTGCGTGTCGACCGTTGGTCCCGCGGTCCTCACGGGTGCTGGTTATCGCTTCTCCGACCTTTTCCGAGGCTCGTAAAAACGAGCCCGTGTCAAGCCGTAGAACAGGCCCCAGCCTAATCCCTTGAGGACCTCAAGGGACCGGAGGTCCACCCCCAGCACCAGGTTTAGACCGCCGCTTTTGCCTTCGCAACAGCCCCAGACCCTCCACTTCTCAGTGGTTAGGCCCGGATTCTGTTTGCTTAGGCGGTCCAGCGCAACGTTCGCCCCCACTGGTTTCCCAGGGATATAAGCCGTTACGCGGACCAGTTTTGAGAGCGCATCCATCTCCATTACTGTGAGGGAGGCCCCTTCCCAGGGCGCTAGTTTGGGCACCGCGCCCTTCAGCCAGTCTTTCGACCGGCCGTCGGTGCACGTCACCCAAAGCACGCCCTGGTCGTAGCGGTGGCCCTCAAAACCTGGGGGACGCCCTTC
>NW_011887745.1:1487546-1489948 GCF_000806365.1 Fopius arisanus | reverse complement strand
ACCTTCAGCGTCTCCACTTCCATTTCCGTAGTCTTATGTGCCCCCGTCGGAGCATCAGAGACTGTAACGGCCTGGACAATCGGTAAGGCCTCAGACGTTCCCTCTGTGAGGGCACCGTCCTTGGCGTTGGTAAAATTTTTATTATTAATAGGGGGGTCCATATGGTTCCCACGAGTATCCTCGGAAGTAAAGGTCGGCCCCAGCAGAGCCGGGATGCTGGGCAAGGCCTAAATACGGTGGACTGCGGCCTGATGCCCCAACGGTCTCGTTAACAACACTGTAACCCCAGTGCCATTCAGCTTTCGGCACGAATCACTTCCACCTTGGCTTGGGGAGTTGGTCTGTGGCGCGGCCTTCGGTTCCTTCCAGGTTTTTAGGCCCTTTCCTTATAGCTCACGCTAACCGTCAATGCGGCAGGGCCGGCGAGGGCCAGTCCCATACCTCTATGTTTCCAGCCCTTAACCTGCCCCAATTCTCCGTCGGCCGTTCGTCTATCCGCTACCTGTGGACACACCCGATTGGCGCTCAACCTTGTCCCTCTCGTCTCGTTTATAGGGCACGTTGAGAGGCGTTCGGAGATTATAACATAAATCCTATTTTTTTTTCTCGTGTAGTTTTTTCAGTTGAGAAATTTAATGAAAAATTATTCAGGAAAAAAAAAAAACTTCATGAACATGTATGTAAGTACTTTGTGTATGTTCATGATTCCGAAACTTTTTCGGTACAAATTCATGATCATAAATTTTTTCCCTATCTTGTTTTCAATAATGAATGGACATGAAAGGAAAATATAATATAATAAATTTAGCAATTTTGGAAAATTGCACGAATCTAACTTTAAAAAACATTTATCATAGTATAAATACTTTCTATATAAATGATATTCAAAATTGCGACGAACTAATTTACACTTTGGCATATTCACAATTAAATTCAAAGAAATCCTCTGTACATAACAGCATGAAACTTTTAATTCTTTTCTACTGACCATCTTCTTTATCAAATTGAGAAAAAAAAATATAAAATCAAATATTTTGCACTAAAAAGGCAGAAAACATAGAATTCTAAATATACATCTAAATGAATTTCCTAGGAGGTTTACGAAAATTTTTCATTCAATATTTTATGAACTATTATTCATAATTACATAATCTTGACGAAAGAAAGGGTAGAGTCGTCGAGCGTCGTCATTAAATGCAATGAATTTGATTTTTTGATTCTCATCATTCTTTAAGATACACTGGAAAACAAATTCATGAAGACCAGTCTGTTCCAGAGGTCCCAAGGATTCTGCCCAGTCAATAATTTCACTGCAAATAAAAAGACATTTTCAATTTTGGAAAAAAAGACCTCAATAGTGGTGGAAAAATATGTAGAAATAAAAACCTACACAGTATTATCGTTCAATTTAATTTTTTTTAGGATGTTTGTGACAGTATAATCGATCATCCATTCTGTCTGAATGATATCAGTTTCATCACGGAAAACGTCCTTCAGGCGTTTAGCCTTAATTGATGCAACTATAAAAAATCAATTTTCTTGTCATATAATTTTGAGGTTAAAGCCATCTTAAAATATTTATTCATCCTTCTCTTAATATCTATATATATATAATTTCGTTATTTATAATAAATTAACTTACACTTCTCTTCAGACATTATCAACTCAAAATGAATAAATTGTTTAGTTAAGAATAGGATTGGTACGTTTCTATTTATTACAATTGTATATTTGTATATAGTTTCTTCAGTTTTAAAATATTTGGGATTTGTGATCGTTTTATCGATAGAAATATTGATAAACTTATCGTTTATTCTGAAAACGGCAGATGTCACGTAATGACTGAGTGGCCACACAAAATGTCCACATTATATTTAAGAATGTTGACTATTGAACCCGCGCTCATCAATTGTTTCCTAAAAACATATTACGTTAGTAAAAGAATAGTGTGGCAAAACGAAAAAGCTGTTATCGTATAAAAAAATCTCGGAGAATATTAAGAAAATATTGGTAAGTACAGAATTCAATTATTAATTATTCCGAAACAAAACATTCGGAAGCAGTTTCGTTGGCGGATTGCACGACAGTGAGTGGATATCAACTTAACTAAATTGATTTTAGTCAACTAAAAGATTGTACATTGGAATATTCTCATTTAAAACTCTTCTGTGTAAATATCTTATACGTATATATAGTTTAATTCTGTCTAGAAGAAGCAGATATGAAGGAAACAAACCAACAAACAAAAAAAATGAAAGATACTGAGAAAATGCATCAGTCAGAAGATGACTTTGAGTCCTCGATGACACCATCAGAACGTATTAAGGAAATCAAGTCTAATGAGAAATCGATGTAATTGTTATCCAATTAGCAATGATTGAGTGAATTAGGGATTAAAGTGA
>NW_011887745.1:1484606-1486851 GCF_000806365.1 Fopius arisanus | reverse complement strand
TACAGAATTTTTCGATTGAGTCATTATCTTTAAAAATAGCTCAACAGAGACAAGTGTTTTTTGCACATTTTAAAAAATGAAAAAAAGAGTGAAAAAAGATGTAAAAAATAAGTTAAAGTATTTATGGTAAAGAAAACCAAGAGGAAAAATCGTAAAGTAGCCCCACCCTTTTAATAAATTGAAAGATTATCCAAAACTACATAAAATTTTTAGGAAGTTCTATCACATTTTGAATCATAATTTTTTCCTCAATTTAATAATCGTTTCTGTTTTTCAAAAAAAAAATTTGAAAAATCAGAACTTAACACAGTGTCTTATGCGAAAATCAACATTTTTCGTTGTCGTTAAAGATTAAAATCTGAATTTTTGATTATTAGACGTATAAAAATCACGGAATGTTTTGACACTTCGTAAAAGATAATCCACCGTTTGGAGAATAAGTTCTATTATATGTTTATAACAAGAAAATGTTTAAATGTTTAAACAAAAAAATATTTATATTTTCCGAAATTTAATTTAGATAATATTGACTATACATGAATTTGTTGGAATTTTACTCATGCAATCAGTTGGAAAATTTGGCAATTGAAAATATTCAAAAGTACTATATCCGGTCGGTAAATTACCGACCTGAGGGTAGAGCTACCTTAATAGAAAATTCACTATTAAAAGCTTAACTTTTTGCATGTTTTTGTCATAAAATGTTTTCACTAAAACTGATTACAAAACACTTTGTTTTGCAACGCGACAAATGTTTTGTTAACTTGAAAAAAAATTTAATAATGCAATATTTTTCCTCTATTTTTCAGATTATTCATATTGATTCACTGACTGCTAAACCTATTGAAACAAATTTCAATAAAGGAACAGTGCCGATTCAATTACTTGGCAATTCCGTCACAACAATAACAATTTTAAAAGAAAAAGGAAGTGATGGAAGATGCGGTGACATGGAAGCAGAAATCCCATTGGTGAAAAAATTCGATGAAATTCCACAGCACACTGGAATTATCAGTAAGTATTTTAACCATTACATTATTATTCATATCAGATTTTCACGAATGCCAAAACTTTACTAAAATTTCGGTAAAAATCTTTTATAGGAAAATCTTATTTAATTCTCTTTTTTCTGTACAATTCCTTCTACACGGAGGAAAAAACCCAGGAAAAATTACGTGACTAATCACGTAATCGTGGGCTGGAGTGTCATTTCCTTGATTTTTACTGGAGAATTTGGGAAAAAATGAGAGACGAACAGTCAATTTTATTATTTGCTCTGGAAAATTTACGTGACAGTCACGTAATTTCTTACGAACTTGTAAAATTTACCACAGTTCCGGTTGAAATTATTCCGAGTGAAGTAAAAATTATCTAGTTTCACTTGAATTTTAAGTGACGTACCGTAATTTTTATGTGACCGAATTGAAAAATTTCTAGACAGCGTTGATACGACTGTTGGTCATACCCGATCGCGAATCATTGTCTATGTTCGGATCACGCCACCCGGCAAATTACTATTGTCGGACGGATAATTAGTATATTGTGCCTCTAGGGAGTAAAGTATTTTCTGACGAAATGTGAGTATAATCATATCAGAAGTCAGAAAATACTTTATTTCCGTGAGGCACACAATATTTTATTCTCGTAGGGACTGGAAACGGCGATCTAACCGAGCGACGCGAGGTTAGAATCGTACTTTCCAGTCCCGGCAAAATTTGCGGAACTGAGTATCGTTATTTTTCTATCTCCCAAGGTAACTTTTTACCGACCCACTGGTAAAATGTTCTGAATGATCGGCACTTTTTCCGACTTTACATCTCGCCGCACGTTTACCTTTCACACATAAATTTTTACGGAACTTTTTGCGTATTTTTTCCAGTATTTTTCTCTCCGTGTATTAAAATAATTTCTATAGAAATTTCTCGGCATAAATTTTCAACACGTTTTTTTTTCATTCTCTTCTAATTTTTTTTCTATTTATGGCAAAAGATGGAAAAAACATCTCTGTGAAAAAAATTCTATAGAAAGAGCCAATTTTCCAAATTTTTTTCAACAAAATTCGAAAAAAAAGAAAACTAATAGAATTACTTACTATCTTCGCGAGAGTTTTTTAAGAATAGAAAACAAAGTTGAACGCATTATTATTTTTTTTATTTTCAGAAGTCCAAGGATTTATCAAGTCCAACTTTGCAGTTGTAAAGCAAAATCTTGCAAATGGCTCGAATTTTATTTGCGGTTCGATTGC
>NW_011887745.1:1480914-1483011 GCF_000806365.1 Fopius arisanus | reverse complement strand
TAAGAATCCACAATTTATAATTTATAACCAGTCTCTGTGACTAATTAATCACAAATAAAATCCAAGATAAAACCAAAATTGATTGCAAGGTTTTTCTAGTTATCATTACTGTCTATTTAACTTATGTACGAATTATCAAAACGAATTAAAATAAATACGTAAAGTTAACGAATCTCATCGCTTTGCCACTTCCTTTAACTAATTTCCACCGGAATACATTAAACGCGAGAATCATTACAGGTAAGAATAAAATGAAAATCCAGCGTCGTCCTAATTTAATTAACAAATTCCAGCTTATGATCAAAAATCAATGTCCTTCGACGCGAAAATTCTCCGGACATAACAGCTAGAATTTTATGGCGCAGTCGGTAGGACGAGCTTTAACCTCCTTTATTCTTTCCTCACTAGTGAAATTAATTGAAAATTGAAATTTCATTTCACTCGGCCAATCATTTGCAATCATTTAAACGTAATTCCATTATTCAAAATTGTTTCAATTTCAATTCGAACCATTGAAGAATTTAATAATCGAAGAAATTAAAAATTTTAGACATTAATTATTCTCTTTAACTTTCTCCCTATTTTCGGCTATTAAAAAATTAATAAAATGGCGGATAGATCCTTTATTATCATCAACTATTCGGGAGACGCGGTGACCACCACCCCTGTCGGGGGTGCTGCACCCTCAGATACGCATGAGGATTATATTAAGGTTCGTGACATTGCAAATAGTATTCCTCTGTTTTCTGGTACTTCTGATCATGCATCAATCGATGAATTCGAGTACCCAATCAGAGCCAATAAAGGATCTATACCCACCGCAGATGGGAAGAAAGAACAATATATCCACCACATATTCAAAAGAGTTTTACCTCCCGCTAAGAATCTCTTAGCCAATACCCACATTTATTCGGTAGATCACATTCTACAATTATTAATTGAAAGGTATAGGGGTCAGTATAACTTTACGTATTATGCTCAAAAAGTTCGCGGCCTACTAAAATTTCAAAATGAAACCTTGCAAGATTTCTTGGATCTTTTGGCAGCACTGGTTCAATATGGTCTCAGAGCTATCGAAGGATATGAAGCCACATATAAAGCAGCCCTCGAGAAAATACTGCACGAGGATGCCCTCACAAGATTCAAGGAATATAGTCAGAGCATTAAAGATGGCATCAAACACCACAAGGTTACCAGGATATTTGACGTCCGAACCAAACTGGGCGCTGAGGAATTTAGGCCAACATTGTCCATACCCGCGTACGAGATACCTAATAATGGACAATACAATTATACTTCCCAGTATCCTTCCATACAGGGATACACCCAAGCGCCTGGGCAATCATCAACCACACCAGCGTATCTGCCCCTCAGCCACAACAACATCTGAGAGCCGGTAACGAGCCACACTATCACCAAGGGCAAAATCAATCTCACGCCCACATGCTCACACCAACTCCGTCGAACAGTCTCGGCCATGCACTGATATTCTGCACGTTTCTTCCCGCGTAGGACGAGGTGGTAGACAAAAGTGGATAGCCTGGTTAGGATTTGTGTTGAAACGGACTGTATTGGTATTAAAGGATATATGGGTCTTAAGCGTGTTAAGGAGTTCGTCCCCTAGAATGGCTCCGTAACCGCCAGGTTGATGAACGATTACGTGAAATCGGACTGCTACTTCAACATGTATTGGAAGCATAACGGTTCCCAAAGAGTCGAACACATGATTAGTTAGCCCAACTATTCTGATGATTTCTGTAGTGTCGATTATGGTGTCCGGGTTCAATGACTGGAGAGAGATCAGATTAACCGAAGCCCCTGTATCAATGAGTGCCGTGATTTTTCCTGGTTGCAGGTAAGGTCCATGCAGAGCAATCATCGGTCCATCACCGGGTTGACAAGCAGCTACCTTGTAGACCTTTACTGGCGGTGGTGACTGCTGGACATCGCGTGTAGCGATGGGTTGGTCTGGCTGCTCAGCGCACTCTGCTGGCGAGCCAGGATCCCGTTTAAATTCTGGGCTGTCACAGGCGGGTTCGGCATAGGTGATCTCTCCCTGGCTAAGCCCGTGGGGGCTCCCTCGGGTGCAAAATTCCT
>NW_011887745.1:1477517-1479012 GCF_000806365.1 Fopius arisanus | reverse complement strand
TCCTTCTGGCTTAAAATCGCTCCAATTCCCTCCGATGTTGCCGAAACATTGACGATGAATGGTTCGCTCATATCAGGGTGAAATAGTAGAGAGTCTTCCGTAATTGCCTTCTTCAGGGCCTCGAAAGCCTTTTCGTGCTCCTCGTCCCACTTGAATTTCGTGTCTTTTCTCAAGACGTTGGTGAGGCTTTTGGATTTTTCCGCATAGTCCTTTACAAATCTTCGGTAATAATTACTGAAGCCTAGAAATCTCTGAACCCCATGTTGACTTGTTGGTGCCGGCATTTCCCTCAAGGCCTTGCCTTTCTTTGGGTCTGGGTGGATACCTTCGTTATCGATGACGTGACCCAGATAGGCTACTTCCCTTCTGAAGAAACTGCACTTGTCTGGTTGAAGGGAGAGTCCACTCTGTCTGAGACGGTTGAAGAAGTGATTGAGTCGATGGACATGATCGTCCTGGGTTTTTGAATAGATGACTATGTCGTCCAGGTAGGCATATAGTTCAGAACTCTTTAAACCTGTGAGGACCTGGTCCATCATTCTTTGGAAAATCGGAGGAGAGTTCTTCAGACCAAATGGCATCCTGGTATATTCGTAATGGCCTTCCGGGCCGGTAAAGGCAGTTTTTTCACCGTCCCTTTCGTCCATCTTTATTTGGTGAAATCCACTGGCGAGATCGAATACGCTAAAGTATCTCGCTCCACCCAACTGTGACAAGATCGTGGTAATGTCGGGCAGAGGGTAAGAATCGCCAATGGTTTTTTGATTCAGTGCTCTAAAGTCTATTACGAGCCTCCAACGTTTTCTTTCCTGGGAGTCACATTTCTTAGGGACGATCCACAATGGTGAATTGTAGGGTGATTCTGAATCTTTGATGATGTCTTGTTCCTTCATTGATTTAATCTGTTTGTTGATTTCCTCTCGGTGTTGCTGAGGATACTTATACTGCCGTCTGAAGATGGGTACTTCGTCTGTCGTTCGGATTTTACATGCAAAGTCCTTGGCGTGACCCAGGTCATCTCTTGGCAGATGGAACACATCTGGGAATCGCTCTATTAGTTCAGTGACTTGTTTTCGTTCAAATGTCTTAAGGTCTTGCTCCGGCAGCGCTTTAAGAATTTCAATAACCCTGTTATTCAGCTGGTGTTCTTCACCCGGAAGTAATCCTAAGTTGCAGGTGCGAGATTCATCTAGCAGTGGGTCTTCCAGTGAGAATGTAGTGGTTTCATCGAAAGGTTCAAGCCTTTGTGGTGCTAGATGTAGTTGGACTGGTTCCTCTGTGGTGTTGATTACCATGGCGGTGGCTATGTTGTCTTCCACTTGGACTACCGCTTCTCCCAGGAATATTCCGGCTGGTGTATCGACCTTGGGCATTTACCCGATTCTTACATCAGGGTTGTCAATTGGAAATCCAATGACCATTCTTGTCCTCGGTGGTATTAAAGTGAAGTCATTAGGCCTATGATATTCGTACCACGGAATGGGTTTACAGGGTC
>NW_011887745.1:1473975-1476137 GCF_000806365.1 Fopius arisanus | reverse complement strand
GTGTTGAGCGCGCGAAGCGCGCGTTAAAGTGCTAGTCCCTTCTATTAAAAAAGGAAGGAGACTTGCATTTGTTTTCGACTTCAATTAATCGACTTTCGTTCAATACTCGATTATTGCTCAATGATCGATTTTTATGTTAAGGATCAACCAAAGAAATGCGGATAAAACGACTTCACCTTTTCAATTTTAAAAATTAGGGGAAAAAACAACGAAATATTTTCTGTTACTTTTCCTGACGAAATTTATATTCAAATGCTTTTTTTCATGATATGTAATGATGAACAAATGCATTCTCTTTGCTGTAATGTCAGTAATACACCCACTTAAGTTTGCGACAACCGCAAATAAAAAGCGTTCCAATTCGGACATGGAATCATTTATTATTTGGCAATTGAGTAAAACTTGATCAGGCAGTATAATCTATCAACTGAATTGTCGTACATTATCGCCTAAATTCATCGAAATTCAATCAATGAAAAATATCAATTTCGAAAGTAAGCCGACACATATTTCGATTATGTAGCAAGTTTAATAGTTACCGAAGAATAGTACATTGTGCATCAACGGCGGAAAGTTAGTGTTTTCCTGCCCGAGGGGCCCATGCTATTTTTCAATACGCCTGCAAAGGAAACTTCGTGTTTTGCTGTCTGAAAAACGGGAGGGAAGTAAATACTTTCCATCCTAGGGTAGGGTGGAATTTTACCGTCACTGTGGCCATAAAGGAAGCATCTCTCCAACTGCCCACCTGCAAGGCGGTCCGGAGGATCTACGAACAATACGTACCCTTTCTTGGCCTCAATGTTCAGTTCAATATCGATACCCCGATATAGAGGATAGATTCAACAGAAATTCGGGTGTGAGGCCTGAGAAGTCGCGGACAACCAATGGAATAATTTATTTCTATTTTCTCAATGCTCATCATTACATCCACACATTTTTTTCTAAAAGCGCCCTCCCATTCTGTGGCCTGTTCAATTGTCAACGGGAAATAAAATCGAAGTGATAATAATGCATTGAGACATAGTCAGCAACTGATTATAATGTATTTAGCATTAGAATAGAGTCTTACAATACGTCTCGATGGAGCCACATTGAATGGAACCACATTGAAAACGAGAGCAGGTGAGACTTTAAGCTATATTTTCTTTTTTCTCTAAGTAAATGCAAGTAAAAGAATTCCAGTAAAGTGAGGAACTGAATGAGGAATTCCGTGGAAGAATTATAAGCTAATGCTAGAAGGTGAACTCGAAATCATAAAACAGTGTATATATGCCATAAAAGTCATTTATTAGTCTAGTATGTATATTAAGGTACTTACAATGTTTTACTGATTCATTAACATTATACAATATATCACAATTTTTATACCTAATAAAAAAAATTGCATGCATGTATTATATAACAAAATATTTATACTTATTCAATTACTATATCACCAGTAATCGTCGTCAGATATTCTAATTCTACCGGTAACCTACGATTATTTACCTAAACCTAAGGATGCCGCTCTTGGCCAAGATCTTCGATCGAGGCCCGGAGGTTTGTGGTAGAGGTCTCTGATTTTCTGCAGAGACCCTTAGAGGATTTAGGGGTGCAGGTGGGAGGGTGAATGGAAGGGAGTCTTTGGGCAGGCCTAAGAGCCTCAGTGCCCCTGACAGGTGGCATAATCATACGATTTACCCACCAGCTCATAGATGCGGCTCTTCTTCCTCCTGAGATGACGCCTTGCGGTGACCCTCAGGCGAGAGTCACCTTGGCAGACATTACGCCATCCCTGGGATACTCGAGCTGCCGCCAGGAGTGACTGAGGATCTAGCATCCTGAAAATAGTCTGCGTCACCTCAACTGGCAAATTCGCAATAGGATCTCTATTAGAGTTGCCGATACAGAAAAGGCGCATGAGCTTTCTAAAGAATCCCATATTGCTACTACTAGAAGAAGTCGCAGAATGACCTCTCCTGTCGAGGGGAATCCCTTTATAGAGCACCCCCCCCCCCCATGTTTCCCCCACCTTTCACTATATCGATACATATCGATGTTCAGCCACCAGAGATGACGAAGGAAGGCGTGAGGAGCTGGAAGAGGATAACGGCCAAGTCCTCGCCCGATGGATCGCCGACATGACCTCCGCGAGGGCCTCTCTCGTCGCAGAGCCCGCCAAC
>NW_011887745.1:1470148-1472113 GCF_000806365.1 Fopius arisanus | reverse complement strand
ATGCTACTCATAAGTGAGTAGGGTTTCGCAAAAATTCCCAAAATGAGTAGCGACACTATAAACTAGAGCCAGTTCAATTCGTTCATCACCACTTTCAAATGCTTCCTCCGGATTCAAAAAAATCTAAGTTTTTAATAATCGAGTGTATGTGTGGCACACAAGATTTCATGTCAGTGTCGCAATTATGTAAAACGGCAAACATTTGAGATGAATTTGCCGTACGACAGCTGCTCGAAAAGTTTGAACAAGACTATTACATTCAGGGCCTGGGCTAATTTCATTTGAGGAAACAAAGTGATTCGGGTGAGTGATGTTAATAGAGGTTGGAAAAATTATTTCGATTGCATTTTTTGCTAAAATATTTCACGCATGTTTCGAATTAATCCTTGACTACTGCCGGATAATTTATAGAGCATAAATTCCTGATACTGAATTTTGACCGATTTACGGTGATACATATTTCGCGAGAACACATAGAATTTTCTTTTTAGAAGTATCTGCCCTTCATCTACTAAAGTATGACCTTTCAGGCTTGGATACAGGGGTTTGTAGGCTTAGTCGAGGGTTTGAGGCTTAGTCGAGCCGAGAAGAAAATTAAGGTTCTCGGTGTTTGATTTTTCCCCTCACCACGCGCTGGATTTTTACCCATCATTTCCTCATCTGGCAGCACTGGCGGACTCTCTACTCTTCTCACCGTCGTGCTTCTCATTCTCCGCCGCTTCCTCTTCTTCCCCTCTCAACGTCTTCTCGACTGGCCCAGGATGTTCCGCTTGGTTACTTTTCTCTTCTGGGTACCCCTGCGACGGTGGGGGTCTTCCCGCGATGAGGTCTCCCATTTTCGGCGGTCCACCTTGACGAAAGGTGGGGGTCATCATTCTGACTGGACGGCGCGTCTCCTCCTCCACAGATCCTTGCCTGGCTTACAGTTTCTCTAGCCTCTGCGAAGCCGGGCGAGCCCTTAGGGGCGAGGAACCTTGCCAGACACGTATTCGGCAAGTAACCCGGTGTGTACTATCAGTGGAAAAGACTGTTGGAGGGTCTCAACGTTCAGCATCGATGGTTTCTCTCCTCCAAGCGTTGACGGGCTCTGCGACGCAAGAAGTTCTCGCGGAGGTCATGTCGGCGATCCTTCGGGCGAGGGCTTGGGCATTGTCCTCTCCCAGCCCGCTCCGGATGCCTCTCTTCGTTTTCTCTGCTGACTGGCGGAACATTGAGGCCGAGGGAGGGACGTATTGTTCTCAAGACCTCCAAACTGCCTCGGAAGTGGGTCACTTGGAGAGACGCTTCCTTCTACGGTCACAGCGGCGGCAAAATTCGAGCAGTGGTGCGGGCACGTAGCGTTAAGGGGGTGTGGCGACCTGCAGTTCCAACAGACTGGAGTTAGTGGGGGTGGCCCGCTCGAAGAAGCCCTTGAGGGGCCGACCTGCCCACTGGTGTGGTGGTTGGCGGCCAGGTTAGATGTTGCTGGAGTGGCCCTACTGATGGTGGACGGCTCTGGATGTTGCCCCGCTTCCATGGTTGATGACCAGGTGGGGGAGACTTGGCTAGCTTTAGGGGCGACTGCCGCTGGGTGAGTGCCGGGCTGCAGTAGGCCGGTGACGATCCGGTTGATCATACGCTGGCGTCGTGGCCTTCGCATTTTGCTGCTCGAGAGGATGGCCTCCCATCCGGTCTCCTCTCGGCTGGTAGTGGCCGGGGACTCGACGCTCGAGGTGTGATGACCCTGCTTCTATCATCCGGAGGTACACTGGGCTAGCTTTTTCCTCCGAGTCCACCAGATCCGCCTACCATACAGTACGGTGCCGGTTTCCCGTCGCCTCCTCAACTCCGAGGTCTGGTTGACTCTCGGCGAGGGGAGCCTGCCTGGGCTCTTTGGTCACGTCGGAGGCTCCCGGGCAACTCCCTGGTGAGAATGGCCACTCCTAAGTCGGCAAGGGGGCATATGGGTCGGGCTGAACATCCACG
>NW_011887745.1:1460991-1463448 GCF_000806365.1 Fopius arisanus | reverse complement strand
TCGGGTTTACATCTTGAGGAAAACCCGCGAGTCCTCGATATTTCAGAAAAAAAAAGATAAGAATGGTGGGATTTCGAGAGTTCCCATGATTTTTTCCAAAAAAAAAGAGCAGATGATTGTCGACTAGAAAACGATTCACGCCTAAGACATTCGACCTCCTGTAATTCAAAGAACATATTTTTAATAGGAAACATCGTGATCTCCGTTCCTCTCCTGTCCAGTTATTCTATCCTCACTCTTAGGCCCATCATCCAGCTCTCCAGCTCATTCTTCCTTGTTTTTGTTATTACTGTCAATCCCTCGATGATCATGTTCTTTCTTTTTTCTCTTCTGAAGCCCAGCTCAACTTGCCATTCTTCTTGTCATCTTTCCTAGGAGTGGGTTATTGTCCAGTGTTATTTGCCTCTCTCCTGTCTCACTTCTTCTTTCCCTGTTCTCATTCGTTCCATTTCCTTTTCCTTCTCCTTTTCCTTTTTCCTCCTCTTGGTTCCCCCGTCGATCTCTCTATTTTTACTCCTCCCCGCCCCTTAGTTCCGTTGCGGGCCCTCTATATTCCTTCAACTGCTCATTCTGCTTTTCTTGTTCTCCCGTCCCTCTCTGTCGTCCATGGTTCCCCTCACTTCTATTGCTTCCACTTCATATACTAGTGTCATCATTTTCTTGTAGGGAGTCTTCGTAATAGGCCTGTGTCCTTTACCCTCCGTGTACCTCGTTCCCTCCTTCTTCCTCAGCTACCCACGCACCCCTTGTTCCTTCCCCTTCTTTATTTCCTTACTCAACTATACCCCCCCCCCCCCTTCCAACTCAACTTTTCCTCAACTTTTCCTGCAGGTCTCTGATTTTATTCTATTCTATTCCGCTTAATGGCTATATCCCACTCCTAATAGATATAGGGCAAGTGCCGATTCCTTCTCTGAGTGTGTGACGACCCCGGCCGTCGCAGTTCCTACTCCGTCCACGACGCAACCTCTACCTCAAGGGGCAACCCGTCACCCACGAAAATCTAACAGGCATCTAACATGTTCAGAAATGATTGATCATATAATTCGCACCGAAATACCAGATCCAAAAGGAGGACCAACACTACATTCAATTATAATGCAACAAATGATACATGGACCTTGTGGAAATTGGTGTATTGAAGATAGTAAATATTGAAAGCGTTTTCTAAAGCCTTTGCATTGCGTTGGGTTGCCCCTTGAGGTAGATCGGCGCGTGGCGCTGTAAACTTTTCAGATAATAATATGGAATAATAATAATACAATACTAATATAGGATAATATAGAATAAGATCCAATATTTATTTTGAGCACGATTTTAAAGTGAGTCTTCAAACATTTTCTTGAGAAAAAAAATTTGGAAAAACCTTTTTAAACATGTAGTTCCCATAAGTGCCGCGCACTTGCATTTTCAGTCAAACTGTTATGGAACTGCAGTGTTTGTTCGTACTATGACGTGGTATTTCGATCTTGATTTCGACCGTTCGCCGGTTCGAGATGTCCTGACGAGAAGTCAATCATTGGCAAGGCACGAGTCAAACTTAATTAATTTTCGTTTGTCCTTATTTTATTTTTCTTTTGCTTTTGTCACGAATTATTGTGCAAAATGCTCGCCGCTCATTTTGGATACCTGATGGAATTTTACGAGGCATTTATGCAGTTCTATTACACGATTTTCTCGTGCAGAAGCATGAGAGGAAATGGAATTCCCGCTGTACCGAAGAGCTTTCCGGGAAAACAGAATGGTGGCGCCAGCGTCCGGAATAAGAATTATTCTATTAAAAATTATATATATTAAAAAGATGATGAGGAAAAAGAGGAACAATTATTGGAAGGCGCTAAATAGCAATATTGATTAAAAACGGTTTACCAAATCTACAACCCACTAGAAATCAATAGTAAGCTACGTATTCTTTATTATTTTTCTTTATAAACTTGATAGATCGCTTTCAATCGTTATCGCGATTAGCACCTTTCAATAATTTGCCTTTTTTTTCATCATCTTTTTTTAACTATTCCAGTGGATACCGCAACGCTAATTTGATCCCCAATTTTAATATATTTTAGGCTAACCACATAGAATTCAAACCAAAGATCACCTTCGATGAGCAGTCCATGAAGCTTGAAGCCCACAGACATCCAGAGAGACAGCTGGCATGGAAGAACATGTAACCCAAAAATTATAACTATATATATGGGGCACTTCGACACAACTCGAGCAGCGCATGACCTCGACGCCTCTAATTTTGATCGCGATTTTTTATGGAGCTTAGCTAACTGAAAAAAAAGCACTCAATTTATTTTAGATTTTTCCTATAATTCGTTATTTTTTTGTTTAAGTCGAAAGCTAGAAAAGAAAACACCATGCTCTGAGAAACGAAAAAAATTCACAAAATTTTGAAAAAAAAAATCATTTTTTGAAACTCTCCTATATTGTTGAAGGAATTGATTTTTTTTT
>NW_011887745.1:1454786-1456681 GCF_000806365.1 Fopius arisanus | reverse complement strand
TAGTCTGATTTATTTATTTCTCTTTAAATTAGGATTTATTTTTCTGTTTCATCATATTTTGTTTTGCACTGCATCGAGTCATGTTTCATCGCTCATCTGGGATACATCATGGGATTTTTCAAAGGATTTATGGAGCTCTTCTACGATGATTTTCTGGTAGAAACTAAGAGAGAAATTACATGGGAAATCAGCATTCCGGCTGTACCCAGGAATTTTCGGGAAAAACAAAGTGGTGGCGCCAGGGACCGGAGAAAGAAATTATGGTAAAGTACTATCTTACCAATCTCTAGGTCGGCGATCGTTGTGGGGTTTATGCCAGCCGCAGCCCGTTGCGAACTCTGGGTTACCACCGAGATAAATTCAAAAATATTTATACCTCCAGAAGAGATGAGTGAGAAGTCTCGTGCATCTACACAAGCACCTATTATAAAAAATGAAATGACTTGAAGTCTATAAATTCAACGGTGAAATTTAGGTAACGTGTGAGGATGGTATTGTATCCTTTTACCAAAATCATTTCTACTCAAGACAACAGCATGGCGAATTATAATTAATAAGTTATTGGGCTCATTAATCAAGAGAATGTGAACCGAGATGCTATTAATTCAATATGAATTATTTATAATAATGGTCTTAGGGGTCCCAGTATTAATTTTTCTCAGTTATGTGTCAGTTGCACTCCTCTCTAAAATACTTGCCGATTTGATTCGCTGTGTTAATCAACAGCCAATTGAAAAGTTCATGTATCGGTGATGAGCCAATGATGGCGTTGACCGGCTTCTTCGCCTGTCTAGAATGGTCATACCACTATTAGCAAACACTTTTCGGCTGGACGCCTAGTTGATAGCATGCAAATTTTTGTCAGCGCTAACTGTTAGTTTTGTTGGATATTTGGCTGCGTAAAACCACAGAGGGAAAGGTTAAGATTTTTTGAGAAATTGTGATTTTTTAAGAATTGCGATTCCATAGAAGCAAATCTGGAATTCATTACTATTGTTAATTTTTTTTTTGTTTTATTGGCCGTGGCGTATCACACCATTTTCTACTTTTGAGATTCTTCCTTTGTTTGAACTTGTTCTGTAGTCATTGTATCGAAGTTAAATGAATTGTTGATTTGTTAACTCGTGATTACTGTCAGAGTTTTTACTTTGGTAAGAAAAACTTAACCGATTGTAGTGACGACTCTTGCCTCTCCTAATTTATGTTCTTGGTCTTATTGTCATTGTTAATATCGATTTTCTTTTGTTCGGTGATTATTAGAATCTCGAGGTCATTGTTTATAGCAAGCCAACGTTACTACACTCGAGCTACCAGCTTAATATCACTGAAGTTTATATCAGTTGAAGTTTTGTATTTTATCACCTTGCCCTAGATTTAGACTTGAATTGGGAAAGGTCCGGTGGCGAAGTCTAGGCTCCTATCCGCAGTGAAAAAAACGCCAAGACACACGATTTGTAATTGATAATGATGGTTCAACTATTTATTCAATACAACACTTCCGTATATAATCGAGGTGGTCCAAAGGAAACTGCAGAGTCTATCCTGTTGGCATTAAAATTGGACACTGAACAATGGTTAAGAGTACTTCTACACACGGCAGCTCTTCGATGATGATCTGCTCCCTTCAGGAATTTGTGAAAGAGGGAGTAGAGGAAGATTCCCCGGCCCGAAAAACGCTTGAATTTATGCATCTCCTCTTCCCTGCGAAACCCCTTTTTTTGTGGGCGCCGGGCTACACGGAGAGAAAAGTCCAAGAAAAATTACTGTGCCGAGCCCTACAATCGTGGCGCAAAATGCTAGAATACTAGAACTTCTTTGATTCACAAATAAAAATTACTATCAATATGTCAAATTTTCTTATACATTCCGTAATTAATCATGTGTGGCTCCATAAA
>NW_011887745.1:1443406-1453621 GCF_000806365.1 Fopius arisanus | reverse complement strand
CAAATCGGGCTCCGACATGTATCTGTCGTAAACTTTGTAATCAGTCAGATGACATAATTAAAGTACTAAACTCTAATATTTGAATACCTATAAACTATTGGTGGGATTTATCCCTTCGAGCGTAGAACCTACAGTAAATATAAGGACCCCCCACGCAGGTACAACACAATGAAAGATCTTCCGTAAGTTCAAAGTCAGGCCAGAAGACTGATACTAATACATACGAAACACGTAAGCTACAATTAATGTTCTTCGTGCCAAATAGGCTCATTTAATATTCATAATTTAAGTATTCAATGAAGATATAGCTACATCACAACCTTCCGACGACGTTCTATCTTCAGAATCACCTTCCGATGTTCAAGAACAGGCATCAAGCAATCGTACAAAACCATCTGCAAGATGGAAAGGAGTTCACAAATTAACTACATCGAAAATATCCAGCCTATTTTCATTTGTCGTAGGACTGGTAGTTTCGTTCGATTGTGCTTGAAAAATGATCAGGAAAAATTATGGTAGGGTTAATGGTTATGCCACTAGAAGCGGTACGTAAGGCGGTTTAATTATTGACTACGGGACTGGACAAATGATAGCGAAGCACATTTCGCTGTAGAGAGGAATTTTCTGTGGAGACGAAAATTTATGTGCAATAGCTCGCGTTTAAGAGACTTTAAAACCTTTCCACCACATGGTAAAATTATCAGACAAGAATCACTCCTCCAAAGGATTAAAAAATCTATTGTATTCAATACTAAAAAACAAACACCATGATCATGAAATGAATAAAAATTCAATTGGTTATTTGCATAGATGCTTCACATATGCTCACCGACAATGGCACTGCAGACAATTCCATTCTACGCTTTTAATGATCATAAGAATTGTACTGATGATTGGTATGATTATGTGGAAAATCCAGCGGAATATACACATCGTACTATTGGTGAGGGATTCCTCAATCAAACTCTACTCACAGCGGTCAATAATATCTTGCAAGGACTCACCAAAAATGCTGAAAAATATTCACATGTCGCTTTTAGGCAATGCGACGAAAGTTTAAATGCAAAAATTAGGTGTAAGGCGCCCAGGAATTTGCGCTATAGTCTAACAGAGTCTATAGATTTTAGAATTGCTACTGCTTACTGAGAAGAGTGAAGGTGAGAGTCACATAATCTCGATTTTCGAGAGACTAAATTTGACAATCGATGACAATTTACGTAAACGCCTCGAACACTCAGAACACAGGGCAGCTGCCAATACTGATAAGGCAATTACACCTAAAACCAAAGCAAGTCGTCTTGAGCTCAAGAAAAAGAGATAAGCCTGGCATCATCGCAGGGAAAGGTCTGAAGGGGTCATATATCAATCTCACGTCGGATTGATGACTGACCTAACTATTAATCAGCCATCAATGAAAGACATAGTCGTCCTTCAAAATCCAGACTATCAAGTTGTTGATTTCGATTTTGAAACATCAGAGTTGAGTGGCAACTGCGATATCCTCCAGATTGCAGATTGGCACTGTCTCCACATCTTTCATTACCTATGTGAAGCCCTCCAAACTTGTTGATCCAGGTGCAACCAAAGTTCATGGCTCAACCAATGTTTCAGGTGACCTTTACGTCGATGGAATTCCTCTGCTACCCCTGACTCTACGCAATAAACGACAAAAAAAATATGGTTGAAGCTGGTATCGGCTATGATAATTTGAACAGTACTTTCAGGAAAACAAGGCAGAATTGGAGCCTTTAAAATATTTAGTAATAATGTTAAATATAAACCTCGATAATTCAACCCTCAAGAAATGTATCGAAAGATTACAGATCCCCTTGAGAAGATAAAGGAATAATTGTTCATTTTCAAATTTTTTTATGAGATTATAAATTATACCTACATATTTTATTAGTTTTTTGGATTTTAGAAATAAAAAAAAGAAACTGAAAAAAATTGATAATGATGTTCTTATTGTATAGATAATTTTTTCATATTTTTCCATTTTCTTTTTCAATTGTGTAACTTTAATTCATCAATAATTGATTATCTCATCATTAATTCACACCTTGTGTACTCGCGCATGTGTGTGCGTGTGTGTGTTCATTTTTTTTTCATTCAATTAAGACTTGTCAGCTTCGACTCAGCCTATATTCCGAAATAAGATTGCCGCTAATATGTATAATTTAGGAGCGATCACGCAGCTTTTACAGATAGAATTCCGATACAATGAAATGACAATTACCAAAACGATCGCTCAAAATATCGCCATCCCCGTATAATACCCAGGTATTTTCCTACAATGAAGTACTCTCTGTTAATTCATTACTAGAAGAATTATGCAAATTTCATTCGTAGTGTTACGTCAGAAGACGTATCGCATGTTTCAATGAAATTAAAAATTTAACGAACTACGAAAACAAAAAAATGAAAGAACGTAAAATAAAAAAAACAATGAGTAATATCGATCGAAATCCCGTATTTGAACGAAGTTTAAATTTTGATCGATATTACTCGTATAAAAAAGAAACCACAAGATCATTTTTTTTTATTGTTCATACGAGTCCAAGTCACCTTCACTTAGATGGTCAGGTCGAGTGACGTCATTCATATAATTGTAATATAATCGAGTTGCTAGGACAACAAAAACAAAAATATGTATTAAAAAATAGAAAAAATTTTGGTGAATCGAAAAAATAGTTCGGAAACAATTAACATAAGGAAAAACGGAAAATAGATAAATTAATCATTATAAAATAATCATCACGTGATTAAGTGGAACCCTTGCAATTGTCTCCAAGTGCGTTATCACTACGAGACTCAGGTGTCCGTACCTGGTGCATCGACATCGTTCGATGTCCCCTCCTTTATTAGCACATCCTAATTTATATCCATGCACAGATTAAGACAATTGAAAAAACGAAACTAAAGGAGTGCACACAAGCACCGAAAGCCAGTTAGCCGTCACTACTTATGCAGTTAGTTAGTTGGTTGTGACTACTTACATAGGTTTAGTATTGAGAAGTATTGTGAGTAACAACGAGGATGTAGTCAGTCTTCGTCAATCGTAGTCGTCAATAGTTATAGTCAGAGAAGTATCCCTTAGTACGAACAACTCGAATTCCTTTTCCCGCGGTTTCCTTCGTGTTTCAATTCCGCGATTTTATAAAAGTTTGAACCAATAAAATTATGTGACATAATCTATTAGTGATCGAAAATTGAGGTAATTTAAATTTTAAACATTTAACCAGTGATAAACATTTGATTAGTTTTGGAAGTCATCGATGATCAAGGAGCAAAATTCACGGAACTTGGATTACATCAAGAAAAACTACGGAAAAATTAGATGAGTTGAATTTTTTTTTTATTGTTAAATTTTTTTCTTTTATACACAAAAATGTGATTATAACAAAATTGCAATTTATAATAGATTCCATCAATTAAAGCGATCAAAGAGCAAAACGGAAAAACTGTAATGAAAATTTAAGTCGTGGAAAAATAACAGGAATTTTGTTTAATCAGATAAATTTTACTTTAATAGTTGAATAAAATTGGAATTGTGAATTAAATTTTTTATTTTCATATTATTTTAGCAATTCACCCTACTCCGATCCCAAGTTATTTCCGAAAGATAGGCTCAAAACAGGAGAAATTAATACTCATAGTTTTGCACTATTTATTTGATAATCACTATCAAATATTTAATGGAAAATGTGACATAACAGAAGTTTATAATCAATATAAAGATGGCATTATGCTAAGTGTAATAAATGCATCAATCGATATATTGAGATTGTTAACAGAACTGATTAATTTCTGCCAAGAGTGCACTGTATTTTCGATTTTCCTTTTTGAAATTTGCCTTTGAAAAAAAAAACAAAACTCTGTTTCACTGCGTTCCATTATTTCTTTTATAAAAACGTCGTCGAATATATAGTACATATAATAGTTTTGAAGTGGGTATTATCATCAACCCGAACCAATGCAGCCCTCAGGCCCATGAATTTTTCCCTTTTCATCAAATAAATAAAATTTCTTTGCCAAATCACCGAATAAAATTGCTTCTGAATTTTTTTGCCATAATATATAAAATTTATATTTTAAATATATAGCGTATACTTAATCGTTCCACTTTCTAAGTCAATAGCAACCGTTCTAACCTAGTCGTAGTAGCAATTGGCACTCAACATTCCACTCCCATGCTGTTTCGTGCGTATGAATCCCGTATTGACAACACTATAAAAAAAAATCTTAGGTTATACTGGTCAGAAAATTTTCGACACAACGTGTTTGTTTATATTAATTGAATTGAAACCCACGGTGAAACGACAAGGAGCGCATTTTTGGTGTCTTGATAAAGATAAATCAACGAAATTAAGAGCTTAATAGGATAATGCCGGTTTCAAATAGTGCGGCAAGTGCAGTGAGTAGTTCCCTGCCAAAATGGCAATTGGCATTGGCAGTTGGTGCACCGGTAGCTCTGGGCCTAGGATACATATATTACAAAAACTCAAGCCAAGGAAAACCCAAGGGGCCAGATAAGAGCAATGGCACTGCCCCGGAGAAACAAATTTCAATTGACGGTGACTCACCTGGAAAAAATATCAGGTCTGATAGACCTGAGGTTAGTTATCATTCAATAATATATTTGCCAATATTATTAGTTTCTGTCCAGTTTCTGTCCAGTTCCTGTCCACGTTCTGATTGTCCAGCAAATTGGGATCCGTTGAAACAGCAAAACATTACCAAATATATAGTGATTAGAAAAAATTGAGTCCACTATTATGATCATTAGCACGTCTTTTCTAAACGTTTTAGACACCGGCTGCAAAGGCACAGAGATATAAGACGCTTGGTAATGAAGTATTTCGCGTCGGAAAATACGATGATGCTATTTTGTACTATAACAAAGCCATTGAAGCATGTCCACTGGAAGATAAAAATGAGTTAGCAACGTTTTATCAGAATAGAGCTGCTGCTTATGATGCGCTTGTAAGTACTATTTTCCCTTATTAAATTTTGTTGAATTGCCCTGATTTTAGTGAATTGCAGGAAAAGTTCACGGCCGTCAAAGACGATTGTACAAAAGCTCTTGAATTGAATCCCAAGTATACAAAAGCACTGATTCGCAGAGCCAAAGTATTGGAAAAAATTAATGAGCTGGAGTTGGCACTTGAAGACATCACTGCTGCTTGTATTTTGGAAAAATTCACCAACTCCAGTGCTCTCCTCGCTGCTGATAGAGTTCTAAGACAACTCGGTAAGTCAATACCAGTCAAACACAGGAAATGTCATTCCAATTTTATTAAATATTCTCACTGATAAAAATATACATATATTATATTTTAGGGAAACAACATGCTCAGGAACTTTTGACGACAAAAAAACCGGTGATGCCCAGCAAGCATTTTATCAAAACGTACTTCAGCTCTTTTAGAAACGACCCACTATTATCAGCAGAGGCCATAAACTTGTTGGATAATCATGGCAGCCCGTGAGTTTAAATTTGATAATGCATCGATTAGGGGGATGGCGTTTTTTTCCACTGAGGGAAAACATTTCTACTTCCGAAAATATATTACGAAGTTCTGCACATCAATTTACATCGAATATTTGATGGCCTGAAATGAATCCTTTTATTGGCTGCGAACTTGACCTAATCTCCTGCTCAATATTGATTAATGCGTGGCAAGCAAATTAATTGTATTGTCGATGATGATTAGCCTCACGTCAACAGAGATTTTGATTTTTAATCAAACACATTGTTTTTTAACATGACATTTGAGACCTTGGAGTTTATTGAAAATATGTGTATTCATACCCCATTACTATATTCAATTAAATTGAATGACAATTGGAATTGAATACTTATATTTTTAATGAAAGACATTTTTTTCTATAAAACAAGTTTCCTGAATTCAAGAAATGTTGTCCACCCGAGCATGTAGTTTTTCAACAAAGCAAATTTTTTTCTCTCAGTGTTCAACTTGAAACCATCATATTTTTTAAGGGTCATGCGAAAAATAGTTTTGTATTTCCCGTTTGATATTTACCATTAATATACAAGATGTTCTATTGAATTGCTAAAGCTGAATATTATCGAAAGCTCAATAACAGAAAAATATATATAGTGATTAGAAAACATTCAATAACCGTCCCATTTTATGCATACGATCAGTAATATCAACTATTTATGAAGCAACAGATCCGGTTATTTGGCGAGGCCTTGTTCACCGGAATTGTTAAATTTCCGTAGTCTAGTTATTAACTTTCAATATCTTTCAATATTCTTTCAATTCTCTCACGGGTTGCGAAAACAAGATAATTGAATGAATCGTTTCAGACTGAACGATTGACGAGTGAACTATTGAGAAAATGTAGTCATTTGTATCCCCTTAGATGACACTTGCAAAATATCAGAAGCTTCAAAAGCAGGACAACAGTAAAAAATGAGTTTTAAAAGTTGTGTTTTTGCATGATATTAAATAGACCATCGATAATTGTAGTATCGTATTATTGTGCCTGCCCATAATGGAGGGAAAGTGGAAAAATTATCGATGTTCTCTTTGATTCTATGCGTAACAGCTGTTAAATTACTTGTTCTTATTATGTGCTGCCTCTGAAATTTTTTAAATATTGCAAGCAATGTCTATGTAGTAAATGTAGTAGATACGAATCATTAATGAATTGGCTGCATTATTTAATTATGTACTTTTTTATGGTTAATCAATAAGGATCTGAGGATATTTATTTTTTTTATTCTTATTTTTGAGTAGTAAAATCCAGGGCTAAATAATTCTTTTGATACTTATTGCTATTTTGCGTTACGAAATAGACCCCATGGCCCATTACATGACAACTAGTTCTTATTACATTTCAAACTCGTACATTAGAAGGAAAAAATCCTATCGTTAATTCAATAAGGGAAGAACAAAAAACATCAGATAATGGTATAATTGTATCATTTTCAGAGTAAATGTCTGAAACAGGTCCACCAAGAAATAATAAAGTGAATTTCGGCCTCGAAGTCACGGGCTCTTTAACACCACCACATCCCCGCGGTGGCCCTGGGTAACGCTATGAGCGGTATAAAAATGCGCTTAACTTCTGTTTTAATTGTTTCCAAAGACTCATTTTCAGAGATTCGAAAACAGAAAGAAAAAAGCCTCAAATCTAGATATACAACGAAAAAATCGGACCGATGAACCTGTTCTAGACATTTTCCCATTTTAGAAGAGGGAATGCAAAAAAGCAATTTCTTGGACGCTTTGCACGCAGAAAACGTTTTCTGCACCAGTATCATACAATTTTGTATGATACATATATGAAAAAAGTACTTTGTGACGAGTTGGATTAGAAACCTCACCTTCGGCACGGCTTGTAATTCTTAAACTCGTCAAAATATTTTTTTTTCATTAATTCTATGACATTATACTGTTACTTTATTTCATCCTTCGAAAAGTCATACAATTATTCTGAGGTGAATCGTAATTTTTCGCTGTCAATTCAGCCATAAATTACCGAACGGAACGGGAAGATTCCGAAATAATTCCGTAAAATTTTCCTTAACGATTTTTCGCGTGCAGGCATTTTTTTTCACAATTACGGCAAAGAAACGTAATTTTTATTGAATATTCCTCTTTTAATCGTTTAATGGAAAAATCCTCCAGATATATTATCATATTTTAAAACGAAATCACTATTGTTTGAAGTCTCCTTAGTTCACTAATCCTTCCATAGCCGCAGTGCTGTAGCCTGGGGTTCCGACATTTTTGCGAAGCCTGAAATTTTGCAAATCGTTGCTTAATGACTTCATCAATGAATTTAAAAATATTCATAAAATTGACTGCATTTTTTAATTCCCACTTTCTCATCCGATTATCATTCATCGTAAAAATAAAGAAATACTGAAATGGCAAACAGTTTGAGCTATTAGGAATGGGTTTATCTTTTAGCCATTAATAATTCCACAGCAAAATGACCAAAGATCTTTCTGGGGATAAAAAAAACAATTAACGGACGTTCTTCAGTGGAATGATCATTCAATCACAGATTGTTTTTACAGGGGATTGACGAATGCTGTCGAAGCTTTCAGAGGCGAGAGATACGATGATATAATTCCAATTTGCACAGCAGAAATAGAAAAAAGTGACACTAGTTTATCTGATAAAATGCAACTTCTCTTACTGAGAGGAACATTTTATCTTCTCCTTGGGCAACCTGACAAAGCGATAGGTGATCTGAATGCAGTAATAAGTAATGAATCGGCGAGTAAAGAAGTCCGAGTCAATGCATTGATCAAACGAGCGACGATGCATATGCAGTTAGAAAATTCGTCCCAATGTTTGAAAGACTTCGAAAAGGCAGTCGAAATTTATCCAAACTGTGGCGACATTTATCACCATCGTGGACAGGTATTTCATATACTTCACATATTTTTTAACTCGTACATTAATCGTTTAGATTCATTAGAATGTATCAATAAATTTTTTCGTATAGGTGAATTTACTCTTGGAAAAAGTCAATGAAGCGAGAGAGGATTCCGAAAAATCATTGAAGTTGAATCCTGAGTTTGGAATCGCATACGCACAGAAATGTTACACCGATTATCGTCATGCAGCACTGAGTAGAATGCCGAATCTGCTTGAATCTGCGATGGAGAACTTTGAAAAGTCTTTCGAACTCTTCCCAGATTGCTGTGAATGCTACACCCTGTATGCCCAGGTCAGTTACATTCTAAATTTAAGGTTCGGATAGAAATTTTTAGTTAATCTATATGTTGAGAAAACTCACCGCTCTACATTTTTCCGGGCGCAAATAGTCATAACGCAAATATACGCCATGCACTGTACAAATATAATAAACGGAAAATATGGTAGAAAAATGTCTGCAGGACCAACCAGAGCTAGTCAATATCGACCAGTCGGACTTGACAATACTGACATATGACAGAAAAAGTCAATTTAAGGTCTGCATAAACTATCTTTCAAACGTGATTTTTAGTTTGAATTTAATAGTGTTAGTCAAAAATACATAAAAGCCAAATTGTGTTGCTGAAACCACTCAACTGTTTATAATAATAAAGAAAAAGAGGAAAAAATCTTGCTGGGGAGTAAAGAGTCATATTGAGTTTATAGGGGTCTACCAAGTTGACAAAAAAATAATGAAATACACAATTTACCATGCATATTTGAGAGTCGATTTCGATTCCATATTATTATTGACTGTCAAATGTATTCTTCTTCGCAATAATGATAACTGGTAAAGTGTCTATTTTTTATTAATTCTGTAAACTTGGCAGATTCCTTTAAATCAATATGGCTTTTTAAGCCACCATCTCCCCCCCCCCCCTTCCGCTTTATTATTCCTCTTTTTAATCATCATCTTTTTATAGTCATTGTAGTGAATTCTCTAACACAATTTGTATTCACGATTTTTATATATTTTAGTCATCACGTTCCACAGATAGTCCCCCCGGGCCTTCATTTTGTTATTCTTACTATTATAGTATGTCCGTGAAATTGAATTACTTGTTTTTCTTTATATAAAGCTATTATTTCCCTAGGGACTAGAAAGTGCGATTCTACCGCACTTTTCCCTACGACACACAGAAGTATTAGTATTTTCTCACTCATGTGAACCTCGCAATTCATTGGAATAATACTTTACTCTACAGACACAACATACTATTTCGAACTTTTTGGGATGTAATGGAGAGGTAACTCAAAAGATTAAAAACTTAAATTTCGCCGATCACACTGTTTCCAGTGAGAAACAAAAATTATCAAAAATGAAAAATGCACACGCGCAGCTTCAAATCGACAATATCGGAGTTAGGAATATTAAAAAAGAAAACACGCCAAATACGAATGGATTTGTGAATATATGTTTCACTATGAGAAATAATAGAGCAGCAAAAGTAATCTGAACTTTACTAACTCTCAGTCCAAACACGTTGTTTTCCAATTTTCTAAACGACAAGCTAGAAAAATGAAAAAAGGCTTAAAATATGTTTGAGAAACAATATCATTGTTAGGAATAGTTCAAATAAAAACATCTGCGTAGTAAATAAACATTAATCTCCTGAAATTTCCTATTTTTCCGTTTAGCTACTGGTTTTCTATATATAAATAATTAATTCATTTCCGTCTCAACCATAAGTATCTTAAATGAAATTCTGGGAATCCCCATTGAATCAATAGTTTCATTTGTTTATTTCAAAAG
>NW_011887745.1:1417809-1441831 GCF_000806365.1 Fopius arisanus | reverse complement strand
CAACCCTTCAGGGCTTTGCAATATCCCTTTCTCATATACGTACTTATAACCTCTTTTCTTGACACAATATTTCAACAATCCCCAATTATCACTGAACGCCACAAAACTCGCGTGAATTAGAAATATTTTCTCAACCTAGAACGGTTAAGAGATTCCACACATCGCAAAGTATAGAAACACCTGCAGGTATTTGGTTAAAATTCATAAATCGTTTGCACGAAGAGAGAATAAAGAGAAATTGATAAAAACATTCTTATTGTGCCCGAATATTATTGAATAAAAAATAATTAGTTAGTACATTTTAAAAAAATTTCAGATGCTATGCGATGCACAGTCGTACGAAAAGGCCGACGAATACTTCTCGAAAGCCATTGAAAAGGACCCAAAAAATGCGACAATCTACGTACATAGGGGACTACTGCAACTCCAGTGGTGTGGAAATGTTATCAAAGCTATGGAATATATCAATAAAGCCCTAGAGTTGGATGACAAATGTGAATTTGGATATGAAACTTTAGGAACGATCGAAGTCCAAAGGTAAAATATTTACCGCTTTAGAGAGATAATTGAGGAATAGAGCAGTGAAACACTTCATTTGAAATACTTCATTCGACTGTAAATTATTTCGATTGTGTGTCCCCTAATACTTTGACTGCAGCAAAATTGCGCAGTTATGCAAAAAGTAATGGGATTATTTAAAGAATCGCAAAATGATTTTGTCTGCTATTTTACTACTTTACTTTCTCATTTAATTTCTCGTAACAGATTTTCATAATGTCTTCCTCAACATTTCAGAGGCAACCTCAAAGAAGCCATCAAATTATTCGACAAAGCTTTATCATTAGCTCGAACGGCTCTGGAATTAACCCATATATTCAGTCTCCAAGATGCTGCAAAGGCCCAGTTGAAAATCGGTGAAAGATTAGGTGCTGATTTTATCTTTGGAATTCCAAACATGTCGTAATCAACTTCTCAAGGACACATTGTAAATTAAAAAGTAGCAAAGTTTTAAAAATTATAACTTTTACATTATTGTTTGATTCGTGATACACCAATATTTTCTGTCAATTTAATCATTACTGAAATAAATATGGGAGCCTCGCGAATAAAAAAAACTCCAATGAAATTCAAATAATTGGTAATATTTTCCAAATTTACCTAAAAACTAAATCCTTTACCATGATTATTTCTACTGAATTGGTAAAGTGCCTGGATTAATTCTTCTCGCCATTCAGTCCAAATTGCATAAACATTCGCATGTTATCTCAAGCGATTTGATTGTGAGCAATTATTGCATTTAATTTAGTACATAATCTGAAACATGCTGATAAATTAAATATATGACAGTTGAAATGCGAAAAAATTGTGTTGTGTGAAACTTGTAATGTTACAGAATTTCCGTAGTAAGTTTATGAATCCACAAACAAGTGCGTTAATGTTAAAATCTTTACAACTAATGCTTTCAGACATTCGGCAATTTCTCTCGAAAGTCTTTACACGATTATCTACATCGATTTCTTGGGAAAATACTTGAAATCGTTATTTGTACAGAGATTTTCACGTTAAGGAATGACGCTCATACAGACTGAATTGAGAATCCAAATACTTGACTCATAATATTGTATATGTATACAAAACGCATTACTCCAGTTTCACTCTTCCTAGCCACAGGAATCGTGATTCATGAGAAATGTACTTCAGAATCATAATGTTTTTGGGTGGTAAACATTGAAGGAATCAATGCTAGAGCCTACCACGGAAGTTCCGTAGGAAATCGTAGACGTTATTTTTTTTTCTCTATTGTTATTGATAGTATTTTATTTTTACTTTCTATTGCATCGCAGAGTGAAAGAGCTCTATAAAATTATGTTATGATAGGTTGTAAAATTATGTTATCCCGTATTCAAGTACATAAGCACCTGAAACAATTTGTCTAGTGATTGATAATTGTGAAACCCTGCCTACTTAATTTCCTTTTCGTATTCCAGAAGAATTTGAATTGCCTTACAGTTTTAGAATTCTTGAGCCGTGAAAAAAAATGATTTTTAGGTAGGTGTCCATTATAGAGACTCCACGAATAATTAGCACTGAACTATTGATTTCTCTGAGTCAAGGGAAAAGAGGGATATCATTGTAAATTGTAAGGCAGTCTTAAGCAGAGAGTCTTGATCCCTTAGTCGCTTCAAAAATATCTCAAGGAAATTTTTTATAAGATATTCTTCATAATTCAGTCTGGCCATCATGTTCTATCTCATATGGTTACATAACTCTTCTTTAACGCTTCCTATAGCCTTATATTCACCAGAATAGTTTCTTATGACCTAGTCTTGCAGTAGTATATGTCAACACAATTGCGGGTAAGTGTTTTTGGGCCTCTGGTAGGTTTATACCACGAGTCGAAAGCGAGTGATATAAACCCACGAGCCTAAAAACATTTTTCCCCAATTGTATCGAAATGTACTATTTGACTTTTTTGTGATGATGCTTGGTTGAGTTTTGAATTTTTACCTGTTCATAGCTGAAATTTTTCAGTCTTGTGATGATGTTTTGTCGCTTTCTATACGTCGTAGAAGATGGAAGCTAAAGGATATCGGATAAAAAACGCCAAAAGTGAACATGCAGCCTGCAAATTACAAACAAAAATCGTTTAGAGAATCATTGACACAGTGCAATCAATCAAATGATAAAAAAGAAAATAAGTATGAAGAGTACAGAAGATAATGAAAAAATATAAATTTCCTAGAATTGTGAAGTAATATTTGATTCGGTCAGACAAAAAAAAATCGGCTTCATGAATATTTCGAAAACAAATTCGCAAGATTATAGGCGGAAAATGAATTGTCAATATAGTGGAAAAATGAGAATTAACATTAAATACCTGAATGTATAAAAGAATCTTCGTTAATTTATGCTCCTCCGTTGGTCCAATCATTATAAGAATGAAATTAATCAACGTAAGATTGTTGCAAGTGACTACGCCATCATTATCTTCATTCCACCGTACGATTTTCATTCCTCGAAAAAGGCCCATTATCAGTCTACCAATGATATTGAGCTCAGATTTGTGAAACGTGGTGACGCTGGGATCTAATTTTTCCCTTATTGGATTAAATCTTAAATAGAAGAAGAAGAAAGAACAAAATTAGAATAATTGTTCATTTGAAGAGAAATCATCTTATTATTTGACTAATACTCAACTCACTTGGGTAATCGATGCCTAGGACACGCTACAAAATGGAACAACTGAGGAATACTGTACAGAAAATTAATTATCTGTGGGATGAAGAACAGCAAAAGAGTTTTACTAAAATGTCCAATGATTCCAACAACTGCAAACGTCATTCCCGAGAAATAACAAAAAGTATCTCCCACGAAGACTCTCGACGGATACCTACAATAAAATAAGTTTATGTTTATTCTGAAGATCTTCATAATGTATTGGTTACGAATATCTTAATGAAATTATTTATTATTAAACATCTTCCAGAAATGTTAGTGTTTTTGACAATGATAGACGTTTTTATAAATTTCAATGTAAGTTTCAGATTCATTTTTTTATTTCATTAAAAAATTATCAGAACAAATGAAAACTATTGACACATTGATGACATTCTGCTGTGTATTGCTGACCAATGCAATTAATAGTTGAACAATAAATTCCTGTTTTAAAAAGTTTAGTGTAGAAAGTTTTAGAGTAAATTTTAAAAAGGCATTTCTAACAGCGGACACGTCCTGCGCGCTTTTCGATTTCGTCCTAATGTCCTAAAAAATTGAAACCATTGTATGCAGTGCTTCTCCTCAAAAAATTCTCCAACATTATCTCTTTTTTTAAGCAGTCACATAAGATATGCCCAATAACATAAGATAACGTTAATAATTAACATGACAATTTTCTGTTTCTAGGCCAATTTATTTAATGGTAATAATTAAAATTAATAGGAGATTTTTATAAAAGACTCGAGCGAACAGCTACTGTCTGAAAAGACTGAATAACTTGCTAAATTCATAGGTAATTGAAAAAAATAATTTGGTTTGCAGTGGAGTGAAATTATCAGTCGATTTACGCAAGTAGAATAGTGCAAAGTAACAAATTGGAAAATATTCGATAATTTCGGAGCTCTCGTGGTGCTGAAGGTTTATAAGTGATAGACGCATTTTCGAAAAAAATCGACTCGATCGGTTTTACCACTTCGCCATTGATTTCTGCATGTGCAATATTGAAGGTGGGACGAAGAGAATTTTGGAGGACCCATTCACTGAGGTCCATACCACCTGTCTGGCACACCTGCCGTCCTTGAGCACATTGTCCCAACAGAACCGCAGACACGTGATTCAACGAGAAGACCTTAGACTTTAACAGTTAAACTATAAAGTACAACAGTTCCCAGAACATCTGTGGATTTTATCGAGTCTCCATCATGCTTGGCATAAACCCCATTCATTAAAATACTCCACGACAAGATTACTTCAAGTGTTCGATTCGAAAAACGTAAAAGATGAAGTTTTTTTGATAAGTATAGCAGAATTGTACATGAATTGTCTTCTCTTCCAGATGGACTCTTATGGACAACTGCCAGGATTATTTTGTGCTAAATCGAGAAATCTCCATAAGCCCCCATGTACGAGAAATGGATTTATATCCTTATGGACTCAATAAGGTATTGAAAAAAATATTACAAATTTCTCTCGGAAGATGGGAATCGTCGAATATTTTAGTTTGGTCCATTAGTTGTGTGGCTTGTGTTGCGTTGTCATACAGTGTAAAATAGAGAAGGTAAAACGCATGCGCTCGTTGTTGAATGACGAAGGCGCCTGTCATGCTTGGAATATATATTACCGTGATGTTTCAGACCCTCGCGGAGGCGAATGCGTTTCGGGTGTGGTTTGTAATTTTTGTCACTACCCGAGAAGACACCCTACCACGAGGATTTCCTTCCCAACATCAAATGTGCTATGACTCGATGTTGAAGACTGAAGAATTTTCTAACTTGAAACATGCTTCCTTTGCTGTTGGAACATGAGGATGTTGTGTGAGCATGTGACGAGTGAAATTCGAGCACTGGATAGAGAGAGAAAATAATACCGGTGAGTGATTATCTAGAATATTTATATATATGTGTTATCTTATTAAGGGCCGCTGGCTCATTCAGCCGGTGACCCCAATGACGTCACGGCTATCAGTTAGTCTCCTTTTGCTGTGTGTAACTTTAAAAGGCCCATATCAATTTATGCCATTGAAATTTTTTTTATTTCAGTATCAAGCAAGATTGCGGCATTGAGATTTTTTTTTTGAGTCTGGGATAAGCCCGACGATGTGACTTCAACTTCTGAGCATGGCAACTTCGTTCGGTACTTCAAAATCGATAACGCTCCAGTGAAGTTTCACCTATTGCTAAATTCAGTGTTTTTCTGGTAAAAAAATTCATTTGACAAATTAGCATCCAATCGCTTCATATAAGGATTACATTGGAAAAACAAAATTTCTTAAGAAGTGCATCACTAATTTTATCAACAAACTCATGAGACGAAAATTGATGAGAAAATCATATCTTACTCTAGGAAAAGAAAAACTTCTGTCCAGAAATTATGCACTTGTTCTGAAGATGATGATCATTTATTTATAATAAAAATGTGATTCCTCAAGCCAAGTCTAACTAAGTGAATTTAATCACTAGTTTTTATTTTTCTTATCCCAAAGATTTTAATGAAATCGTGTTCTAATTCGTCAGGAATTAAAATTTCTTCTCTCAGTATAAGATATTGTCTTCTTGAGAATTTTTTAGTATTTTGGTATTTCTTCATAAAAGTGGAGAGGCACTCGAAAAAAAATGATCTTTCTCAGTGTAAGCGGTGAACCGCTGATATTAATTTTAATATTTATATGATTAAGATGACATCACTACCATGTGAAGAGATCTGAAAGGGAGGAGAATGTGATTGAATTCAACCAAAGCCAAATAACCGATACGACTTGAAAAGAAGAAGAAATTGCCATGCAGAACCGGCTCGACGGTAAATTGGTGTTGCTCTATACATTGCTCGTCCTTCAAGTATTCATCGTAATGATCTACGTTATAGCAACACCCCCCAGTGAATACACACAGCTTACACCACGAAATCCTGTCAGTTTCGTGAGAATGGAACCAGCTTATGTATGAAATAGCAAAAAATTACACTTAACAATGGTAACGTAATCAATCAATGAATTTCGTTTTTATCAGTCAAATAATTTCAGATTCCTCAAAAATTTGAAAATCGTACATCCAAGCCTTCAATCTCACATCCTGCCTATCAGATTATAACAAGCGAGTTAAAACTAAAGGATACGAAAACGTCAAGCTTCTTCATCACTCAGAATACAACGAGATGTTGGAAGGAAGGCATCATCTTCAACAAATCCCACACATTTTCCAATAAATGTCACTGTCAGTCTGGTTGGCATGGGCCAGACTGTGGCCAGCCAGAAGTTGTCTGGAGGGCGATAATGGCTTCGAAACAAAATATCAGACTGAAACCAAGAAAAACCTCTCGCCGACTAATTTATACATTCTCAGTGCAAGATTACAACTCAGCAATAGCCGAGGTCATCGTAGAAGAACTCCATCACGTTGTGGATTTGTTTGTAATTTGTGACTTTAGCGGAGCAGAGGATAACTTGCAGCATAAATTGAACAAGGGATTGTTATCGAACCACCAGCATAAGATGTTATACATAAATGCAGCTCATAAGTCACGAAAACCTTTGCGAGTGATATCGAAATACGTTTGGGATAAAATAATCAATGTTGTGAAGAATATGAAAGAGGATGATATTTATGTGATGAGTGGACCTGAGCAGATATTAAACTGGCGTGCATTAATGTTCCTCAAGGTATACGATGGTTGGCCTCAGCCGATAGGCTTTCGTCTAAGATGGTCGGTTTTTGGATTCTTCTGGCAGCATCCCTCCAAAACAATCATAACCGTTGGTGCATGCACTGTCGGATGTATATATCAATCTTACAGGACAAATAGCATTTTTCTTCAGCGTGAATTGGGAGAGACAAATGAGAGGGATGTTCTCGGCTTAGTTATTGGGGATCTCAATCATTATGGGGGATGGTATTGTAATTACTGCGAAACACCGGCAAATATTATGATTGCTCTGAAGAAAGATGGCAAACCTAAAGAAGCCAAGTATGCTAAGAACATGGACGTACTATTTGTGGAGGATTTAATCGGCACTGGTGTCTGGTTCGATGATAAAATGAGCCTTATTAGAGCTTATAAAACTAAAGAATCGTACTTTGCGCCGGAAACTGTTATCGACAACAGTTTCAAGTTTGACTGGTTAGTCGATAATTTCTACGCTAAACTTGATTATTATTGATGATCATCTAGCATCAAATGTCTGTGATATTTATTCAAGTAGTTATAAGTTATCGAAAATCAATATGTAGCGTGTGAACTATTGATCGAATTTATATACAAGGATTGTCTACCAAAGTATGAATGTTAAATAATTTATATAAATCTAGAAAGAATTAAAGTTTGTCGAAGTGAAAGAGTGAGAAGCGTTAAACATCACGGCGCCGCTTAACAATGCCCTCCACCAATTGTCAAACGTTCAACCCCCACATCAATCTCAAATAATTCTTTTCAAAATCTGGTCTTGTTTAATTTCAGCGCTCAATCTCAAGTCGGAACCGTGCCTATAAATAGCCAAATTTTCCCATTTAAAACCATTGAAATTTCCATATTTTCACGATCTGAACATATGAAATTCACAAAAAATTGGTGAGGATTGAATCGTGAAGATAACTATGGTGTTGGATTATGACAATTCATTTTGCTAATTTTATCGATTTAGTGATTATTTCGATGAAAAATCATTCATTAACGAGATGCGAATGAACCCTTCATTTGGGAAATGTATATTATAAAATAATGGAAAATCCTTATTAATATTGAAATTTATTATCATAGATGTTTTAACACTGAAAAGCCATTATTTCACATGTAAACTCGGTCAAATTCTCGAGATAATCATTAAAAAATAGATCTTATCAAAGTCAAATGTAATGACTATTCATTTATCTCGTTAATGACCACTCCTGCAATCAAATGTCAAAAAAACTTTGTAGTTGATAAGATTTTCTACAAAAAAGGTTGCATGACATTTTCTCAAAAAATGAATGATCCTTGAGACAATTGTGAAAAAACAATTTTTCATCGATATAATCACACACTTGACAAAAATACAAAAACGATTTGTCATTTTCGATCACTACAGTACAAAATTGAAACCCAAAATTAAAAGATTAATTATAAAGGATATAATTATCTTCTCAACTGAACTTCCATCATGTTCTTGCAAACTAGCTCTGAACAAATGTGTGTGGATGTCTGTGGATATATATAAGTTTCACTGCTTTTCAAATGGAGTGAATTTTAATGTTTACATGGAGAGTTTGAACTCGAGATTATGATCTAAAGTCTTAGGCAGATTTTTTTTTCATTATTTGGAACTCATGTGGAGAGTGAATGCATAAAAATTTGTAATGAGCGTTGTTAAGGGGCGCCTTAGTGAAACATTTCATGAAAATAGAAACTGTCATTATTTTTACTGGAGACAATACTCTATATCACCTGAATTTGTCATAAAAAATGTTTTTTTTACTTACCAATTGTATTGAAAGAGAGCAACTGATGTTGTTACGTATGGTATCATCAAATATAGTGAAAACTGATGGGCCTTCCATAAATTACCACTCAATTCAATCCAGTTGAATATTATAATGCTAACTGCAATAACAAGACTCTGTCCAACTTCTAGGCCATTTATACCGGCTAGAATGTTGATGGCATTTGTACAAAATACTGCCAACATAGCCATGTACATATAATAAAATAATGAAAGTTCCACGGATAAACCTAACCAGGGTCTTAATGGTTTTGGTATTATGATGAGAGTTGCATTGCAATTCACGTAGTAAACCATGAGAAGAGGTAAGGATACCACTGTCGTTAATAAAAGTTTATGCCTCCACTTGAGATCACAAACATCATCGACAAATCCAAGAATGACCACCCAGCAGATTGATAGAAGAGCCGCCAACAGTTCAACAAGCTGAAAAATACATTTTCACCACAATTTATTAAAAGAAACCCATATTATTAAAATACAGTGAAATTGTAAAATGGAAAAATGTAATTATTTATTTTTAAGATATTAATAAAAGTAGCATATTTGGTTAATTGCACTGTGTCATTCAATTTCAATTAATACGTGAGTTAAAGTAAATCTTATTTTTTTTTAAATTTACCTCGTGATGGGGAAAATTAGAATTGTCTGAGATGTATTTGGTGAAAGGTATTGGTATAAAAAGAAACATGATGAAGAGAAACACAAACCCACTGACAACTCCTAGGGCTTCAGGGCTAAAATATAAGAATCATCAATGAATTATTTTGACTATTAAATCTTTACATCTTTATAAATACTTACATTTTTCGTCCGTTTTTCTTATTCATGTCGACACCCCAGAGGTTAGTTTTTTGTAGAAAAACTTCACCAACCCTTGGAATTAATCTCACTGTGATGAAATATCCACAAACAGACAGAAATAAATTGACAAAAAGTGGAAAATCCACTTGTGTCTCGCCGTCAGCCCTTTCAACCATTTTTTATTCAACAATATATTGATATTCCAAATGCATTAAATGAAAAAAAGCCGGGACTGTGCTATCTTTGACGTGACGTGGCCGCATAAACAGAAACAAAATAGACTAGAACCACTTGTATTTAAGGAGTATTAACATCTTATCACTGTAGCTGAATAAATTGTCAAATTGCGCAATCCCCCAATTTCAATAATAACTCGTTTGAATTATCAGAGCGTTTGTTTTTTCCACTTCCTCCAGAGATATTAGAGGGAGCAGAATGATAATATTTCGAATCAGCTGATCGATCAGGTGTCTCGTTACCTTCATCGCCCTCCCCACTCGTAACTAATGTCTGGTTATTGTTAAGAATTGTGACCTCCAGGCATTGAATTACAATATCAAAAGAACAAACAAATTATTTAATGATTTTATAGTCAAGTTGGCTGCTTGTGTCTAATTATTTTCAAATTGATGGGCTCATTCTCGACGTAAATAATTATAACTGGTCGCTGCTCCGAGATCGGCGATTCGAACTAACCTCGCTGACATTTCCAAGAAGCATTGGTGAGTAAAATGCGAAAACATATTTTCTGATATACAATGCCGAATGGTCGCGAATAAGTCAAAAATTGTGCATTTCCAATATTATCATTTCCTTTTTCTCCTAACAAATTTTCTATAGCGGGGATTTTTAATTAAAGAAATTAATAACAAATGTGTTTGCCTTGTTATTGAACTCTATCAAATACTACGTTACAAGATTTTTCTGATTCCGCTGCCATATTATTATAGGTAATTGGCTTTCAGGGATTTTATGAGAAAACCAAGTAATTAATAGAGCCAAATTCCTCGTTTTATCATTATTTTTTTTTTCAAAACAATTTGAAAGTCAAAATTAGAAATGCCTTAGCTAGAGTAGGCTAACAAGATAAACTTCAAACCAAAGCTTACGCTCGCTAGTTAATACCTTATGCATGCGGACCTTAATAATTGATTTAATGAGTAAAATTAGATTTCTTCCAGAAAAATGGACAACGAAAAACAGAAAGATGAAATAACAGCACTTGAAAGTATTTATACAGCTGAAGAATTTTCTCACCAAGAAATCAACGGTCAATACCAATGTACTTTCAAAGTTTTCATAAATCTTCGAGAAGGATATTGGGTTTCTTATAAAGATACGCGTCAGAAAGAATCAGCTGATGAAAAGATAACAGTTTGTCACTTGCCTCCATTGACTTTATTCGTTCCTCTTCCACGAGAATATCCCTCCCAGCCACCTTCAGAATTCACACTTTGCTGTTCTTGGTTACGTCTCAAAGACATTACAAAACTGTGTAAAAAATTAGATAAACTCTGGAAAGAGAACGAGGGACAGGAGATATTATTCACCTGGATTGCATTCCTACAAGATGAGACCCTCAAGTACTTGGATATAGAGAACAATTTGAATATTGATTCCACGTACACATTGTATAAAACAGCATCAGAGAAAGCGCAAAAAACAGGAGTAGCTAATGCCAGCAGTGCTAGTGACATAGATAAAGCGAAGAAATCAATGAAAAATAAAATGATGCAAAAGCGGAATTACAGAGGACACCGAGGCAATCGAAAATTCGATCATAGAGCAATAGTTGATCGACCTATTAATAAAAATCCTGTACATTATTTACTAGATTACAATGAGAGACGTATAAGCATTGAGTTTAAGAAGAATTTTTACACTTGTAAAATTTGCTTCGCGGACAAATCCGGAGAATCGTGCATACAGTTTAAACCATGTCTTCATGTATTCTGTAAAGAATGTATGACTGGATATTTGGAGGTCAGAATTGAGGATGGGGCTGTGCAAAATATTTGCTGTCCTGGGGAAAAGTGCACCTCTGAGGTGACTCCGGGACAGGTAAATCAAAGAATCACTAATCAATAATCTGTTGCTAGCAGACCAGAAAACGATTGTTTTTTTGCCAACGATTGCTTTTTTATTTAGCACCGTTTGGCAAGGATTGCAATGCTAACAAGTCTCGATATTAGTGAAACTTATATTATTAACTATAAAAATATTACGTTGAACTATTATATTATCATTGGCCCACATAACCCGTCTGAAACTATTTTGCGTTTTGTAATTATTTAATGACTCGCGAAGTTTCAAGGCGATGCGAATATTTTCCAGCGTTTTTTCCAAACTTTTAAAGGGAATCACAAAATTGCTGAAAAAATGCATGACAATGATCACACCACCTTGAAACTTTAGGAGTCATTAATTAATTATGGGACACATAAACGTTATATTTTTTCACGTCAAGGCCATCGTAAGTTTACCAGAGAAACGAAAAAAATATGAATTTTGGGGGGAAGTGTGGACCATCCTTAACAGTTCGCTTCTCCCATACAAATAAATTATTAATGATAGCCACTGATAATAGTAATGAATGATAATAGATAGTAGAAATCAATAGTGAGATTGTGTAAAGTATTCAAAGATAACGCAAGGTGTTTCACTGTGGTGTATTATAATATTTTGGCGTAATATTTTGGAAAATAATATTTAGACATGTAACTATTGCAAGATCGGTTTCCTCATTAAGTATACTGCAATATAGTCACTTTGCCTCTGCCAATCGATTATAAAATGAATTTGGTCCACTGAAAGTATCCGCTCCCTTAAAACTTTACAGATTAAAGAATTAGTAAGCAGTGAATTATTTGTTAAATATGATTCCATTCTATTGAGTGCTACTTTGGATACCATGTTGGATATTGTCTATTGTCCAAGGAGAGATTGTCAGTATCCAGTGAGCAAAGAACCAAACGAAAAAATGGCTAGTTGTCCCAGCTGCCAATATACTTTCTGTGTTAATTGTAAAATGGTTTATCATGGAATTGAACCGTGCAGATTTACTGCAGGTATGTATCTCACGGGGAAAGGTGGGAAGTAGCATGATAAGGTTCACATTTTGTGAATCCATACCATTTCCACTTTTGAGAGAATTTTTTTTTGTTAATAATCAAATATTATCTTGCAGCTGACAAACAAAGACTTGTCAGTGAGTACGAGGCTGCAACGGATGCCCAGAAACTGGCGCTTGAAAATCGTTATGGAAAGAAGCAATTGCAAATGCTGGTTGAAAATACCATGTCAGAAAACTGGATATCGAACAATAGTCATAATTGTCCCCACTGTAATGCAGCAATTGAGGTAATCTCATTTAATACTCTTTTAATTTTTCAAAAGGACAACTACGAATTCGATTGCTTGTCATCTATAACATGAAGATCTATGAGTAGAATATATTGTGTTTCTACAGTTAAATCTACGAACTACACTGGGAGAAAAAAATTTACTCTGCCGAAAAGATATTCGTACTACTCAAAAATATCGAAATATATCCGCCTGATAGTGGAGGCTTTCTGAAGTCACTCTTCAGTTTGTGGCAGATGAATGAATAATCCGTTTCTTAAAAATATTTTTTTTTCGGGTAGAGTTTTAATGATTCTGGAATGGTAATTCAAATACTTCATTCCGTTGAACGAAAAAAAGTTTCGGAAAAGTCGTTAACAAGTTCTGTGCATTAAATATTTAATATTCTGAAATTATTACTTTTATCAGCTGGCAAATTTTCTTAATTTCTGCTCAATAATGAGTAATGGGTGAAAAGCAAATGAATATTATAATTAATATTGTCACTAATGAGACAACTGTAAACAGACATTTCGATTTTCAATCAAACACATTATTTTTTTTAACTTTAATATTGGGGTAGTCGAACTTGACTCAAAAAGATGTGTATTCATATCTTATTGCTAAATTTCCTCTTGGGAAACAATTTTCTTGAATCCGAAGAATGTTGTCCAGGTAATCCAGGACATAACTTTTTAGCAGAGCATTTTTTTTCTGAGTGTATACGAGAAATTTTCTGACATACTTTCATGCAATCTTCAATTTCGATAGTAACGCAGAATTATGTATACTTAAATTTTCGGCTGATACTCGTAGAAGTGGATGTAATTATAATTCAAAAATTTGCATTTATATCCAAAGAAATTCGATGGCTGTAATAAGATGACATGCGGTCGTTGCAACACGTACTTCTGCTGGCTCTGCGGTAGTCGATTGAATCACGAGACTCCGTACGTCCATTACCAAAATCCTCAGTCCAAATGTTACAAAATGCTTCATCATGGATTGGTCGAGGATGAAGATTCTGATGATGAGATTGACTTCAATGCAATGTACTTGGATTTTGATTCCGATGATAATGATGATGATGAACTGTATGATGAAGATTTTTTCATTGATGTTAACGTATGAATCATTTGGCCAATATATTATTCAATACCTTATTGAGTATTTATTCATATTTTCCTATTATTATTAGAGAACATGCATTGCAATTTCTGTATGAGATATATACGAAAATCTCATATTCTATAACGGATCGAATGATGACTGAAGACTGAAGAGAACGAGCAGTACCTGAGAGTCCTATCCTTACCAAGTATCTCTAATATTTAATGATGCTCATCGACTTTAGCCTTAGTTCTACGACTTTATCTAATTGGCTTTCATAGTGCAGTTTTTCATCTCGAATGATGGCAAAAAATCGGAATTGAGTGCTGCTTTTAATTGGCCAGGAGCAAAGCGATATTGAAGTCTTGTAGGTTGATATTGATTTTTATGAAAGTCCATCAGTTCCTTTTGTGGGGAACTAAGGATAAGGACATCATCCCAGAAAGTGGTCGAATTCAACAAAGTTAATAGGACATTCTATGGCAGTCCACGGAAAACAGAGAACAATACACTTAAAATACGAGATCTAAAACGTAATTTACAGGATTTTTTACCTTGTACATGTTGTCTAATCCTTCATGTAAACATGAGGATTGATCCATTTTCGGTATTTAATTTCTTAAGGGGACTGTTCTAGATATTTACCAATAAGATGACTTTTTTCAGATTTTTTTTTATGCGCATGAGCCGTCATATTTTTTTTAAGTTTTGTTTGATATCATGTGCAACGGTTACTGGATCATGCCCGTAGGTCAGATGATGATTTAGAGGAAGCCCTCGTCTCTAGGAATTGGACCTAAAGTTAAAATTGACACAATTTAACCATTGCAGCATAAAGAAATTATGATTTGAAACAATAATATTTATTAATCTTAATAATAATATTATTATTCTTAATCAAAATTAATGATGCACTTGTTTCCAGCATTACTTTCCATAATGAGAATAACAAAAATAATGACAATAATGATAATAGAACGGCTCAAATCCAGCCTCTCCAGCCTCCAGCCTCTCCTGTTTGAACTACGTTAGTTAAACCGCGGGTTGAGGATTAGATAGGCTGATCGTCTTGATCATCGGCTCTCTTTAGGTGATTCCAGCCTGCAAGCGCCATGCCTTAATATTGTCACCCTGTCACCCTTGACTCCCTTCAACTACTTAAACATCATGATTCCGGACTGCAGTAGTGCTCACCCTCTGGTCGCTTACCTTGCTGTCATTTGCAATCATTTACAATAACAATTATTTGTATTTTCAGTAAAAAGTAATGATACAATGTTCCAAGTAAGTCGCGAAATTGATTTGATAATCGTGTTTTGAAATTTTTGTTTTTTCTGTGTAGATTAAACACATTAAATCTTTATTCAACCCCCAAAAGTCCAAAGTATTCGGATTAAGGAGAAAATGATTAATAGAGTTTTAAAAAAATCCACAACGAAAAATATCGATTGCTTACGCGATTGTGTATCGAAATTATTGGAACTTCAATTACTGCTTAATCAGGTAGTTGATCTAAATTTTGATGATGATTACTATTCTCCTGGATGATCAGTCATTATCGTACTTTGAAAATGAGTTGCTTGATCCATCGAAAATTCTCTATTTCTGATTATTGATTAACAATCAGATACAAATGATTAATACTCTCGGATTATTGATTAACCATTCATTAACAAAAAATTTGAGTGAACATTATAAATTGAATGAGTAATCGATCATTCTTAATTATGGAGGACGGGATAGATAGAGTAATCGAGAACATTGTCCCTGCAATTAGAACGAAAATTCACTACTCGAGATAATCTTCTCGAAGACGTCGAGAGATTCAAGTAATTACCAATGAAAACGAAATATTTTATTAATGGAAAAATATTTCCCATCGAGTTGACCCTAATCAATCAGTAACTCCAGACGTTGAATGAAGAGTGAAGAGTAGTCTTAGAGGCTGGCGTGCATCTGCCGAGAAGAAGCCGAGCGGGAAAGAAATGAGTTCAACTAGCTTTTGAAAATTCCTACACAAAAAAAAAATTATTGGAAAAACAGAGAATGCGAGAAGGAGCACCTTGACTTGAAGGAGGCATTTTCAATGGTTCGTAATTTTGGTGGCAAAAATGCAGGCACATTAGATTGTTTTTACAGACAGTTGAAAGCTAGGCAACAAGTATATGTAGAGCTTTGAGACTTTCTGTTAGAGAGGATTCTAGGGAGTGAATTAAAAGAAAATGCCAAGCATGTCGTCGATTTCCAAGAAAATTTAGTAAGTTACAGGAAAAATGGAGATGCCACTAAAAAAAATGCACGCACAGAGAAGGTCACTGTTAATTTCTTGAATAGCCTATTCGGTCTACAGTTTAGTGTAGTTTAGACTCTACACCATGAATTTACTGAAATAAAAAAATTAACAAAGAGATTATGAACTTCGGACTTGATTGAAAACCGTTTCAAACCAAATAGATATTTGAAGTTCACTAAAGACAAACATTTTCGATATATCAATCATTTTCATAAGTATTGAATACTATAGATAGATTCTTATTCTATGGCATAGAATATTTGTCTTATATACTGTGACATAAGTTGAAACTAATAAAAATTATAATTCAGGTTGCGAAATAAAATGATAACCATTTAATAAAAGAATTGTTACTACATTGAATTAAATAACTGTAATAATAAAACCGCGCCTTCCCCGAGAAGGGGGGACGAGGACGAGGAGGAGGAGGGGGAGGATCAACCACGGAAACAGATAGATGAGAACCTGGCAAAGAAGATAGCACAAGACGTGGCACGGGAAGTGAGCGAAGAACTGAGGAAATGGGAGGCTAGAGAAAAGAAGAAGAGGAATGAAGAGTGGAACTCGAGGATGGCAGACTTAGAGGAACTGATAAGAAGAAGAGGAAACGAGGAAGGGTGCAAAAGGGGGTACTGAAATAGACTGCAGAGAGTGTATGAAGGCGCAAGGAAAATTGGCGGAGAAAGAGGAGGAGATGAAGAGAGTATGGAAGCAACTCCCCGAGGTGCAAGACGAGAACAAGAAGCTCGAGCGACAGTTGGCAAACAATCAGAAACTAATGGAAGAATGGGTGGAATATGCGAGAGAGTGGAAAAGAAAGTATGAGAAATTGAGTAGCATGGTGAGAGAAGAGGCCAGGGAAAACTGGATCGTCCCGCAGGCCCGGGAGATCACACCAGGGACGCCAGAAAGGGGACACTCAAGAACAGACACAGAAGGGGAAACAGAAAGAAAGAACCCCCAGAGCGAAAATGAGGAGGCAGTGACACAAATAGGAGAGGAGGGGGAAGTAACGGCAGTGGAATTCGATCGGTCAGAAGCAGCGAGGACCCTGGCACATGATGCTCCAGCGCCAGGAGGGTCGGGGGTCGCTGCGGAAGACGAGAGGAGACACAAGCCACAGAACCCCCAGAAGACGGAAACAAGGAAGATCGCTAAGAACCCTACCCCTAGGAAATTGGAAGAAGAAGAATGGATCGCTGAAAAGATAAAAAGAAGAGAGAGAAAGAAGGGGATTATAATTAAAGGACTCACATTGATAGAAAAGAGAAAAAAAGAAGAGTTAGACCGATGGATGGAGGAGACAATGGGAGTGAAGGCTAGAGTCTCCAAGTTGGACAGAGTAGGTAACGGAACTTGGAGAGCAGAACTCGAAGAATGGGAGACGAAAGCGGAGATAATGGCGAGGAAGCAGGAACTGAAGAAACTCAGGTGGGGAGTTTGGATAACAGATGACCTCACGGATAGACAAAAAGAAGTCCAAACATGGATAGAGAGGGAGGGAGAAAACTGGAGAAGGCTGGGACATGAGGTGAGCACAAAATATCAAAAGATATGTGTAGATGGCACATGGCTATGCTGGGATGAAACTGAAGGAACAATGAAGCTGGAAAAAAAGAAGGCGAACGAAGGATACAGAGAAGAGGAAGAGGAGGCGGAACAGTTGAGGTACTCGCCACCACCACAGCAGCCATTTCGTGGGAGGGGTAGAGGAGGACGACAGCTCCCATGAGCTGGTGCTGCGTCACTGGAAAACCCGAGGAGCCAGTAACATAAAGAAGAATGAGAAGATGTGGCAAGATGCGGACATAGTGATGTTCCAAGAGACGTTCTTAGAGGGAAAAGAGCTGGAAAGAACAATCAATAGCCTGAACAAGAATTACACGTGGAAAGGTAAGGAGGAAGGAAGGAGGAAGGTAAGGAGGAAGAGGCTAGGAAGCACGTTCAAGGCAGAGCGCAAGGAGGGCATCTGATAGGGATAAAAAGGAACCTAAGCGATAAATGGAAGATAAAAGAATGGGAATACGGACTACAAGTGCAGATAGAGAACGAGAGAGCACCAGAACACAGTTACACAGTGATTTCAGGATATAACAATCATCACCTGAAGATGAAAAATTTTCTCAAAGAAGTAGATAAAGAGATAGAAGAACTGGGAGGCGAATCAGCCAGACTCATACTGGTTGGAGACCTAAATGCCAGAATTGGCGAGGAACAGGGAGTGGCAGACTGTGGGCAGGAGGATACAGGGGAAGCATACCCACATCGACAATCAGAGGACAAGAAACTAAGAGAACCAGATGGGACGGCACTGCTCAGGTGGTCTGAAACGAGGTCAATGCTGATAATGAATGGGAGAGCAAAAGGAGATAGACAGGGCAAGATCACAGCGATATCAGAAGGAGAAGGATTAGGAAGCGTGCTAGACCACGTAGTAACGAGGACCGAAGACCAAGAGCTAATGCCGGAATGGTTCAAAGGCATGAATATAGCAGCACAGGAAGGGTCTGACCACCTCCCTGTCTTCTACAGAGTTGAGTGGAGGACAGAGAGGACGGAGAGACAAGTGAACAGAAAAGCCGGGAAAAGCGGCCGACTTTCAGAAAGAATGGGAAGAACGATGGCAAAACAAATACACACAAGAGGAGCTTCAACCGGAAGAGAAGTGGGCACGCAATGTCGAAACGATAGAAGAAGTAGCACGAAAAGTAGGGATGACATCTACAGGAAGACCAGTAGCAGGAATAGAGGAGACCTGGGATAAATATGGAGAATACAGAACTATGAGAAGAAAACTCTTTAAGAAACTTAACAGATTTAGAAAAACCCAGGACTGGAAAAACAAATCCGAATACATAACGCGCAGGAAGGAACTAGCGGCACTGAGAGAGAAGCTGATTAAGAGATGGCTAGAGGAAAAACAGGAAGAAGTAAGAACAAGCAAGAATTTGACAGAGTGGTGGAAAGCAATGTCATGGTACAGGAAGAAGAAAAGGGCAATACTGGCAGGTAAAATGACGAAAGAAAAACTATTAAGCCACTTCTGCACACTACTAGAAGCGGAATTAGACAGGGTGGGACAAAAGGAAAATGACAATGAAGAGCAGGAATCTTCAGCGGAAACGCTTCGAGGAATAAAAATGGAAGAGAGAGCAGAGGGAGAAAAAGAGGAGATGAAGAAGACCCAAGACGAAAAAGAAGAGGTGCAAAGTAGGAAATACGAAACGCAAGGCAGACACACACCGGTAGACCGAAACGACCGAGATGAAGAGGTAGAGACAGCAGAGGAAACAGCGGGAAGCAATGAGCTAGATAGACCGCTAACACAAAATGAAATAGCGATGGCGATGAGGCGGTTAAAAAAAGGAAAGGCAGCAGGCGAAGATGAAATAACAGCAGAATTTATAGTAGGAATGCCGAAAGAAGGGAGATTAGAGTTGATACAACTAATCCAAGACATCTGGCGAAGAAGGCAAATGATAGGAAGATGAAGGATGGCAACTATATTCCCAATATTTAAATTGAAAGGTGACGAGAATGAGGCTAGCAACTACAGGGGGATCTCACTGCTAGATATAGGATACAAAATACTTGCGAGCATAATGGCATCAAGACTAAGCAGCTAGGTAGAGAAAGAGGGGAAGTTAACAGAAGCACAAGCAGGATTCAGACCAGGAAGAGGAACGACGGAAGCGGTATTCATACTGAACACGCTGATAGGCAATAAACTGAAGCAGAAGAGAGGCAAATTACACGTGGCATTCATAGATGACAAGGCAGCCTTCAACAAGGTGAACAGGGAGAGGCTATGGAAGAAAATGGAACAAATAGGAATCAGTGGAAGATTCCTGGAAATGACGAAGGAAATATATTCGGGCACAAATAACGAAGTGCTAGCAAGGCAAGAGAAGACAGAAGCATTCATTACAAATAAAGGGGTGAGGCAGGGGTGCCCACTTAGCCCGATGATCTTCAATATATATATAAATGACCTCGAACCAGAATTGAGGAAAAGAGGGGACGGCGGCACAGGGATAGGACCAGGCTCGAACACGAAAATCTTCGCGCTACTATACGCAGACGACGCAGCCCTGATAGCAGAAGAGGGAAAAGAAATGCAAAAGATGCTAGACAACCTAGAGAAATGGTCAGACACAAATCTGATGGAGGTAAGCGTAGAGAAGACAAAAATTATGGTATTTAGAAATGGAGGCAAGCGGAAAAAGGAAAATTGGACCTACAAGGGACAGATGATAAAGGTGGTAAATGAATTTAAATATCTAGGATTTTGGTTCACACCTACAAACAGATATACAAGACACACAGAGAAGGCGGCAGGCAAAACACAACAACTGAAAACAAAGTCTGGGGCGAAACCAGAAGAGCAGGGGTCACGAATCTGAAGCGAAGAATGTACTTTATGGACTCAACCGTCAAAACGGTAGCAATGTATGGAGCAGAACTATGGGGCTAGGAAAGAAGAGAAGCTATAGAAAAAGTCCAGAGCAGATATGTTAAGTCCTGTCTGGGACTGGCAAGAAACACACCAGGATATATCTGGAGGCTGGAATCAAACAAACGAAGTATAGAGATAGAGGGAAAGAGAAGAGCAGGAGCGTTCCTATTAAAATTAAGCTCGATGGAAGAGAACCGGTGGCCAAAGAAATGTCTAAAAGAAGAACTGAGAAACATAATAAATGGGAAACCAACCAGATGGGGCAAAACCCTAAAGGAAGCAACAGAAAAAGTAGGAGACGGACAAGTGATAAAATGGCTGTATGAAGGAGGAGAGCTAAGAGAGGCTGAAAAAAGACTGACCGAGATGGAAAGGACTGCCACAGACCAAGAAATACAAGCCGATTGGGAGAAAGCAGACGGCTCAAAATATTGTACATTGCATTTCCACACCTCCATCTTGCCCACGCCTCTTTCTGTCTAGATTTTACCTTAGTTCTGTGCCAGTAGTCTTCTATCTTTGGTTCTTCTTTAATTTGTACGTAGTAGCTACTACTAGTGCTACTAGTAGTCTTCTATCTTTGGTTCTTCTTTAATTTGTACGTAGTAGCTACTACTAGTGCTACTAGTAGTCTTCTATCGTAGTAGCTACTACGTACAAATTAAAGAAGAACCAAAGATAGAAGACTACTAGTAGCTACTACGTACAAATTAAAGAAGAACCAAAGATAGAAGACTACTGGCACAGAACTAAGGTAAAATCTAGACAGAAAGAGGCGTGGGCAAGATGGAGGTGTGGAAATGCAATCAGAGAAGGAAAAGAAAAATTTATGAACACAAACTGCCGGGCATGTAAAAAAACGAGCGAATCACTAGAACACGCCATTAGCTGTGAGCTAGTAATGAGAAGATTGAAAACAGAGGATAGAGAATGGTGGAAAAGGTGGAGAGGAGACATGGATCCGAGAAGATGGAGAATGAAGCTGATAGACGCCCTGAGAAAGGAGATGGACGTAAAGCTCTGTCTGGGGTTGGACAGAATAGAGAAGGTATTGAGGGACAACGGCGAGAATAATACCTGGGAGGATCGGGACAGAAACGGATGAAAACGAAAGCAAGGCACAGCCTGTGATAGAAGGCAACATACGGGCTGGAGTTCGAAGACTAAATCTGAATAGAGGACATATATATGACATGTTTTCTTATTTATCTTTGCTATTTATTTTATCTCTGTTAACTAAATTAGACGTAAGAAAATGAAATTTATTGGATGAGAGAAGGTGGCCTGTGTAGATGTAAAACTGTAAAAGTAATATCAAGGAAATAAAGTATTCTATTCTATTCTAAAACCGCGTCTCATTCTTCATTATACTCGGCCCCAGATTCTCGATAAAATTACGAACATAAATAACAAAACAAAATAAACAGACGACTAAACTCGGCACAATACTATTTCCCCAACCATGATTTGTCGAACAATAAAATGCTAATCAAATATAAATGTCAAAGTCAAAATTTGTCTAAAGTCACTATTAAAGTCAAAAGATAAAGTAACTAGTCAGAATTTCAAAGAGTCAAAATTGCCGTAAAGGAATCTGAAATTATCACGAGAATCTGGTGTGACAAAAAAAAAGTGGCGGGAATAAGAATCTAACTCAAAAGAATATCTTCGACCGATAAAATGCCTAAATAAATGGGATAATAATAAAAATAGTAAAAATATAAGACTGATATCTTGAGAAAAATAGATGAAAAAGACATAGAGTCTACAGCGGTAGGCGAAACGAAAGTTGAATACTTGTAATATGGAAGAAAACGGAATCACTGAATTCAACTCAGAAAAGACTAATCAAGTATTCTCACTAAATCAAAAAAATAATTGAAGGATCGGACCCGCGTTAAAATGGTTCTCCAGAACAAGGGGCGAGCGTCATCCAAAAATCAACAAAAAAATGAATATGGCGTCAATCCCCGCGGACCAAATCGTCCGTAATCAACATAAAATTCTAACTTGCTCTTTACTGAGCAAAATAATAGAAATCGACCGCTCACCAGTATCAATCGCGTAGACAAAATGCAGCTGTCCCAAAAAACTCCAATAAATCTCTCCGTTACAGATTGTAAGGAGAGCACGCCAAAATCTCCGGGTCCTTGTCAAATTTCGTCGCAGAAATGTAATGAATAGTTGAACAAAAATTACATCAACACACGATCCTGTGGTCGATGCGCTATGACAACAAATGAGCGCTGATTGAACGTTGACATCGTAGTCAATCAAAGCAGATGAATTAAAATCTGATTCACACAAGAAAAGTGCGACATGGAAATAAAGTCACATTTCAAATGATAACCTCTGGACAATTTCCAAAAATCTTGAATTAATCAATCATTTATGATAAATAATTCTCGGCATCTCCTTTCCAAACAATAATTTGTTGTCTGAGTCTCAAAGCTCCAACTCCTCGATACAGGCATCGCTACTCAGCCTTCCAAATGAACCAAACTCCAGTACGGACCGTTTAAAACACTCACTCCGATATTTCGTACTCTACAGCTTCCGAGGCTTAGAAATATGGCTCCTATGATGAATCTCCCGTAGATCCAGAGTCTATCTCACGATGAATCACTAGTGATCGGTGCAATAACTCGATACCAACAAATAATCATCAATAAATGGTAGACAAAAGATGGCCGCTGCTAAAGTGACAAGTTCATGACTCTCGTGTTAAAAATCCAATAATTAATAATTGTGCAAGTGCTTGGATTCTATTTATTGTTAAACAATCGTGTGCATGACCGAACGAACATTGTTTTCAATAATTATCGTCTGAAACGTCGGTTTTTACTTAACTCGGACCCGAAAAGTTAGTCGGTGCACATGAGTGATAGTTTATGGCGGGAGAAAAAAACACAGAACCACAGGAGACAGAGGACGGCTACCAAGCCGGAGATAAAGCTGAAAAAGGCAAAGCAAATCTCGCCGAGCACCCAAGGGGCCCCCCAGAAGAGACAGGAGCTAATCAGGAGGATCTGGGGACAGGCCCGGACGAGGCCTCGGATAGTGAACAGCCAAAAGACAGCGTCAAAAGGGGAAGAGGGCGCCCGACAGATAGTAAAAACAAAAATATCACTAAGAAGAGCCTGCGAAACGTCAACACCCTAGACAAATACCTGGAGACACGACCCCCAGCAGACACCCCAGTCAGACCCTGCACGAGAAGCTGGGCGGCTGGGACAGCCCGAGCCAGAGATGACTCGTCGTTAGACTTCGAAAACTCCCCGAATCCAGACGACCCTCTCGCCAACTCCACCATCCGAGAGAGCTCACCCAGAAT
>NW_011887745.1:1349914-1417394 GCF_000806365.1 Fopius arisanus | reverse complement strand
GAGGGAGCGCCTAGCGCAGACGGAGGCCCCCAGCCAGGAGACCACGCAAGTAGCAAGCAAAGGCAACTGGGGAGAACACAGGGAACGAACAGGCATCTGCAGACACGGGCCGGGGTTCAAACCCAAACCGGACCATCGCCCCCCTGGGAAAATCACCACTATCACACAGCAAATCCCACAGGGGCAAATGCTACGTGGGTAAATCGAAAAAAACAAGAGCAGCCCCCCTCCAACCAGGGAGAACACTATCCAGCCCAAAGACGTGGAACGTCAGAAAGACAGCCATGCCCAACGGGGGTGCAGGAGAACACACCTCGACCACGTAGGGAGAGCGGGTACGCAGAGCCCGACACCACATACGAGCCTCGCCCTGGGCACTCGACCAACCACCATGGGGAAGCATGGGATCCCCCCCAACACATTACCCGCCAAAACAGCTCCCCCCAACAGGACTTCAACTTCACACCGACGTGGACGCCGACCCCCTTGAACAAAGACCAGCTCAAAGAGGAAAGAGCTCTTCGAGGAGGGAGGAAAAGGAACCTCATCATCCACGGAATAGCGAAAAGAGGGAAAGAACTGGAAAGGGATATGTCCAGAATCATGTACAGGGCCACGGGCATTTGCCCCCTCTTCCAAGAGCTCAGGATGCTGGGAAGAGGCAGGCTGGTAATGAAGCTGGAAACATTAAGAGACAAACTGGATATCTTAGACAGCAGCTCGAAACTGGCGGAGTTTGGCATCACGATAGAAAACGACCTCACCAGGAGGGAGCAGGCAATACAAGACTGGCTAACAGGGGAGGCCAGAATCCTGGAGAGCAGAGGCATCAATACAGAGACGGGGTACCAACGCCTCAGAGTGCATGATAGGTGGTGGAGGTGGAGTGAAAATGAAAACCAACTGGTCCCAATGTCCTCCAAGAAAAACCGGGCAAGAAGCGCACGCCAACAAGAGGTGCACTCATCCAACAGGAGACGAGGGAATCAGAGGGAGTGTCGGTAGCAACGACCCTCTCCAGCCCGAAATATGCGTAGTCTCCTGGAATATTGATGGAAGCAGCAAGATAAAGGCACACTGGTCCTTTCTCAAACGTTTTGACGTAATAGCCGTACAAGAGCCCCACCTGGAGAAGAAAAACGAGGACAAGTTCCTCAAGCAATTAGACCCAAACTTCATATGGAAGGTCCACGCAGCTGTTAGATCAAGAAAAAAAGGCAAGGCGAGAGGTGGCAACTTGCTAGGGGTCAGGAAGGGTCGGGTCGATGAAGTTTCAATTACAGAGTGGGAATATGGACTCAGGCTAAAAGGACTCAGGACGTTGGACGGCAAGCCGCTGACCCTTATCGAGGCCTACAACAATAATAGAACTCCGCACTTCACTCAGAAACTTCATTCGGTCACTGAGGATGCGGAGGACGAAGGGGGAGTTCTGATTATTGGGGACCTCAATGCGCGGGTAAGAGACAAACAGTGCAGCAGTGATGCAGTAGAGGAGGTAGGGCTCAGCTGGGAAAGAGTCTCGGAAGACAAGGGAACCAACCAGGAAGGAGATCGTATCCTCGACTTCGGAGGCAAGCACAACCTCATAATTCTCAACGGCGCAGTGGAGGGGGACAGATATGGGAGAGCCACATTTCTTGGTGGGGCTGACTCAGTGCTCGATTTGGCATTGATCAGTGCGACGGAGGTGAACACGACAGTCAGGGAGTTGAAGGTAGTCCCTAGGCTAGGGTCGGACCATCTCCCGGTGGTACTCGCCCTAAACCTCAAAAAGCAAGCCGGAGGCCCCCCTCCGACCGCCATGCCCTCGACACAACTGAGGCAGGAGCGGATGGTCTGGAAGCCGGAGCAAGAGGAAAGGTACCAAAAATTAATCACGGACAAGCTACAGAACGCAGCTTCCGGGAATGACCCAAAGGAGGGCTGGAACAGATTAACAAGCACAATCTGGGAGGTAGCCCGGGAATGCGACATGGTAAGGAAGGGGACAGAGAAAGAGGCATGGGGGGAAGCATGGATGGACGAGGAGTACAGACATTTAAGGGGGGCAACCTTCCAAGCTCTCAAAATCCACCTGCGAGACAGGACAGACGCCCAGCGCAGAGAGAATTGGCAACGCCTGAGAAACGAGCTAGCAGCCCTGAAGGGCGAGAAAATCGCAGAAAATAACAGACGTAAATGGGAAAAGCTGGAGGCAAGCAGGAATATGCAGGAGCTCTGGGAATCCCTGAACGTGTTCAGGCCAAGGAGGACAAGAGCGAGGAATGTCATCACTGATGCAGAGTGGACCAACCACTTCGCGAACCTACTGAATTCTACACCTGAGAGCAGGGTAGAGAACCCAGGCCCCACGGCGAACACAGTCGACGAATCTGGAGCACGACAGGCGTCCAGCCCCGTACAGACAAAGGAGGACACCCCTGACGAGGACTGGTGGAACGGAGACATAACTAGCCTCGAAGTGGAAGAAGCCCTCAGAGGGATGAAGAATGGCAAAGCACCAGGCGAGGACGGAATCCCAGCCAAGTTCCTGAAGGCGTTGCCCCCAGAGGGAAAAGCTGTACTCCTGCAGGTCCTCAAGGAATGCTGGAAGCAGATTAAGCTGCCAGAAGGCTGGGAAACAGCGCTCATTTGCCCCATTTTTAAGGCAGGTGAACCTGACAAGGCCGCAAACTACCGGGGTATCTCTCTCCTCGATCTCGGCTACAAGCTGATGACCAAAATCATGGCCAACAGAGTGGCCCAATGGGCGGAGGAGTCGGGAAACCTGAGTGAAAGCCAGGCAGGGTTCAGAAGAGACCGAAGCACCCGGGACCACATTTTCACCCTCAACACGCTGGCAGGCATAAGCCTGACGCGACCGAGACAGAGATTGTACACAGCGTTCATCGACTACCGTGCTGCATTCGACCTGGTGGACCGCACCCTCCTGCTAGAGAAGCTGAAGGCAAAAGGTCTCTCGGGCAGGCTTATCGACATGGCGGAACTAATATACAAGAACACCAAGAATCGAGTCATGACGGGACGAGGAATGACAGACAGTTTCACCTCCAACTGCGGAGTAAGACAAGGCTGTCCCCTAAGCCCAGTGCTCTTCTGCCTTTTCCTGGAGGATCTGGACCAGGCATTGGAAAGAGGAAGCACAGGAGGAGTAGTATTGGGGGGAGAAAAAATCACCAACCTCAGGTTCGCCGATGACGTGGCCATGGTGGCACAAACCCCGGAAGATCTTCGAGATATGCTAGCATCCCTGGAAAGGCATGCCAAGAAAAACAAGCTGACCATCAACGAGTCCAAATCGAAGATCACGGTGTTCCGCAACGGGGGGAAACTGGGAAAAAAGGAATCCTGGACCCTTAACGGTAAAAAGGTAGAAGTAGTGAATAACTTCAAATACCTTGGATACTGGTTTACCCCACGAGGATCCTTCGCAACACACACGAAACGCCTAGCAAGTAAGGCGAAACTAGCATCCAACGCGGCGTGGGGCATCACCAAAAGGGCCAGAATCAGCTCCCTGCATAGGAGGCTTTATGTACTCGACGTCCTGGCGAAATCAGGGGGTTTGTATGGCGTGGAACTCTGGGGGTGGTCGCAGAGCGAGGAGATGAGAAGAATGCAGAGCCGGTATATAAAAATGGCTATGGGTCTTGCCCCAAACACCCCAGGTTATATATGGCGGATGGAATCTGGCAGGAGGAGTATAGACATCGAGGGGCGCATGAGAGCGTTTAAGTACGTAGTGGACATCCTCAAAATGGACCAGGGTTGCTGGCCAGCCAAAAGCCTAAGGGAAGAGGTAAGAGCCATACTAAACGACAACCCATGCAGGTTGGGAAAGCTGATAAAGAAGGCCTTCGAGGAGGTGGGAGACGGCCAAACCCTGAGGTCCCTCTGGGAAGGAGAAGACTATGGAACCATAGGGGAAGCGCTGGAGAAAAATCTAAAAACTAAGACGGAGCAGGAGATTCAACTAGACTGGGGAAAGATAGACGCCTCCAGATACTGCCCAGGCTTCCAATTTTTGGTGGACGAGATCACTGGTGCAAAGTACTGGAACAAAAAATCTATAAAAGGCAGCCAGAAGGAGCAATGGGCGCGTCTGAGATGTGGGAATATTGGCAGGACGGCAGAGAGGGGCTACAAGGACCCTAGATGCAGACTGTGCGGCCAACAAGAGGAAAACCTGGCACACATGCTCACCTGCGAACAAGCGTGGCTCCAGCTACCCCAACCGACTGTCACCAAGACCGCAGAGTGGCTCAGGGACTGTCCTCCCACTATATCGCTGAACCGTTGGGTAGGGGAGGCACTGAAGGGCGAGCCGTTGGACGGGATGTGCAAATATGTTCGGGATTTCGAACGGAAAGCAACAGGGGACACAACCCTGGGAATGGAGAAGCCAGAGAGCTAACAGGGACACCCCAACAACAACTCCTCATCCTCTCCACATCAAACACAAATTAACGCACACCACAGAGTATTTCGTGCGGTTGTAATATATCTTTCCGGGTCCCGACCCCAAATTTTGTTATTCCTTTCTTAAAGTTTACTTTTAAAAAAGCAAAATTCCGGCAATCTACGTGCGCAATCATCCTTCTCGGGCGCAATGAAAGTAATGTTCAACGTAGGTAAATAACTGGAAATTCCAAAGACATGCAATGTAACTATCTGTGTTTCTCTGTAAAAGGCCCTGGGCCATACATCGAAAGATAAAGTATTATTATTATTATTATCATCAATAAATTAGAAAGATCCATAATCATTAATTAATTTAACTCTCGCCTCGCCAATCGTGAGACTTCTCATCTCGAATTTGAACATGAAATCCTTCTAAATATATCAAATTTGAGATAAATGGTATGTCGCGACTCATATAGAAGTAGAAATTAATGTGGTATTTTTTTTTTCAAAATACAATTTCATTTCTTTATAACGAATACATTCCATACTCAATCTTACAAGTCTTAGAAAACACAAATCGTTGAAAAAGTTGTCAAATACATCTTTATTGTAGCAAATAATTCTTGATTTCGTTCAACAGCATTGAACCTATGACCATTTTTTCACAGTTGATGCATATCTCCAATTCGTGACAATCCAGGAATTTTATTGTCACTAAAGTCAGAGATTTAGATGTCAAGGTGTTACCAGCGAATCTGTAACAAAATACAACGATATTTTATATCGTCTCATTAGTAACATTTGCACTTTTGCTTAATGCTAAGAGAAAGATAACTATTAAAAGCATTTGAAAAAACAGCGCACAAACATATTGATTGATTAGAATTGATGTTCTATTGATTGAACATCCATTGAAAACTGGATATAATTATGAAGCATCTTTAGCCTATCATTATCCCAATTATGAATGATTTATGCTTTCGAGAATTTACATAAATTGTACATAAATAGTATTTTGTTAATTACCTCATTGTGTCATTTTCATTTGAAATCATAGAAAGATTGGCGGACTCATAAACTTTCTGTAACAGATCCTTTTTCGTCCCCGAAAACTTGATTTTGGATGTATGTTCATTCATCCCCTTTAACTTTTCTTTCTCAGTTACAAACATACTTTCTGGCAATTGCACAGCCCTAATCATTTCTCCAATTGGTGCCTTCAGACTGACAGGAACTGAATGAGTTTCAGCACCTATGGTAAATTCAATATTGAAGTTTGCAGGCTGCATAGAATCATTGAAATTTACTCCAAGTACAGAAGAGAAATTCGTATTAGGTTGCAGCATGGCGACAGCCGAAAAGTCATGAATGGACATTCCAGAAGATAAAGTTTTATTTTGAATATGAACGTTTTTGATGGTATCATTACCACTATTGGTGAAAATCAACTCAATAGTGGTGAGATTTGAGCTAGCAAGATGTTGGGATCGAGTAAATCTCGAATCTACTTGCAAGCCCTTCCCTGTAATTTTATTCACTATTTCTGTTCTTGCGACTGGTACGAAAGTAGCTGAAACCTCTCTGATTCCACTAACATTGCCTAATGTAAGATTCATCGGAGTCAGGAAGCCTCCAAGACTCGGAGTCATCACGGGTGTCATGGGCACAATATCATCAAGTTCCAGAAGTAAATCTAAATTATTTTTCGTTTTTTCTTTGATTATCTCTTTCTTAACATTATCCATATACTTTTCGGACTTAGGTTGCTTCTTTATTTCCACTTCACTCTCAGAGGACTCAGTTTCCCCAGAATCTCCAGAGTCACTACCTGATTCGCTCTCAGATGATTGAGACTGGACATTGCCTTTTCTTGCCGACTCGCTCTCCGATTTTTCCGAGTCTGAGCTGTACTCTGAAGAATCCGAGTCTGAATCCTCTGAGGAACTACTCGAAGTAGTTTCAGAGGATGCTTTTGATCCAGTTGGAGAACTCTCTTCATCACTGTAGAAAGTGTTTTCTTTAATTTTCTTTTCTCTCTTCTCTTTTCGCCCATGACGTTTTTCTCTGGGTCGCTGGATTAGAATCGGCTCTGCTACATCGCGCACTGATGGATCTGGAGCGGTTTCTGGGTAATCTGACAAATGTTTATAGCCTGTACAAGGCATATCCAAGTAGTGAGAGAGTGTTCCCAATTGATACTGAGAACCTTTAACTCTTGATGTCAATGTTGGCGCTGGTTTTGGTGCGAAGAAAATTTTTTTCGCGTACTCTGCAAGTTTTTTATCAGCAGCATTAACTTCCTCCTCAAGTATAAACGCGCGTAAGAACCTAGCTCTGTCCCTGATATCATAATTTTGATCGTACTTGGCTAGTTGGAATACATAATGACAGAACAGTTTCGTTTGTTCAGGATTATTGAGGCACAGTTTTACAGCAAGATTAAGAGTTTGAAGTTTTACGATGTCTTTCTCATTTACAAAGCTTTTTGCCATTTTACGGAGAACATCGGGGGCAATTTTTGGCACTCTATCTGAGTATTCACCGAGAAGCCAGAGAATGGAGGCACGCGCCTGTGGAACGGTGATAAAATCCATTAATTTCGCCATATGGACTATTATCTCTTTGTGCTCATTGGGCTGAGTCTGTAACAGCTTCTTTATTACGACTACACTCTCGGCCACCACCACTTCTATAAAGTTGCAAAAAACAAACATTATAATTACATTGTCTACAATTTTGCTGAGGAGCATGATAGTTTAATAGAATCGGTGTATAGTCTAAGCAATGAGATAATAATAAATAGGACAAGTCTGAGTGAAATTCATCACTACTATTTACTGTAGAAAACATTATCTGCATTAAGTGATAAGATATGATGATTATATACATTATATATTATCATTGATATACCCTTTAAAAAATAAATGCATAAAATTTCATCATTCTTAATTGACTAAAAAGGCATAATCCTTGCTAATATCCTCCTTAGTCTTGTTCGTTTAAAGTTGATTGAAAAAATGTGGGTATTTTGTATAATAAGTTTATACGGAACTACGTAAATGCTTTTGTTTTGTGTCGAAGAGAAATGTGCAAAAACTTGTGGGAAAAGAGTATATAAAAGGGAGTTTTTGAAATGAATTATACTATCAGGCTTCATTGATCTAAAAATGTAATTTCTCCATATGCTTTTCTCATCAGCTTACCATCACGGTTGCTCAATAGAGAAACTAATCCACTCAGACAAGTGTCCGTAACTTCCTTGATATTACTAGCACAGCGTCCGATGGCCTGAATGCTAGCACCAACGAATTCCTTGTCACTGCTCGATATATACGTTTGGAACTCCCTCAAAATCACCCCAATACTCGTTTCAGTGGCTAAATTCGTAAGAATATCAAGCTTTAAAAGTTTAATATGAGTAGGATCAGAAGTCCTGACGAAAAAGGACTTGAGAAAAGGCTCGAACATTCCTTTCCTCGAGATTGATATGCTAGCAATGCAGTGGAGGACGATACTCTGTACTTCTCGATGATTTCTTAAAAGCCGTATTAAAGCTTTGGCGGCAATCATAACTTCAGTTCGAGGAGCCACATGGTGGTATAGTTGTGCAACACTCATTACGACTGATGCGTTACGACTTTGCAATAGTGGCTTGGTATTTCGTAACAACAATCGATGATCAGTATCAAGGGAAAATTTAGTTTTTTTAGGAGCGCCATTAAAGGATTCTTCAGAATCTGATTCGTAAAATGGCTTATCTTCGTTCTCCTCGAATTCATCAGCATTGGGGTTAACGAATTGTGTTCTTGCATATCTCGTTAGCATATTAACAATCACCACTTGACCCCACTCATCAACATCCACTAACAAATTACACAGTTTACGATAATTCTTATGAATCAAATCAATTCTCCCTGGGCAAACTTCTTCGAAGGCCATCACAGCTGAGCCCACTACTAGTGTCGTTTTGTCCGATAATAATTTTTCAATAACACTGATTAACTCGTCCTTCTGCTCTGAATCAAGTGAATATAATTTCGGAATGGCATGTGCTGCTGTTTTTCTAACGTACGGTGACATATCACTTGCAGAGTCTTTTATCGCCAGCATCACAATAGGAACAATCATTGGTACTCTTATGCTGGATAAAACTCTCAATGCACTCGCTCTTATTAATTGATTAGGATCTTTCAGAGCTCTTTGAAATGTTGAAATCGAAAGGAGTGCCAAATCTTGCTGATCTTCAGCGTATCGAACTAAATATACGTACACGAGTTTTTTCACTTCTATATTTTTTGATACTACATTCTTCACTACTGCTGGAAATAGATCGGATGCATCTCTTCCTTTTGCAACCATCTGGAATAATTTAAGCCTTCTTTCAGAACGTACATCGAACTTCATCATCGGCTACGTTAAAGGCCAAATTGCAATCAGTCTAAACCCTTTTTTCAAACAAGGCGGTTTTTTCATTAAATTATTGTATTATTTTTCCGTAAACAATGTGACTTTGTCGAGACATTGAATTTCATTAAAATAATTCGAAGAAAGTTCAAACACATTGACTACAATATTGAAGATAAAAAAAATCATAATGAGGTACAGAAATTATCAATACATAATTTTTTATCAATTTAGCACCAGCAGTATTGCATGGTTATCACGTACTAATGTACAATGATCTTTAATTGTAATAATCTTGATTGTTTATCCTTACCCCTATAATGCGTTTCATTGCCTCCAATTTCAAACCATCCTTGTTGCTATCTAGCATTTGTTTCAAATCGTCATGCCTGAAAATGAATTTCAACAGATTAGGAGAGATTTATTTTTCATTCAGCAGAATTGCTGATAATTACTTTTTATAGTCCGAGTGAAAGAATCCGCCAGAAGCCGGATCTGTGCCAAGTTCTGGTTCGGAGGGCTTATCATTACTATAAGACCCGCCCGTATTGTTAGACAATGTACTTGCTGCTGCAGTCAACATTTTTCTAACTAATCGGCAATCTTGAAAACTTTAAATTTGTGGAAGACTAATGTAAAAAAGCTTCCACAGCGGAATGTACACGAGATAAACTTTTGACAGCCGTCTTGCTGGTGCCTGCTGTTGTTCCTTGATGGACGTCTCAGTCTGATACGTCTGCTGCTGCTGCGCTGGGCTCGGATTCTTTCAAACTTCATAAAAGTACCAGAAGAGGGCTACGACTACCTATTATTTTATTGAACAAAATTACACATGTATCATATTCTATATATTGTATTCATGAAGATTGAGACCATTCTTCATGAATACAATATATGATTGTATTTTAGCTGCAATTAGAATTTTGTGATGTGAAATTAACGCCCATTTCCTCAACTACGCCATCTCTCGTTGATCGTACCGGAGCTTGGCCCCATTCGATTACGATTTTCTTCAATTCGATACTCTCGCAGCCGCCATTTTTACTTCTTTCGACTTTCTTCAATTCGATTTTTGAGCGGTAGCCATTATGCTCTCCTTTATATATACGGAATACGGAAAGGAAAGGAAAAGGATTAATTATTTTGACAATCGAAATTCATTGATAGGCGAATGGTAGACAATGATTGACTATAAAAATAATTTGATAGTTTGATTTTTTTTTTACGAATTTTCAAAAAGTCGTCATTACAGATAGTGCCTCTTTTTTTGAATTTATTATTATCAATAAATAAAAAGGAAACGAAAAAGAAAAAGAAACTTCTACTTAGGCTCATTTTACGCGGAATTGTTTGATAGACATTGATAAACAGTGAATCAAAGTCTATCAATTCGATAAATTGGCGTAAAATAAGAAAAACCTAATCAGCATCATTAACGGCATAAGAGTGGTTTCGGATGGTGAAGGGGATTCTCGGTGGTAGCCATTTTGAACGGCTCAGCTGAGTTTCGGAGCACGAGTAGTCGAGTAGAGGAAATCATCAGAATGTTCGGACATGGAGCATAACACTATTGCCTTTGCAGAATCCACGTCCCTTCCTGTAGCTCCGCCACTTCCACCACTTCACCACTTCCACCTCTTCCACCTCTTCCACCATCTCCACCACATGGCGATAATTGTCATTCTCCTCACGATGGTAACATATACTCGGTAAATATTTGAAATAAAAATATGTAATTATCAACAAATAATCCATAATTCGTCATTCCAACTGATAATTTATTTTGATTTTGAATTGACGTGTGCATCATCAACGATTTTATTGCACTATTTGGGTTTTTCAATTTTTGCCAATCGACAATCAATCGATTAATTGTTAAATACTCAATTCATCGATTTATACTACTAGATGCTATTACACTGCATGATAATATAACAGGATCCATCTTACTTCCATCTCCATCTTACTTCCATCTCCATCTTAAAAAATTATTGTCAATCCTCATTATTGAAGTTTCATTCAAATTTCTATAAAACCAGTCTACAAAATGAACGTAAATAAATAAATTGTTTTCAAATTCAATGATTATTTTCATAGTCAGTAAACTGTTTTAAAAATTCCGACAACAATAAAAAATGCAACCTTTAATAAAAGAAAGAATAGAAAATAAATTTGAAAAAAAGTTGTTTTTGAAGGCATAGCGAGGTGACAGCTGGCGCCAGCTGGTGAGAGCGGCGCCAACCCTGGAGTACTGGTGGGGTTCGAGAGGGACCTAGAGGAAGATAGACAACCCCAAAAGATAAAGACAGATGATTAAAAAGAGAAGGACAGATTGGGGAAGGAGTGCTATAGCGAGTGGAAGCGGCTGGAAGCAACGAATGCACACAACACACAGCCCGTGTCCGTCGTCCGTCGAATTTTAATGGCGGCCAACTCCGTAAACCCCGCTTACTATTATTGTCAATTGACCAATAATCAAACTAACGTCCGCACACCCAATCCTCATCAGAGCAAAACAAATGATCAAACAATCGAGTGATTGATCCAATAAAGAGTGCACCGAGTGAAGTGATATATTTATTGATAAGGTGAAGAAAAAAAAAGGAGGAAAGGCAAAAAAAACCTAGTGGTGAAAATAATAAAGAGTGCTCCCCAGGACGAAATAGTCCCTAAAGGTATAATATCCCAGCCAACGCTTGAAAACCACAGGATTAACCCGTCAGTGTAACATCACTACAGGATATCTCCGTAGTGCGTGTGCAACCATGATGAATCAAGATGTACCGTGATACTATTCTCATCGTCATTTTACCCACAATTTCCAAACCGAAGAGGTAAACAATTACATACCCTATTATTCGCAATATATATTTATTTCTACCTATAATTGTGACGTCACCCCTTTGTCCAAAGACTAGCCAGTAGTTGAGTGTCAATATTCAATTGATGTTTTATTAAAAACGTCCTGGGAATGCACATTCCTTTGATAAAGCTGAGAATTGAGGGAGTAAAAAGAAAAGTGCGTGAAAAGGGGAAGAAACTGACGTCGAAGGCGGCGTTTTTTCCGCTTTTCCCTTGATTCCCTTCATTTCTGCATTGAGAAATGAAAATATTTTTATTTGCCATCTCTTGATTTCTCATAAGCTCGCCTTTGAAGTATATCGCATGAAAACGTGAAAATTTTTCATCGGGAAAAAAAAAAAATGTAGTCATAAAGGATCCACTAGAGCCCCCGTTCCATGCCTTTGTGTCGAAGGAGACCGCAGTGCTATGGCCTTAGCTGTCAAGTGTGCCTCTATATGCCCCTCATTTTTTTTTTGCTTTTTTATTTCACATTTTTTTTCTTTTTCGTCTCCATCCCCCACTTTTTTCGTCCACCCCCTACCCCTCCCATACCACTGTATGGTGTACCGATATACTGTAAAACCCAAAGGGCGTACATATACCTATATAAGTTTCATATACACGTATATGTAAGAGCACTCACGAGAATCATGGGGAATAGAGCCATCTGGGCCCGTTTGTCATTTACTTTACTACTACACCAAACAATCTCTTCACTACTGTGTACTTCTCTCCTCTCTTCTGCTCTCTCATCGCCGTTTCTCATTAGTCATTATGAATTTACGGTGCACCAGCTACTAAAGTATCAGTAACTCACCCCTCTCCCCTTTTAACTGAACTGTCGAGACAAGTAGAAAGGATATTGTTGTTTACTCCTTATTTATGAATATGTGGGGGGATGAGTTATACGGGCAACGATTTATTTTAATTTCAATGGTTTTGGGATTGGGGTTGTGCACATGGGTTTTTACTTTGGGTATATCAAAATTATAGACAGCTTTTATGATAAAATTACCGGATTCGTTTCAATTGAATTACTGACTTAAGTAGGTCTATTCATTTTGTTTATTAATGTTTACGGTTATAAATTGTGGCTGTTAGGGATGGCATTATACTGGGAGTTTTAAAGTATGACAATTGGTAGAATGATCAATAAATTTCAAATTGTCTTGCTCATTATAATGTGTGATGCAAATGGTTTTTTCTTGATTGATTCATTCATCTCCTTCCTGTTGTCTACCTATTGACAATTTCTTCACATTATTTTTCTTTCATTTAATCTTTTGTCACTTTATTGTTTGCATTTTGAATGATTTTTTTGTCGCAATTTACATTCTTATTTATCTATAAAATTTCTTAGTCGGTTGTTTTGAATAATTCTCCAATTTTTAAAAATGAAATTTCATTTGATAAAAAAAAATTGATGAAATAGCAATACTGTCATAGAATTATGAATAAATATTCAAAATCAATTTTTTTAATCCTCCTATTGTTGACTTGACTTTTCAAACCGCTTTTCAATGCACTCTCACTAAAATATTCCAACAGCATCCATTCATTGGAATAAACCCCTTACCCTTTGCCGTTAATCACACAAGTTTGATAAGCCATTGAAAATTAAAAAAAAAAAAATCCTTTACATTTTTCGACGTTTTGGAAGCACATCACGTGTGTTATCAGAGCCATGCATTCATTTATTCCATAAAAATTTCATTTTCCGACATAGAATAGACGTAGCAAAGAGAAAAACAGTTTAATTGGATTATATTCCACCAGAAACAGCTAAAAAAAAACTGGCGTGTGTCACACATCTTAAGTGATGAATGCAGAATTAAAATTCTTTCACTTGAGAATTAGTTATTCATTCATTATTCATGACAGCTCTCAATTGGCTGTACATAAAAGTTTATAATATAAAATTTCACTGTATTACCTCGATTTCAATATTTTCATTGAAAACTGGCAAGTAGTCGAAATTAAGTCAAACCGGTTTACCACATTGCTACTGAATTATTACAATCATCATCATGATGCTCTAGAGGATAATTATATTGCACGTGACCTTGGAGTCTTGTGACCTCCAATGATTATCAACGTTTTATTAATAATCTCGATAAATTGTCAAATATAATTTATCCCTAAAATCTAAAGTGATTTAAATAAATTTCTCGAAAAAAGAGATAAAAATAAAAATAATAAACTGTCAATACAGATTAACAGTAAATAACTCAACTGTAAACATTTGCACAAGAAATTCTGTAATTGACCGAGTCAATAGCCATGACAAGCTCGTAAATGTTAACATTTACGTGAAAGACATCCACCATCAAATCACTAAATATTTTATTGATACTTTGTTTTACAGGGGCTGGAAATAGTGAGGCATCATGCTGTTGTACGAATGGGCGCATCGCTGTTAGCGCCATTCGGACAAAGCCCTCTCCCAAATCCTCTTTTCTCAAAAAAAAAAAGAAAAAAAAAGAAGAACCGAAACGAAAAAATATAACTCCATTTCCCCCCTTTTAACGAGCCAAACAAACAATCGCTGGAGCACATAAAAAGTGTAACCCCTCTATCCCCTGCATGTTTCATCACAATTCACTGATACGAGATGATATACTCCGTACTGAGACCCTTTCCCATACTGCTGGCAGTGCCACCTCCACCACGGTTGCAAATGTCTCTGATAAAAGAACAAACAAACAATGCAATATCATCGTTAGTTTGGCCAACAATATTCATTGCAATGGTATTAACAACGAGTGCAAACGCAACGACAATTCCCTCACCAGCCTCTTCCTCATCATACCTCTACTCATCACCAGTACCATCTGTACCAGGACCCCTTCCATCCTCATCATCATCATCATCCTCTTCGTCGTCCTCATCCTCCTCACCAATCCCCCATCAATCACAACAATTCCCCCAAGATGAAAATCCCCACGTCGTTGCACGTTTTCCATCAGTCCACCATCGTCTAGAGTTGAGTCGTCTAGATCCAAACCTGACACGCGAGGGTCCACTGCGCTTCAATCATCTCACCATTGATCCAACAACTGGTCGCCTCTATGCTGGTGCCATCAATCGACTGTTACAATTGGATAAAAATCTTCAATTGGAGGAGATCGTGTCAACCGGTGAGTATTAAAATGACAATTAATGAGTTTATAATTGAGTGTGATTTGAACCATGAAGCTTCATCAAGGATTTATTTATGATGTAAAAGGTCCCAAACTGGACAGTCCCCAGTGTCACGCTACCGGATGCATGTCGAGAGAGATGACCACTTCATTAATGGACAACGTGAATAAACTCCTAATACCTGACCTTGAGTCGGATACACTTATCGCATGTGGCTCACTGCTTCAGGGAGCATGTGAAAAGTACAACATGTCGGATATATCGATAAAACCCGAATTTTTACCGCACAGTGTTGCTGCTAATGATGATAATTCATCGACATTTGCCTTCATTGGTCCAGAGCGTTACAATCCCTGGGGTAGATCGAATGTCCTCTACGTTGGAACAACATTCACTAATAATGGTGAATATCGTCATGATGTACCAGCAATATCGAGCCGAGATCTTTATACCCTGGAATTTGCTGAATACGACTTTGACAAGCAATCGATACTCCATATTGACGTTAAATACAGAGATCACTTTCTGGTTAAATACGTTTACGGTTTCAATGCGAGTGATTATGCATATTTCGTTCTGGTACAAAAACAGTCGTATTTACCTGAACAGGAGGAGCTCGGTTATATATCAAGATTAGCTCGTAGTTGTATAAGTGATGCAAATTACGACAGTTATACCGAAGTTACGTTGCAGTGTTCCGTTGATGTTGGTAATGGTACACAACAGATATACAATCTTGTTCAGGATGCTAAAGTTGCTGCTGCTGGTAGTGATTTAGCAATGCAACTTGGTATACCGATTGGTGATCCTATATTTGTATCTGTTTTTTCACCTAGCAAGGGAATAACCAATGAGGCATTACCAAAATCAGCAGTTTGTGTTTACTCACTGCAGGAGATTGAAACAAAATTCAATGAGAATATACACATGTGTTTCAATGGGAGTATAAAGTATCGTAATATGGGATACATAAGTGGACCTATACAGAACGGTGAATGCCCAGTGGCTGGTACTACGGGTAATATATTGAACTTCTGCGAAGTTGGATTAAAAATATCTGGTGTCTCACCTATTGTTGGACAAGCTGTGATCGATTTTCAAGACACATTTGTGACATCGATAAACGTTGCCAATACTGAGAGCCACACTGTTGCATTTCTCGGTACAAGCAATGGTGTTCTCAAGAAAATTTTACTATCAAGCTCCGAGTCATCGGTTTACGAGAGCATTCTCATTGACAATCATCAAAAAATTCTTCCCGATATGGTGTTGTCGCCTGATGGTGAATACATCCATGTACTGTCAACAACGAGAATAACAAAAGTGAGAGTTGAGCATTGCAGTGGTTACACCAGTTGCTCGAGCTGTTTGGATGCTAAAGATCCGTACTGTGGATGGTGCTCACTCGAGAAAAGATGTACAATAAAGGGTGCATGTCAGAAAGCAAGCAGAAGTAGTCCAAGATGGCTGTCACTGAGTACTGGTCAGCAGTGTATCGATTTTGAGCAAGTTTTGCCTGACCGTTTGCCCATAAAGCAAATGACATCGGTTCAATTAACAATTAGAACACTACCGGAATTGCCCTCGGGAACTAATTACAAATGTGTCTTTGGCAATGCTGAGCCCATCAATGCAGCTATGACGGCGTTTGGCTTATCGTGTCCAGCACCACCGGTCCCTCAACGACCAAATATACCCGATGGCACTGATCACGTACTGGTTCCCCTATCAGTACGCTCCAGCGAGACAAATAAAGACTTTGTATCGCGCAATTTTGCTTATTTCGATTGCTCGAGACACACTGTATGCTCGGAGTGCGTTAAAGCCCAGTGGGCATGCAGCTGGTGTGTCTATGATAATAAATGCACCCACAACACCAGTGGCTGTCAGGGAAATATTATCTCTGGGGATAATCATAGCCAGGCAACACTAGCTGCTCATGGTGTTGAGTACTGTCCGCGTTTCTCTCGTCGTGATGAGCCACTTATGCTACCCAATAATGTACCCAAAGAGATTATTCTCGAAGTTGAAAATCTACCCCATCCACAAATTGGCCACACTGGATTTCAGTGTATCGTTACAATCGAGGGGGCCAACTTGCGAGTACAAGCGCGTGTTGATAGCAGTCGTTTCATTGTTTGTGACAAAACTATATACTCTTACGAAGCACTCACTGGTGAATATGAAGCGACCGTGACTGTCGTATGGAATACAAATCATCATGTTGACCGGACGAAAATTATTCTGTATAAATGTGAAGTGCTGGGATCACATCGTGAACACGCTGACTGTTCTTTATGTATGACGAGGGATCAGAGATTCGAGTGCTCTTGGTGTGGTAATAGTTGCACGTACAAACACTCGTGTCTATATTCACCATTTGCTGAATGTCCAAAGCCGAGGATCGACATGATAAGACCGTTGAGTGGTCCCATTGAGGGTGGTACACTCGTTACTATCGAGGGAAGTAATCTTGGGCTTAAAGAAACTGACGTCTCTGATAAAATTCACATTGGTAAAACACCGTGTACATTAGTTGATTATGAAGTATCCGTTAGAATAGTGTGTCGTACTGGAAAGAGAACAAATACCGAGACTGTCACTGTTGTTGTTGGTAATGATGCTGGTTACACTGAGAGTGCTGTTTTATTTCACTACAAGGACATCAAATTATCCGGTATATATCCGTCCGTTGGCCCACAGAGTGGTGGTACACAAATTGCTATAACTGGTAAATTCTTGAATATTGGCAGTACCATATCAGCTTATCTCGATGAATTGCCCTGTCACGTTAATGCTACGCAAGCCAGTAGCACCAGACTAACTTGTGTTACCAGTAAATCAGGGAGAGTGAGGAGAGTACAAAAATTAACACTCAGCATTGACGGCGCTAATCGTACATTGAACACCAATCCATTCAATTACACCCAGGATCCAACCATCATGGAAATCAAACCATTACGCAGCTTTGCCTCCGGTGGTAGAATGATAACTGTGCACGGTACAAATTTGGATACCATTCAGAAACCCGAGATGGAGGTTTATTTTGATAATGAGATTAAGCCGGTGAATAGAACGGTTTGTACTGTGCTGAATCCAACTCAGATGGAGTGCCCCAGTCCAAGTATAGCTGAGAAATTTGCAAATAGGCACAGGAGAGTCAGAGCTTTGAGATCACTTCACAAGCATGGCACAACATTTTCATCATTACGAGCTGGAAATAGTGAGAACGAGGTAGCACTGAGGATAGCATTTGTTATGGATAATGTTGAGAGTGTGAGAGATCTTGAGAAGCATTTTCAAAATTTGAGAAATCGTTTGTCATACGTTGAGGATCCAAAGTTCTTTGCATTTCCACAGATGATAAAAAATTACAAGGGCGATACACTGGTGATCGAGGGTGAGAATTTGAATTATGCTAGTGATGAGACTGATGTTAACGTGACTGTTGGTACAGCATTGTGCAATGTCACATCACTGGCGCATGCACAACTTGTTTGTACACCACCGGATCAACAGCCAGCTGCAACAGATGAGATGGGAATTAAAACTGAACGTGGATTGCCTCTTGTTGTTGTACGTGTTGGACGTACTTTACGCTTTTCCATCGGTTATCTTCACTACGAAGTGATAAAGACCTATCCAATACCACCTGAAGCAATAGCTGGTATTGCAGCTGGCACATTTGGCCTTGTATTTCTCTTTGTTCTTGTACTTGTTATTTATAGGAGAAAGAGCACACAGGCTGAGAGAGAGTACAAGAGGATACAAATACAGATGGATACGCTGGAGAGTAATGTCAGGATGGAGTGTAAACAGGCGTTTGCTGAATTACAAACGGATATGACTGATCTCACTGCCGATTTAGAATCATCTGGTATACCAACATTGGATCACAAGAATTACATTATGAAGGTGTTCTTTCCAGGTGTTATTGATCATCCCATTCTCAATGATCCGAGATCTCGAAATAATGCAAGAACTAATTACGACGCTGCTATGATACAATTTGAAATTCTCGTTAACAACAAGTGTTTTCTCTTGACTTTTATCGATACCCTTGAGACACAGAAAGACTTTAATATAAGGGACAAAGTGAATGTTGCTTCACTGCTTATGATAGTACTCATGAATAAGATGGAATATGCAACGGATATACTGATGAATCTATTAATTAGACTTATTGAGAAATCGGTAGATACTAAATATCCTCAACTGATGTTAAGACGCACTGAATCGGTTGTTGAGAAGATGCTTACAAATTGGATGGCACTGTGTATGTACAATTATCTTAAGGATTACGCTGGTTCGTCATTATTTTTACTCTTTAAGGCTATTAAGCATCAGATTGAGAAAGGGCCGGTTGATGTTGTGACACATGATGCTAGATACTCGCTGTCCGAGGAGAGGCTACTACGTGAACAGATTGATCACAGTGTTGTGACATTGCACGTTATGCAGGATGATTTGGATGAGAAGATTCAGTGTAAAGTGCTGGATTGTGACACGATAAGTCAAGTTAAATCTAAGATACTCGATGCACTCTATAAGAATACACCGTTCTCATTGAGGCCATCGATACACGAGGTGGATCTCGAGTGGAGGCATGGTAGAGGGGGACATTTGACACTCCAGGATGAGGATCTCACGACAAAGTGTGCTGGTGATTGGAAGAAAATCAATACACTGGCGCATTATGGAGTCAAGGAGTCAGCTGTTATGTCACTCATACCCCGACAAAATGATGCATTCTCCGTTGGATGTAAAACTTATCACAAGGGATCTCTGAGGAATCATCATCATTATCATCGTCAATCAATGAATCGTATCAATCACTGTTCAACGGGTCATTTACCATCGACACCCAGTCACGGATTAATAAGTCCCATTATGTATCCACATCCACCTGGCATTTATTTCGATGCACAACACACTCCATCGCTAATAACATCTAATGGGGACATCGAGAGTGGAGTTAATCAAAGGCTCTGGCACTTAGTCAGACCGATCGAGGATAACGTTTGTCCACAAACTATTGGATTTACTAATAGCAAGCATAATCATCATCATCATCATCCGGAGAGAACGCACAAAGCCATACCGGAGATATTTCTCACGAGATTATTGTCGACTAAGGGAACTGTACAGAAATTTGTCGATGATTTTTTCAATACCGTTCTCACTGCCAATGATGCATTGCCATGCGCTGTCAAGTGGCTCTTTGATCTTCTCGATGATGCCGCTAAACAGCACTCCATATCCGATCCTGAGGTTGCACACGCCTGGAAATCAAATAGTCTACCACTCAGATTTTGGGTTAATTTTATTAAAAATCCCGATTTTATGTTTGATATTAATAAATCAACGACTGTTGATTCGAGTCTATCTGTCATTGCCCAAACATTCATGGACGCTTGTTCGACAACTGAGCACAGGCTTGGCAAGGATTCACCCTCTAATAAATTGTTATTCGCCAAGGATATACCCCATTATCGGGAAAAAGTTGGACGTTTTTATCAGGACGTACAGAGATTACCAACCATAACCGATCAGGATATTTCCAGTGCCATGCAGCAGTTGAGCGATTCTCATGCCAATGAATTTGACGTTATTGCTGCGCTCAAGGAGCTCTACATTTACGTCAGCAAATACTACGAACAAGTAAGTGGAATTTACTTTATGCTTCACTATCATGGGGTTTTAGGAGCGATAGCATGAGCAACCGGCTGAGATAAGTCGATTCTAGGGAGAGGTTTCATAAATGCCACTGCATCTTAGGATGATGGAAGAATAATATACGATGATCGGTATGAAATCGGCCTACTCAATATTCCACTTATATCAGCTACACTGACACATTCAAAAATCAACTCTCGGGCAAATCTTTAGCTGGAAAAATTGAACTTTCAAAGTCACCCGGGATAAAGCACATCGGGTCAAGCAGTTGAAGAGCACCAAAAATTTATCCTCTTATTTGCAAACTTTTGTGTTGAAATAGTGTCCCTAGTTCTTTTTTATTTCAATTTTTAAAAGGAGTCTTCTGCCTTGAATGTCTGACTCTAATAAAATATGCATTTTCTCATTTTTTATCCTTCAGAAGTTATCGAATCTCAGTGATATGCAGCTCACGTCAGACTTTGTAATAGAATGCCCCTGAGTTTAATCATATTTGTCTCTCGGTAGTGAGTACTAAAATAAACAACTCCTGTTAAATGTCATTTGAATTTTTTTTCTCACCGAGGAACATGTTTTCATGCCTTCATTTATTATAAATTGCTCGATCAGTGTGGGCTATTTTTATAATGCCAAAGGATGGCTATAAAATTCGTCAGTGAAAATTTGATGATTTTTCTTCGCCTCGGATATTATCCAAAAACTGACCTCTAACCGTATCATCTACTTTTAAAACTTCATTACTGATTTATCCGACAAACCGAGACTTTATTTCGTTTTAACGACTTGAAAAGGAAATTGTCTTTTCATTCGAATTGGTTGAGAGATATCAAAGATTCTGGAATTCTCTGATGTCTCGTTATTCGCTATTATCACTAGTTTATTCTCCGGTTGAATCGCCTTTCAATCGATTGATAGATATCGATGAGATGAGTTATTTCAACTTTGGATACTCAACTCTTTTATCTAAGGGAGTTTATGGGGGAAGTGAAACTTGCTTGGCTCTGCAAGGACTAGTAAATCAAAATTTTTTCTAAATGGGATAGCCTTATATTTCATATTTTTAGGGAAATGCATGGAAGATTGCCCGCATTCTCGTCGGATATCCGCCGGAAAAAATTTCATCTTCATTCATTCAATCCAATTTAGTAGTTGAGAGGTGGAACGAGGTCTAGAACAGATTCACACATTACTTTACTAATTTTGTTTAGAGGCAGAGATTCTGATCAGCGAATTCAGATGGGGTCAAACTGATCAATTCATTGATTTCAAGTACCAATTAGGGCTCGCCAATTACTTTAGCTTTTGATAAGTTTAAAACATTAAATGGTAACAACTTTGAATGAGACTTTTTGGTAAAAATTTTCTAGCCAAGTTGCTTTAGGTTGAATATATGCAACAGTTTTTCTTTAAAGAAGTTTTTTCGTGGAAAGTTGATGGGAGTGTTTCTGATGGAAGACTTTTAGACATGAACTGGAACAACTTTCGGCTTTTGAGATGTTTGAATATGTTGGGTGCAAGTACCCGCATGGTCATATTATCATCTTGTAATTATCTCTACTAAATTCTAATTTGGAGATGATTATGTAATTAGTTAATGTAAAACTTTATATTTTGAAATAGATATCTAAGAAAAAGTTTTAAAAATTAGGGCTCAAGCGTGAAAAGTTAAATTGAAAGAAAACCGAGTGCTAAACTGCTTATTGACTAGCTTTTATTGACAAAAAAAGGAAATTACGGATAATCATAATTTTTGGAGGAGAAATTGAAAGTTTCAATCGATGCTGAGGTTCAATCAATAGCGACTGCCGTAATTAATGCATTAAGAATTTCCCATTTCATCGATATATCGGGGATATCAATCAACCATCAAATACAATGTTGGTGAAATTGATACGTGGCCGGCCACATGAAAGGAATTCACTTTGTCAGTTCTTTTTATTACATTCCCACATTTCAAACGTAAAACGATCACAATTACATGCAACCGTTTATTTATAATAATAGAAATAGAATAGACACTCAATTGAAATATTATTGAAATTTGATAAAAAAATAACGAATTGAAAGAGTAATAAAATTTTTGTTTTAGAAGAAATTTGATGATTGCAAGTAAATTAGCAATTTACTTTTTGGATTAATCGATTAATTAAAATATTTTGAGTTGTGTTATTTTGATAGGTAGCCTGGATTTGTCTGACAAATGCCCCTCTGTTTGCAGATTTTAGAGGCCTTGGAATCGGATGCAGGCTGTCGTCAGTTACATCTAGCTCATCAACTGGAAAATGTAGCGTGTACGATCGAGGGAGAAGAGACGAGCGCCTGCTGACACACTACCCCCAATTACATTGGGTGAACCCTCGAAATTTTCAGATGATAAAACAAATGAAAAATTAACTAATAAAGGAAAGGGAAGAGTGAATAAATAAGATAAACACTGATCAGTGCCTCGATTTTGCGCATCAGATACACCTCGTTCATATGTACAAAAAGAAAGATGAAATGAAAAGTATGACAAATATGAAACTTATACCGCCATATAAATGATTTAAAAAAAGAAAAAAAACTGAAAAAGAGATGAGAAAACGAAGAGATAAATTAAAGTAGTCTCTGCACCTTCGGTACAATTCGAAGAAGAGGATAAAGAAAAGAACATTCACTCAATTCAATACAAAAGTAAAATGGTCTTCTTTTAATTCAATTTTTTTCACTGCCAGTAAATACAGTAGAGTAACAGAGAAATAAAAAATAAAAATGAAAAAAAAAACAAAACAAAAATGCAAAGCACGGAAATAGAGTCACCGCACAAAAGGGAAAAAGGGAAATAGACGAAAAATAGCAGAATGCATTTAAAAGGGATTGAGAACAATGAGTAAGCGATGACATAAACAAAAAAAAAACCTGCATTTTGAAGAACTAATTAATAAAATAAAAAAGAAGCCATAGTGCGCACCAGACTGTTTGTACTAGTGAAAAGGAGAAAACAAAAATGGAAAAAAAATGAGGTGTACAGCAGAGCGAGTAGTCTGTGATTGGAGCATGCGTGGCTATGCCTATTATCTTCATTACGATATATGAATTATTATTAATTATTAACATGTTATATAGGGGATTGAGATGTAAACAAAGAGCAACTGTCTGAGGCTCATGTTCTGTACAAGATAATTAATTAGCTACTGTGATCCAACTGATAATGACCACTCGAAAAAAAAAAAACGAGTAACGAAACAATATTCTACATGTTGCTGTTTGTTTCCATTGAATTCTGTATGTATGATATACATAAAATATATATATATGAGTGATGGGAAGTGATGTGAAATGACCTCCGGTACGTAGTGAGCTAGATTGGGGGGATAATGTATTATGTATAAATAAATATGATCGTAAGGCTGAATGGGGATCGAGTGATTGAGTGGATAGATGGGCAAAGTAACGATATTACTTTAAGGAAAAAGATAATTAATGAGATAATGGGAGGGTCATTTTGCAGAGTGTATGGGGCAACTTTTTTTAAAACTTTTTTCTTCGTTGGATGAATGAGGCTCAGTCTGTTCTAGGCCTAGATAGCAATGTACGTATGTTCTTGTACGTAATTCAGTTATTATTTTCTTTTTAATCTAATTTTTTTTTTAATTCAGTGGCCAAGTGGAAGACTCTTTGGGTATTTGAATATTGAATTTTTGTCGGTATTTGGATGTTTACGGGAAAATGTTACGATATTTTCTCGTAGGGTCGATTGTTTAAGAGATTTATTGATAATTTAGTGATGGGACTGCTTGAGGTTCACCATTTCGTCACTGAATTCACTATCAATTCAATACTGTAATGATCGCAATGAATTTCTCTGTTTAACGGTGACAGAGATGTTTTGTAAAGCCATACGAATCTCGTGAGTAGGGTATTGATTAATTATTTTATAATATTCAATTGACGTCTGTTTTTTTAAATAATTTGTACATTATCTCATTTTCACTTTGATATTGAATCATCATCATTCTTCATCAACTAATTACTAACTCATTCCATAATTACTGCTATTGTCCAATTAAATGAAACAATTATCAATTGTACAATTGTTCATTAAGTAACAAGAGGAAATTAACGAAATATTTAGGGTATAAAAGAGCGGCATTTTTGTACCAGATTCCCAGGAAGCATGATGATGTGCCTCGAGGTCTTGTTATTTGTCGAATTTTTTCGTTCAACATTCGTAGAGAAAATATTGCGGAAAAATTCTGGAGTTTCTATGTTCTCATTTTTTTATTCAACAAATTATTGGACTCGCAGACGACGCTAATGAGGTCTCAAAAAAATGTAGCAACAGCAAAATGTGATGACGTATCCAATTATGCAATACCGTTTTTTTTTTTCAATGGTAAATTAACGCTCTCGTGGACTGAAATAAACTACTCAAATATGCGTTCCACGGATAACTACTCAATTGACTGATTAAGAATTTTTTAATACTCTTATTTTCCATTACTGTAACTTTTTTTAATATAATTTATGCCATGCAATTTTTTTTGATGACGAAAATATTGACGTACGAGGGCAATTGATCGACTCATTGAAATCCCCCCACGTCAATGGCTAAATGTGAATAGAATTAAATTTTAGTCATCAAACAGCGAGAAGAAACTGAAAAAAAAAAGATTTATCGTCCGATCGATATAAACATTCAATTTACGGTGAAAATAATTAAATTGTGAATGGTGGGACAAAGAGTGGAGAATCGTGCTCTCTACAGTTGCCAATAATTTGTACTTAAATCCATGTGTCCACTCTCTGCCCCACCATCAACGTCAAAAAACACTCTTTATATATATACATATTATACATATATACATATTGTATTTATTTATATTATCAATTGACGAGAGTACGTCAATCTGTGCAGTGTAATCTACTTAGCAACGACGGAATTCCGTCCTGGCGCTTCATAAATTTTGTAGATATAGTTGAAGAGCTAAAAAAATCTATTTCATAATTTTTTATTTTATGGGTAAAAATACGGACGTATAAATTTTTCTCATTAATCACTCGTAGAAGCGTGTGTATGATAAGAGTACCTCATTTACGTAGAAGGTCTTCCTTTGTGAGAAACAACTAAATGCGCCTTGTCCTGAAGCAATTAAATTAGTGATAATTATATATATGTGTTGGTTAAAATATTTCATTTGTTCTCACTCTATTGTTTATTTCTTCATGTTGTTGTAAATTCCCAGACGAAAATTGTCCAGATTTATGTATGGGTTAATGAATTCAGTAGCTAAATCGAAAACTAGGATAACTGCACATTTTGAAGATGTGTTTTTTTTCAAATATCTCGCGATTAAAGAAGAATATTGGTATTTCCATAATAACCTTTTTTATAGGGCTCACCATTCTCTATAAAAAATGAAAAACTGAAAATTTCGCTATCTCTCGTTAACAGCGAGATATTCGCTAAAAACTGGCCTCGAAAAATACTACACTTATCCTAGTTCACTACATAATTCATCATTTGGGGTTTTATTTTCCTCTTTTAACTCGAGCTTTATGATTTCACTGTGGATAAACCCCTCATCAAGAGTAATTTCTCGTTACTCACTATTTATTATCGAATTGTACATTTATGGAGGGAATCTCGATTCTTGAATTAGTACAGATTGACGTACCCCGTGAATGAAACATAAAGAAATGTGCGTGCGCACACATGAGTAATCAGCAGCGTAATCCGGCCTCTTGTTTCTCTACTAGTGCAAATATCTTTTTTATTTAATGTTTTTTTTAATTTCTTTTTTTGTGAAAAAGAAGAACAGTACATGTTAATAAAAATCACGTAGTAATTGTATTTTTACGATTATATCCCACTCCTTCGTGTCACAATCTCTGATTTTATTATTTGCCATCTGTTAGGATGATGTGTTTATTAATATTTGATTTTTGAGGAAATTATCGCAGGTAATTTCGTAAGGAGAGGATAAAATGAAAACAACAGTCGATTTTCAATGGGTGATTTCAGGAGTAATTCCGATTTAATTATAATCCTGATATTTTACCTTGAAATCGATCATTAATGAGGTCATCATGAAGTCAATAATTTCTCTTCATTTTATTACGTTTAACTATCAAATTTTTGAGGCCATTTTTGGACCTTCAATTCCATCCAAAATCAGAATGAACGAAATAGATATTTAACTGATCCCAAACGAGCAGAAACAAATAAAACGCAAAGCAATTGTCAATTTATCTGTATTTGATTTTTAATAAAATCAAATAGCTAGAAATAAATGGAGAGGAGAAATTAAAGATGATAGATCGGTGTGAGCAGCCACAAATTAAATGGCATATTATTTTTACTAATTTTGTCTCTAATGAATGAGCAGGTCTAATCAATTCTAGATACTCACGCTAATTAATACGTAATATTATTGAAATAATAACAATAATTCAGTGGATGAATAAATATTCGAAAGTGCCAGATTTATTTCCTTTGAAGGTATTAAAAGATAACATTTATTTTAAAAAATTCATGTCAACCATAAAAATTTCTATTTGCCTCATACTTATGAATAATTTGTTACAAATGGCGATTGCGAGGGCCGAAAAAAAAAATGGTCGTCAAAGAAGAGTATTACTGCAAGATAAAAGGAAAAGCGTAAAAAAATGGCCTAATGTCTCGTATTTCTGAACGATGCAATCCCTATTAATTACGGAGATGGACTAATAACGAGAGAGAAAAATTATGAAGCAGTTTTTTCCAAAGCCGCAAAGTTCTTTTCAAACATATTTCATCATAATTTCTCCTAAAACCCCTCATTACCAAGATAATCAAGTATTACCCCGGAAGCGAAATTTTGCCATTTGAATAATTGACAAGTGCTCTACTGAATTATTGCTGCTCTGTAAAAAGTCTCTTGAAGCAGCTCTTGTTGTGTCATTGTCAACGAGGAAATCAACAATACAAACGAGTGTGGAGGAGACAAAACCAGTGAGAGAAGGCTAAAAATAAAATTGAAACAAACAGACGGAAAGATTTATGACGAGACAAATCGTATCCTTGCATTTGTCTTTAGGATATTGTTATACGTACGCGTGTGTGCGCATGCCTATGTAATCCACGCAATTATTCCATTGTAAATAGCATTTATCCTTTCCATCCGATCCTCTGGGCCCACCTCTACTCCTCCCCATGCTCTCTCCTAAATTTTAGATTCTAAGTACACAAAAGGGAAAAGATAAGGTAAATAGGTGAAGGTAAACGAGTAAACGAAATGATTCTTGCCAAATTTTCCATGGAAAATAGGGAAATTATTAACTGAAATGCTTGATGAAAAGAAAGAGAATTGAGAAAGAAAGATAACTGATGAGAAAATAAAATTATAAAAATATATTAGTATTATAAACAATTATTGTGTGTTTATTGCGAGCCTCGAATTATATCCCAAGTTTCTCAGAAAGTGTATAAATAATTTCAATAAAATTTTACACATACTTCGAGGGAAATTATTTATTATCGTTTTGGGGAAGGATTGTGGCTTGAGTTCCAATGTTTGGCAGTGAATTATTATTACATTAAGTTTATCACTTTAAATCCCTGATTATTATTGAATTTATCAACTCATTAGTCATTTTTTCGGCTCGACTTGTCGGAATTCTTCGAGGAGGATGAGCTAGACATGTATTTACTCGAGGAACTTGTGCTACTGCTGCGTTTCTCTCCTTTACCTTTTTTAGTCACGTCTTTTAGTCGTCTGTCACCTGTAATTATGTTGATACTTGGGGTCGTCTTGGAGCTTGATGAGTCGATTATCACCGAATGGCTCGAGGACCCTTTGTATTTTTCTGAGTGTTTCGAACCTGATGGATAATTCACCAATTTATTACAAATCCGCCAATCGACTACTAAAATAATTGAATATAAAACTTACTAGATGTTGACTTCTTCGTCTCTTTTTTGCTCTCTACCACAGGCTTCGGTGGTGGTTTATCCTTCACAGGCTGCAATTAACAATTATTTGCCGTTATCATATCTTCAATTTTTATCAATAGTTCAATAAATGATTAAGAGCTTTAGAGGCAGATTTAGTTGAAGACAAAACAAACCTGATGAGACTTGATGCAGTTGGAGCAGTACCAGAGTAACTTGGGCACGTCAATCTGCGAGTCCTGAATATGAGGAGTGTGACACTCCTGGTGATAAAGTGCATGACAATCAGCGCATTCGACGAGCCTGTTCCTGGCACCCACGTCCATGCCCTTGCAAACGACGCAAGTCAAATCATCTTCGAGGATCTCAGCCAATGGATCATCGCTGATTAACATATCCGGAGGCGTTCTTGCAATTATTTCCTCCGGAGAGTCACTTTTACTGGATTTATGGGAGTGTTTGGATGATGAACTGGAGCTCTTGCTTTTCTTACTGCTCGTGCTGCTGTGATCACTCAGCACTGGCTCCTCCATCGTATACTAACAAAAATTAAAAATGTCATGAATTCTTTCCTCAGGTACTGAAGTATGAAAAAAGGGAGTTTGTCAATTATTAATTGTCAAAAATTGTAAATGACAAAATAATATCCAAGGAATATGTATACTCCACCTTTTTATGCAGCACATTGCAGAGCATCTTGGAGAGGCCGTGTTTCTGCTTGATAGCTTCATCCAGAAGACTCCTCAGCTGGTCCATTGAATCCTTATTAGAAGAATGTAGGAGTCTCAGTCCCTGCACAAAGTGCGAGTCCAAATCCGAATGTGTCATTTTATTATCCTATCTACCTAAAAAATACCGTCGATTCCACCCTGCAACAAAGTGCTCAATTAAAATTTAGGTTATAAAACCCCCAAACCCATGGAACTAATCCCCAACCCGTCGAGATCAGAACACAAAAAAAAAGGCCAAACCTAGACAAAATGCTCGTTCATAACAACGGAAAAATGGGTGCTGACGAAAACCGTGTGGAGCTCCTCATGTTTATTGTACCTTGAAATCTGAACCTCGAGTTCTCCCCAGAGGACCTATCATCCGCCTCATCCCCTCATGCCGTACAAATAAAAGCCAATGAAAGCTGTTTGAGAAAAATTCAGTGGAAACATTGACCGAAGGTTGACTAAAATAGTCCCCTTACCCCTGCAAAACCGAATATCTTGTACCAATCGAACTCCCCCTCTTGCCCCGCCCCGGAATGAAAAAAAAAATGAAGAAATGTCGGAGTAAAAAAGAAAGAGGTAAAAGTCTCGAATCCATTTGTTGCAGATTGGCTCCTCAGGTGCATCTGTTCATCAGTGCATCTGTGCATCTGGATTCTCGCGAGTTGAATATTTGCCTGAGAGACGGCTGGCCAACATTCCACCAGCAGTTGGCAGTTGGCAGCCTTGCATAAAAGAAATAAATAATCAAAAGGCGACCATGAAGTGACAAATAAAATGCTGCTCTAAACCCGCTGAACAATCAAAAAGTGCAATTCCCTCCCCCCCACCATCAAAACCAATCCCCACCTCCAGTGACAAATAAAAATTCTTAGATTTACCTGGATGCATTGAGGTGACTAAAAATTCCCACCAAATTCCCAAAAGAAATAAAAAAAAATGAAAAAAAATACCGTGCCTCAAAATTTCATAATTCGAGGATGAAAAATACTCTGGTGTCTTCCCCTCTCTTGAACAATTAAAGAACGGTTTTTTGTGAAAAACGTGGATTGTGGGTAAAGACGCGCGAGATTGGCTTATCGCGGTGGTACGTGAGGGGCAAAAAGAGGGAAAAAGGAAAAACAGGGATGAGGAGTTGAAGTGAGAGAGAGTATTTTGAGGTGTGAAGAGAGGAGAGACAAGGTTGCAAGGAATCGTGGCGACCGCCACCGCCACCGCTACCAATACCAACATCATCATCAGGCATCACCAACATCACCAACATCACCAACATCACCAATACCATCAACACCGCCACCACCGCCACCGCCGCGCGCTTTAATCCCAATCGTCGCCTTCCATCCTCTCTTCTCTCGATGCTGAGGGGGTGACATTTGGAGTAACACTTGCATATTTCAGGGAGAGAGTCAAGGAAAAAAGAAGGAAGTAATATCACTCCTGTGCGCTGCCAACTCGAGGGGAAGTTATTTCCACTTAAATTTATTTCGGATCAGTGCGACTTGAACTATCCCCATTGTTGTATTATTATTTTTGCCTTTCGAAGTGATAAAAACAAGTGTTGAATGAATTTTTGGCATTTTATACCTCGATTATTTCCACACACGTAAGTGACTCGAGTCCAGCAATTTATAGATCACTTCCTTTAACACTGGATTGTCAATTAATACTTCGAGTGAAAATATTTGTGTTCAGTTGTTTCATTTTTTTTTTGTTCCGAGGGGCTTAGACGCGATTTTACAGTTGATCTGGCGATTTACTGGTGTTTAACATCGAGGCGCACTTCTACATTGATAACCTCACTATTTGGTTTGTGAAGTTGAAGAGATTTCAATGATATTGTAAACAATTGGTAGTGCGGGGATTTTTGATTGTTGAACAATTGGGGTGGAGTGGTGGAGAGGGTTATGAAGATGATTTTGTTTGTTCGGTGGATGGAAAGTTATTAGCAAAGGCTGAAAAATGAAAACAGAGAAAAAGCAGAACGAACAGAATTGCATACCTAGTGCGGTGGTTAAGGAAGAGGCTGAGGGTGATGGCGTTAAAATTAAAGAGGAAGGCAATGGGGGAAGTCATGATGATGCCACTGGTGATGACGGGAATGATGCTCAGAGAGATGCTGGCTTGGATCAGGGTAATGGAGATGCTAATATGCCCATTGACAATCAGAATGGTACAACCAATCAGCCCATATTGAATTCGGTTAAGCAGGAGAGTGAACACAGTAATGCTAATGATGATTTGAATGCTGGTGAGTGATTTTTATATTTTGTGTTGATGATTGGGAGGCGAGGGAGATTAATTTGACATTAGATATTCACTGAAAAAGTCATTTTTGCCACCAAAATTGACTTCATTTGGAATTTTTAATAGTTCTGGTGATTTGACTGGAGCTTTTGGAGATTCTCGTGATTTACCCATTTTTTTGTTACAGATAATATTCAGCCATTAGTTAGCAATGTTTTGGGTAAACAAATGGGGGGTAGTGGTTGTGGCGAGGCCCAATATATGCAACAGCAGAGCCAGATTTTTGTATTCTCAACGCAATGGGCTAATAAAGGAGCTGAAGCAGTTCTCCAAGGACAATTTCCCTCGATCGTTGCTTACCACTGCTCGCAGCCACAGACGAAGAAATATCTTGAGGTAGATTTAACCTTAAATAAAAGAATCGAAGGTATTAGAATAAATAACTGAGTAGGAAATGAGATTCAATTAATTCATGAGCAAGGCGTAGATTTTCGTGTAGACCTGTTATATCGGCAGTATAACAGGGTCTGTCTGAAAATTTTAGTAGTCTCGATTTAAATAGACCATTTTCACAAAATCTGAGAGAAATGGAAATTAGGTTTTCTTTAATGTTGTCGAATTCAATTTGAATAGATGATTTTTCATAATGAAAATTCATTGAAACGTTCTATTTATACACAATGTGGTACGTCCCGATCTCTAAACGTTTTTAATCAATATCTGTTTATCTAAAGCAGAAATAGTAGTTGTCATGTCTCTTTTTATAGATCCAAATGACAGTTCAACAATATTCTTCTAGATTCCAAGTTATTTTGGAAAAACGCTGACGGCTAAAAATGTCAGATAGTAAAAGTAGCATCATGAAAAAAATAGTATTCTATTTATTGACACCGCATTGAAATATCATTTGATTTGTTACAGAAACATCCCAACAAGATAAATCAATTTCGTCAGAACCCAGCGCAATGGTTAAACAATATTGCAATGATGAAGCAGAAAGGCCAGCACCAGCCCCCAACCCCAAATTTTCCTCCAGAGCAGCCAAGTGACTTGCCACCACTGGATCCAACAGCTCCATTCTGGAATGATCAGCCGAGCCTCCGTAATTTGAACGGTGGTAATGCAGCAGAGTCCACACTGGATGATACGAATATAGATGTGCCTTGTCTCGGTCCAAGTTCACCGGGTAATCAACAGACAAATAGTCAACCACCTGGTAATCCAGCAATGGGACAGAGTCCAGGTTTACTCGGTAGAACGAGCCCTGGTGGTCTCCAGCCATCACTCCAGGGTGTTAAAGTACCAGATGAAAATTTAACACCTCAGCAGAGGCAACACAGGGAGTCACAGCTTGCTACGATAGGTAAACTCCAGATGATGCTCTTTCCAGAACAGAAGGACGACTCCACTGGTCTCCTCGATCCAGCCCATGTACCTCCTGCCGGAAATTGTCCTGCTAGTAATGTTCCTCCTGTTAGCACATCTGGAGGTCCCTGCTCGACGAATATGGAGTGGCACAAATTGCAACATCCATTTCTCGATGGAAAAAATAAAGTTGGCGTGGGCAGTCCAGGTTCTCTACGGGGTTCAGGAATGGTGGGTGGTGTACCCCGGAGTCAAGGGCCTCCTCCTCCATACCACCAAACAGCCCGTTCGGCGAGTGTCCCAATAGCAATTCCCAGTCCAAATCCATCATCACCCAACAACCCAACCTCCAACCTATCCCTACCATCGCCACGTGCCAGTTCAGCCCTCAATTCACCAGCTGACTGCAATCGACAGTTTCAACTGAATCCCCCACGTGCAGGTCACCTGCCAGGCCAGAGTCCGACTAGTCAGGACTCACCAACCCCTGCCAGCCAGCCATCCTCATCAGTTCCACCTTCCCGACTAAATCACAGTAATCCTGGAACTCCAGTCTCCCACTCGCATTTATCCTCCCTCAGTCCCAGCAACACAACTCCTCAGAAGGAGCCTCAACTCGACTTTCCCCCCAATCAGCCTTCCAATGTCGAGGGAATGTTCTGTCGAACACTACAAAATCTCGCCCAGCAAAAGCAACAGCAGCAGCAACAGCACAACACACCAGGTGTAAAAGAGGCAAATCTGATGCCAGTCCCAAGCCCCCAGCAGATACAGTACATGAATACCTTCGACGGCCAGGAATTGACCATCCAAAAGCAGCCGAACACTAGTCTAAAAGACCCCAGTCTCCAAACAAACAACAATACGACCAATAATCAAGACTTATCAAGTCGAATGCTTCCAGCCTCCCTAGATAACAACAATCAATTTCCAGGCAGAACAGAGGGCACCAGTCCCACGATAGAGAGTATGAATCGTGGCTTCGGTGGATCCCTCCACAGCCCCCATACACCCCACACTCCTCACACACCAGGAGGCGCCCCTCAGACACCAGTCGACAACAAGCAGAATAACAACAACACCACTAATAACAATAATAACAATAGCAAGACTTCTGCGAGTGCCCAGAGCAGTCCAGTCCCAATGACTCCAAATCTGGGTGACAGTATGGGTCCACCGAGGACAATCCCAGCATCACCAAGCACAAAACAAGAAACGTCTTCGCCATCTTCCAAGGATATAAGTCAGCCACAACAGCCTCAACAGGTCTCCCAGCAGTCGCAGATACAGTCGCAAATGCAGTCGCAAATGCCACCACAGCAGTCACAAGCCCCTCAAAATCCTCAGCAGTCGCAGATGAATCAGCAGAGCAATCAGAGCAGCAGTGGAGTACCAATGGGTCAAATGAACGCATTCCCCTGCAGCAGACCTCCAGTCAATGTCAGCCAACCGGACAATGTACCTCTGAATCCCAATAATATTGGTGGTAGGATGGGGGGTATGGGAGGTATGAATGCCAATCACTTCGATCCAATAACTTCATTGGCACAGATGAGTCAGCAACTGACGAATACAGCTGCCAGCAATGCCCTGGGAAATGATGGGCCGATGCATGGGGGAAATATGATGCCCTTTGGGGCACCCCATGGAATGCACATGATGCAAATGGGGGGCGAGTTAAATGGCTGTCATCTGGGACCTGTTAATGAACCCAATGACGTGGGTATGTGCATGGGAATGCCTGGAGGCCCACCAGCCAGCTACAGCCCAACGACATCGCACACTGGCAGTCCCACCATTGGACCCAATAAGATATCCCATGGAATGATGGGTCATGGAATGATGCCGGGGCACAATGTACCTGGGGGATATCCTGGCAGCGAGCATGTGCCACCACCGAGATTGATGGGGCACAATGTCGGGCCCAGTCCTTACAATGGGGCCAATATTCAGGTGAAACCCAGTGCTCCCAATACCATTCAGTACTTACCAGCTAGGCCCAATGTTGGACATCCACCCAGGGGCCCTTCCAATCTCGATTTGAATTTTCTCCAGAGATTTACTAATCCTCCAATGCAAAATATGGAGAGTAAGATGTCTTCGCCATCGGTTAATTTACCCTATTTTCCAAATGGATGTATGCCTAATAATATGGGGGGCCCACATTCGGGTATGAATATGGGCCCTGGTGGGCTTCCAGGAATGGGGGGAGGTCCGCCCAGGATTGATGGACAGATTAATAGTCCTCATGGGGGTATGAGGCCAGCACTTCCCAATATGAGGCCACAGCCTAATATTATGAGGATGCAGCATATGGTGGGGGGTGGAGTTTTTCCGGGGAGTCCCATGGATCCTGATAAAGTCTTCCCTCCTGAAATGGCTCAGCAAGTGGGCAATCAACAGAATCCTGGGATGTATGTGCCTGGTAGCAAGGGCAGTCCTATGGGACTTGGACCACCACCTGATACCACACAACCATTGCCTCCCAGTATGGGTGGGGGTAGTAGTAATTTTAAAAATAGCCCATTTGCTGGGGGACCCAGTATGGCTGATCCCAATTATGCACAACAGTTTCATAATTTTCAACAGCAACTTTATGCTACTGGCTCCAGAGCAGCTGGCCCACCACAACCACCTCCACCGCATCCTAATATTCATCCACCTGGTAATTCTCATTCGCATCAGCAGTTCTTCATGCCCAAGTAAGATGCTGTTTTTTGGAAATTCCTCGGGAGTCAAGGGTTGCCGGTTTATTTATTATTTTTTTCGAGTGGATTGATCTGTGGGACAATTTTTTCGGAAGAAATTTTTATGTCACTTTTTTCTTTGAGAGTATAACATTTTTTTACTCGATCAAAAAATTTCTCTCGTTTCGTGTCACGAGGTAATTTTTTCAAGAATTTAATTCTTGAAAAGAATGTCTCATGATATTTTCAAGTAGAATCATGTATTCTGAAGGTAATTCGACAGCTGATAGTCGACGCTTTACTCCCGATTAATTCCCACAATTTCTATAATTTTTCATGTAAAATTTCTATGAGATAAACTATCAATTTGTAAAATTCTGTCGTCCATCAATGTCCTTGTTTCGTATTTTTCAAGATTCCAATTGCAGAAACAATGTTCCGTGCAATATGTAACTTTGTATGAAACTAAATGAAATGAAATAATGAAAAAAAAATGAATCAGCCGAAATTTTTGCCGGTGCGAAGAGTGTAAATTATTGATTGACAAAAAAAAACAATATAAATAACAAGTGGAACGTAAATATGATGTAAATATTTGTGTAAAATCAGGTTGTTTTTAATTGTTTTCATTCTCCTCTTTGTAGTACAACTGAAAGTCTCTACCGGGCCAGAAATAGTCGTATGTGAGAGGGGTGTTGTTCCAAAATGAAAAACCAAGGAAAAATCAATTATCGAAGATTATTTTACGGAATGTTTATTGATTTATGTTACGAGTGTACCGTTCCATGTACAAGACTCCAGCGTAATTGAAACGAAGGAAAAATTTGAGATAATTTTGTTGGTGCAGAAAATGGCCTCAACTGTGCATCAAAACGACAAAACAATGTTAACGGTAATTTATTCTTCCGTTGTCAGAATAACACAAGAAAAAAAAAAGAACAAAATATACTTTAAAAAAATGACGCAGTCACAAAAGCTCAAATTCATATTTGTACATATATTCGATTATACTTGTAAGCATCCAATTGAGCATAACTTCTTAATTAATATCCCCTCATTCTCCCGTTTTTTTCCTTTCTTAAAAAAAAAACTGAAAACCCCATTTTCAACTGAACAAAAAGAAGAGATGAAAAAACGTAAATTGAAAAAAATACTTTGTGACCAACTCTGTGCATAATCATGACTTCACTTAGCCCATTTAATAATCCTATAAGAAAATTGAATAAAATAATGAATTATAGTAATAAAATTAATTGAATAAGAACAATTATGTTGTTGATGAATGATTTTTATTATGAATGAAATAAAATAAAGATATTTACAAGAAAATTCAGTACGTGAAAACAGTTTTTTTTTACTTTTCTTTTGATGCAGTACTTGACGGAACTTTTCAAATCACTTTTTCTTCCTTTTTCTTCCGCTTGGGTATAGTCTACTGCAAAAAGTATACCTACATATCGTTACAGGTTAGTATTGATCAATTTTCTACTCTTGAGTTAATTCAAGTGAAATGAGCAATGTTTTTATCTCACGAAAGCGCACATGGATACATTTCTCTAATTATTTTGCCATATCACAGGCTCCAGTGGAGAAATCGTCGAATTGGTTAAATGAATCTCAGTTGATCATCAATATACTCAGACTCAATGTTGTCATTTGAATGAATTGAGTCTCATTCCAAAGCTTAAACAATGAGTCAATGAAACGTTGAGCCAATGAAGGAAGCGCAATAATTGTATTATTTTTTTTTTTTCATTTCTCCTAAGTTTCTTCGAAATCTATAAATACTTCAACAACTACATTCATCAGCCCAAATTGTAACGTTCACAATTCTATTGCAGGTTTTTCTTTGTCTCATCGATTTCTAGGCATTTTCAAGTGTTTTCAAATACTCGTAATTATCTAGATATAACTTTGGAAAGTAACTAAACGTGTTTGCGCAATTGTTGACTGTCGTCGAGCTTCCAAACTCATGGTTGTTTGCTGAACGACTTTCACCTGAAATCATTCAATCACGTTGAAAGATTAATAAATGGGTTGAACCAATGGTGAAATGTTTTCGCAGAAATCGTAAATCGTTACACACCACTTGCACAAATTCAATCGTATCTAATTCTGGGAGACATGTAAGAAATCAAAGGAAAGAGCCAATTTTGCTAATGGATTCCTGCAGTTTTCAATCGATTTTACTTCATTTAATTTGTCGAATTGCAGAAGAATGCAGCAGATTTCATTGAATTGCATGAATGCATTGGGATTTACATCAGACGTTTCCCAAGTAGAAACTTCTTTTAATTTAGAATGATGTTGAACATGTTTTACTCACAACATTCATCTATTCCCTCGTTCATCTAATTTCGGAAAAATTTCCTTCACCCCTACTATTCAATTCCTGGATTAAACCCATATTTTAATCAATATAGATAAGTGCTAGGTTTTTTTTATAGGCTTTCCCATTATAGCGGTGCTCCAAAGAAAGAAGTTATGATTGGCATCAGCGAGATGAAGGTAGCTTACATGCAAAAACTGGTGCGCTAGTTTCAAAACGGGAATAGCATACCAGGATGCTATTCTCAGCACAATTGCCCTATTGGTTTTCCGATATGAAAGTGTTATAGTAATAACTGCCATTACACCGGTGTAACGGGGATATAATAATAATTTTGTGAATGTCGAACTGTACCTTTTCTTCTCGGGTACATAATCATCCCATTCGCTGAGGTCGTATTTTGATAAATCTCCATCACCATCGTCTTCGTCGTCCTCTTCTTCTCCAGTTGCTTCCTCATCTTCTCCACCTCGATTCACTGCCTCCTCCTCCTCCTCTTCATCCTCATCAAACTGAAATAATACAGCAATATACACTCAGATGAAATTATTACATCGAAATTAATTATTCATTGTACGATATGTACAATAATTGTACGTACATGATTTTTAGTATCACCATGCACCACAAGATCCTCAGTACCTCCAAACTTGTCCTCAGAACTTATTTTACGAGGTGGACTACTGTACTTGGAGGACTCCTTCGAATCATCATCTGATCTGTCCATTTTTCGCTTCTTCTTTCGCCTCCCAAATTCGTCATACTCATCGTCGTCGTCATTCCTACGTTCTTTGTACTCGACAACCCCTCGATCATTGTAACCTCCACCGTAGCCTGTCCTTTCCTCTACTTCACCGAATTTCGGTGCATTACACATGTTGCATTGTTGACGTCGTGCCCAATTAACATTCCCGCATTTACTGCATTGCCAGTCATCAGCACTGCAATTATGAAACAAATATTGACAAAAAAATAAAAATTCATTCTAATTGGTAAAATTAATCATTGAAGTATTTGATGATTTGCTGCGAAGGCATTCAGGACTTCAATACCTGAAGAGTCCTCTGCTTTTTTCAGCAGCCACTTTCCCTATTTCCTGTCCCAGTTTTTTCTTCTTTGACGACTCTCCTCTGTCTGTACAAAAATTCATATTAAGTAAACGAATTTAATTATTCAGTTGGGGGATTCAATGTAAGATAACAATTTAGATACCTTTTCCACATCGATTACAAGAACTTCGTCTGGCAAAATTGATGTTGGCGCATCTAAAAAGAATTATCGATATAATTTAAGAATAATAGAACATAACTATTTTTTCACACTCAATATTTTTTCTAGAGCTAATAGAAACTTGATAATGACGACAAATTTTTGAAGTTTGGCTCAGTTAATTCCGAGTTATAAATTATGAAATGCATTTTGGGTCAATTATTGCACTATTTACTAGTAAATTGCGGGGAATTTATTTAATTAAATTTTAATAATGAATGATAATAAAAAAAATACACACTGGGAATCAGGACAGACCCAATCACCATCGTTGATCCGTTGATGATTGTCCTCTTCAACTTTACTCCCATCCATTCTTCAAAATTATTCCCAAATCTGGATAATATCTGTTTTATCCAATAATATTTAAATATTCAAAACTGCTGAATCAATCACACTCTCATCGCTCCTCACAGAGTAGAGTTCACATTCGAGAATCTCTTCCAATTGCGAATTGAGAAGTTCATCGAAAATAACTCCAGGTCTCTGCAATTGAACGAAAAAAAAAAACAGAATAAAAGGATCATCAAAGGACAGGAGACAATTATAGTGGTGTCGATTTGATCTATGAAAAATGTATGCAAAGGGATCTTTCACAAAATTCACACCCATAACTCAATGAATGATTTCCAACAAATTACCTGGATGTGCGCAACAGCAATTTTTTAATTGAAAAATCCTAATAACCTCGTTGATATGTGAAGAAAAATCGATTGAATTCAATAATAACTCAAGACCGGTATGCAGAAGGAGATAATCCCTACCCTGCAGATGTCAGAGTGTTTTTGCCCATCCGCCATATTGAATTTATAGGGTAGTTTTTCGCTGCACATGTGAGTACGCCATTTTTAAAGTGATTACACTCAACAAATTCTTGGACGACAGGTAGTTTTGAGTTTTCTCGGGGATCAGATCAGACACTACCAGCAGAGATAGGTTGCTCATTATTTTTCTGATTTTCATTGAGTAAAATGGCAGCACGAAGAGCCATTAAGACAATCGATTGGGCAGCAATTGCTGCACGTATCAATGAAAATGACAGAGCAATTTACGCTGCTTTCAAGTCAAAGTCCGATGGATTTCTTCGTCGGTGAGTTTGGGCTAAATTATACTTCATATCGTTACATAATTTCTTCCACAAATTTAAGTTTAACCTTTCACTCATCTGTCAGTATTTATCGCTGATCAACAAATTTTCCTGGCTAATTGGGCTCATTCAGTAGTTCGTATTGTTTTTGAGGTAGAAGTTGTTTTTATTGGGTGAAGTTTGAGGACGAAAAGTGATTTTAACCTCAAACTTATGTTTCCGGAATTTTCTATCTCGAATAATTAAAGAAATTAAATAAATACAGGATTGCTTAAGAAGACGGAATGATGAATGTGAGTTAATCTGGAGAAATGAAATTTCAGTATGGAAGAATTCCCTGAGAGTGTCCCAGCCATCGATTGGGCATTCTACAAGAAGAACATCAGCGGTTCCATGGTAGACTCCTTCCAGAAGGAGTACGACAGCCTACAAGTGCCCTATCCAGCTGACAAATACACGGCAACTGTCGAACAACAGGCAGAAGCTGCTGTAGGTATCACAGTATGATCTAAAAAAAATGTGTTATTCATTATTTGATTTTCAGGACCAGAAAGTGAAAGCTTTCATCGCAGATTCCAACAAGCAAATCGCCGACTGGCAGGGTGAGATAACTCGTGTTCAGTCGCTTATTCCATTCGAGCAGATGACAATGGAGGACTTCGCTGAGGCTTACCCACAAGTTGCCTGGAACCCAGATAAGCCAACACTCTGGCCACACATCCCGGAGTACCAGCCTGGTGATGAACCAGAGAAAATCCCAGAGCCAGAACACTAAATTAAAGCAGTACATTGTAGTCAATTCGATTCCTCCCAATAATACTGTATAAAAATATGCTACTCGAAACAATGTATCATTTACACCAGTTTCAAACTGGAGATATTGAGAATTCATATTGAAGAAGTAAAAAAAAATAATCTACGACCATTGAATTTGTTTCATTTGGCAAATCCGAGAAATTATGATTTCTCTAGACTTTTATGGCTTTTATCCTACAACAAAAATACGTAAAACAGGATGTGATAAGAAATTTAAAAACAACTTCAAAAAATTGCATTGACTCTTATATTTATTCAGGTAAATCGTAAATGTTCGCTGAAGCTACTTGTGTTATATTTTCAGTCAATGAAGAAAAAATATTGTTTCAACAGACAACATTTAATAGACATATGAGATAAATTTCGACATTTTGATTCAACAGATATACTAGATTATATAAAATTCACACTTGCATATTTTTTCTCAACACGGGTGAATTATCAGATTATCTTTGGATTTGTGGGTAACGTATGACAAAGTTTATTTTCTGAGGGAAATATTCAAATTGAGTCTCAGTTTGCATTCGCAGATCAGTAACTCAAGATCAATGTAAGGAGAACGAAATCATTAAATTGGAACTGATGGTGCGATATGAATTGTAGAATTACCTTATTAAATATTCTCAAAAAAAAGAAACTAGTTCTCAAACAAATTTGATTAGAACCAAAAAAATCCGTCGTTAAATATTATGCAATAAATAAGTTTATGGAATGAATTGCTTGCAGCACTCACACATAAATATGCACAGTAAACAATTTATATCAAATAATTCCCGTCCTCAATAAATTCGAATAAAAAATAGATAAGTCTGCAAACTGAGCTACCATTAGAAACGTAACTTTGTACAAGAACCGTTGACATCCCATTAACATTCAACAATTAATGATAACCGTTGTATGGCCGTTGGCGGAAGCATTAAATAGCTGAAACTTTCACGAATCAAATTATAACAGCCTATTTATATGGAAATATCGTCAGACTAGTGGAATGAAACAACGACACCGCCTAACTAACTCAATATGGCTTAATTATTATGACTTTTTGATTCCTGTTTGGTTCTCGTCTGTCATTATGCTCTATTTTATTATGCCTGATCTCTTCCCATTATCTCGATAGAGATGGGGCTATCAATCCAGCTAACATATCGAAACTATTCCCATCAGGGTGGACGGTGGAAATATTTCCTTCATTATCTTGACATTCCAAAAATCCAAATCTATCGATTCCAATGATTTTCAGTTCTTGTTTTGTACCCTCGGATGATATAACATCGATTTCTACATCTGTATGCAACCAGTAGTTGTAGTAAAGATCGTAGAAGTGATCGACATTCCCTTCTTGAAGGATATTATAGAGATTTTCAAGTTCATTGAAAATCAAGGCAAGTAAACGCTCGTAAGTAAGAAGTGGCAATTTTGTTTTCTGTTTTTCATTATATTTCTTGATCACATCGTTGATGCAGCACGTCGGGAGGCTATTTGAAAGATTAATTCCAACGCCAATATCACAGATTGCTTGTGATTTTTGCAATGAAGATGTGACGATGGTTCCCCCAATTTTATTCTGGCAGCCAGCGTAAAAGTCGTTTGGCCATTTCAGTCTCAGATCAATATCCTAAAATTAATAATCGATAAATAATCCACAGCAGGTGGAATCGTCTCCAAGTATTACCTGGTACCCGGGTATCGATTTAACTGCAGAAACAAGGGCAACCGCGACGAGGTGCTGAATTATTGATAGATGCCTACCGATGTAAGAATTGAGAGGAACATGAATCTGCATCGTGAACATTGCGCAGCCTATGGGACTGAGCCATATATTTTTATTGCGGCCTAAAAGCGAAAAAAAAAGTTAATAATCTTCTTTTATATTTTTGTTATAATCGAACAACTGCAATTTCAGTCAATCAAGTCATAAATTGCAAATAAAAATTATCACCTTGCCCCTGTGTTTGTTGACGAGGAATAACTACCAGTCCATGATGCAGCTGACGACCAGCAACCACATGCATTGAGGACGTCATTACGTCTCCATAAATAACGAGACGACCTAGCTCCTTTGTACTAAGATTCTGCAATCAGTACATCATTTAAGATAAACAGTAGACAGAAGAAATCCACGCAAAAATGATATTGAAGTACCTCGAAGTATTCAATAGTTGAGAAATTTTCAGGGCACTGATGAAGCATAATTGGAAGAATTGACGATGAGGCAGGAACAGCTTTGGTCGTAACTCCACAGAATTGCAGTTTTATCTTTGACATTTCTAGGATATCATTCTCAATTTTATCTTTCAAATTCTCCAGCATCTGTAGTTTCAGCTGTAAAAAATAATTGGAGTAACCATCATCAACAAATCAAATTAATCATCATTAAAACGATGTTTTACGCTTGAAATGCCCAATTATCAAGATAATCCAAAACACAATAAATCCTTACGAACCTCATGTCTCCCAAGAAAAAACCCCGGAGTAAAAACCGGTGCCTCAATCGTCGTCTTGATATCCATCCCCAGATGAGTAGCCAGCAGATCGCCAATGATTTCGAGCCTCGCCTGATTGCTCTCTTTCAAAGCCTTGAACTTGGCCTCCTCACCCTCATACTGAGAAGGATCAGCCTCCAGATGAATCTGGGAGAAAATAGCCTTTCCCCCAGAGCTCAGTAGATCAGCAAGTACAATGCTAGGCGTGTGCCAGGTCTCCTCAGTCCCCAAGACCTTCACGTGAAACGTGTGACTCTTCCCGGCCTTGTCCCTGACATTGGCAGACACTGGGGGCTGTGGGGCCGTGAATTTCCCATCCTCCTGATCCTGAGAAAACCTCGATTTAATAGGTGACGCCTGGTAGCAAAAGATGTGATGCATCATCCTGACGTTCTTCCATTTTCCATATGAAAACCTCACGAGCTCATGCTCCCTCACCTCAGCTGTTTTGAATGAAGGAAGAAGAGAGTGCAGAGCATCTGAACACAATGTCAACAATTTTCCCCCTTTGACGAGGTACTCCAGGAGTTGGGAACTTATTTCTCCATCGACGTTCCCACAAATTACCACGAGGTGTGTCTGTTCCACCCAGGAACCCTTCTTGGTCTCATCAGCATTGATATTATAAATAGTGTATTTTTCTCTATTGAGAGTGGCCTGCAACACAGATTTGATGTTATCCCTCGCGATTTCACTGTCTGCGTAGATCAGAACGTTGGGTGGTTTCATGGGGACATTGAATCCCTCTGTTTTGACATCAACTTGAGATTTATCTCGTCTAGGAGAGTGTCGAGACATCTCCGTTTGTAAATTGACATTTGAATTGGAGGTGAGAGTTCTTGAGGATGTGGAAGGGCTTGGAGATGGGATGGATGCATTCGTTGGATGCGTTGGATTCAGAGGATTCAAGTGCTGCTGACTATTTGCGATGCTGTTGGTCAGGGCTAGGGAGACGTTGTCCAGGGTATTGGTTGTGTGGTTGACTTCATTGAATATTGCTGGGGTGGGAGGTGGTGTGGATGGAGTGATACGCCCGTAGGATTCGTCGTTGGATTGATGCTCAGTGGGGGAATGGTGATCGTCTGGAGGTGGATTTATCTCGAGGATTGTGGGCATTTGGAGGGTAAGAGGATTGTTCCCAGGGGATATTATGACACCGGGGAGATTATCAACTTCGTATGGTTTGCTTTGCTGAGAGACGTGTCTAGCTGTGCTACTGAAGTATTTTAGACGGTTTACATGAGCCTCAAATTGCGCCTTCCCCACGAGTTTTTTGTCCTGGAGGACTGTGTTCCCCAGGTTGTAGCTACAGGGCTTCCCTGAAACTTCCACTGACTCAATTCTTGTTAGGGAAAATCCGTTGTTCATGAAGCACTGGCTCTGCATCAGGGCTACTGACAGCTTTGTCATGTGGTCCAGATCGGTTTCAATTATCAGAGCAAAGGACTTCTCCGCAGTCCATGCAACGATTAAACCGTAGTCCTCGAGTTTAACAATTTTTGTGAAAGCGTTTGGGTGAAAGTGATTAATCTCAGCTTCGATTAGCACGTGCATCTTCGAATCTTCAGTAATCAACGAGTGGCCATTGTTGTTCATGTAGAGGGGAAAGGTTGTGTGGCCGAAGGGGTAGAGTAACCAGTCGTTCACATCAATTATTTGCTGAGAAGATAATTAAATCATTATCGACGTCCAACAAGCAGAGAGAATAGTATTTTTTTTCCTATTTCAAGCATAATCAATGGAAAATTTACAATTAAAGATTCATTCAATAATGATTTGCAAAAAAATCTAAAAGATAAAATTTTTAAGATTAGATTCTCTGAGAAGCCACGACTTTTCGAGAGGCTTAAAGTCCTCTAGCATTCGCTATAAACGTAAATAATGGTGATAATGATAAAATAACTAAATAAAAAAAGTTTGATTAATACCAGTGGATAAATGGTGCACAGTCTCTTGTCACCTTGGCACCAAAGAAGATCTCCAAGTTTTGCAACAGTTTTATTACGGCACAATTGAGAACTCAGTAAATCTTGACCATTATCACTGACACCTACAGTTTTACACGTGTCTGAAAGGCGAATCAACAATTGTTAATGTTCTTACTGTTTTAATGATGATGTAAGGCAATTTACAGATGATGTAAATATGTGGATTAGAAGTTCACCATCTTTGACAAAATCCTGCTTTATATAAAACATAATTGATGGTCTTGAATCTAGACCAAGGTTTAGGGCAGCTGTTAAACGCGCCTTCAGAGATGAAAGTCTCCACGATTGTACCCATGTTGATATCATGTAGAAAAGCGTCAACAGCATAGTAGATAATCAAAGATATATGGGTTTGTTACTTTTATTGATGAAATTTATCGGTCTGGGCTGCTATTGCTCATTAACATTCAGCTGTGTCATTCTAGAAGTTAATAAATTTTCATTATTGATTTATTTGCTCCCAATTATCTCTGTCGTGAGAATTTTTTCCTATCAATTCAACAAATTGTACTCACTTGTGGAGGTTCTGTACTCAATTTTGTTTTCACATATTTGTTTACATGCATGATATGTACATGATGAGCGATGACAGGCGAATGTACCTCGTCTCAGTGATGTCTGTAACTCATGACTGTTTTGATGGATTTAGCGGGGTATTGTCTACTGGAATGATTTTTGCACTGAGGATTAAGAATTCAATGGAATTCAGAGAATGCATGCAAAGATGACATTGACTCGAGTAGTCTGTCATGCGCAAATTTACGCGCATGTTTCACGGAGGAGAAATTAAAAAAAACGAAGATAAATTGCTGAAAAACGTTAATTTATCATTTTTCAAGTTTTTTTATACATTTTTTTCAAATTAACGATCAGATTAGATCATTAAAAGTTCAATTAGGATTGAATAGAGTGAAATTCAGGCTTTCGGGTTGAAAATAAAAAATCAATGAATATTATTTCGTTTAATTGAGACAAAAAATGAGGTATACATTAAATATTAATCTGCAATTTCAAAGTAATTTCTTCTTGGAAAATGGAATTCATCACATTTGTTTTTTTGCTATCAATGCACTATTGATTGGAAATTGTCATACTATTACATAATCTTTCATTTCAGCGATAATCAAAGATTAAGATCAAATTGATGATAAATGGTACATATGGAATACACTACATATTTCATTGTTTTATCTCCACGGTTTATACGGCGTAATTGAATAACTAGGTACGAAAGTAAATTTTCCATAAAAAAAAAACAAAGTGTAAATAATAAGTTTTTTTTTTTATCATGAATAAGTTACAACGGCGAGATCTTAGATACTCATTAAAATCAATTTGACAAATTAAATTTATTCAGTCTAGACGCATTACGCATTTGTAATAACTGGGTTTTTTTTTTGTTTAATATAATGCATAATTTATGTCAGAGAACGGAATTACGTGTGAATCATCACTTTTTCATTTTCTTTTTCGTTTCGATTCTAAAATTTAATCGATCAAACTCTAATACGCAATTATCTAAATTACATTAATGCGACATAATATATACACGTACGTATACACAACTTGTTTTTTGTTACTTTTTTTTCTTCCGTTCTGCTTTTCTTTGTTATTATCAATCAATAAACATGCTTACATTCACACTTTTTTTTCAAGTAAAATACAATTGCACAGAGTTTTAAATATCTAATTGGTTTGGTCACACTTCCATTTATTTTTCGATTTCATTCAAGAACACGAACTTTTATCGTTCTTCGTTTTTATCGTGCTCAACATTTTTTTCAATTATGTAGCGAACATGTGGAGAATGGGAGATGAGTTGAAGACTTTCGTAATTAACGTCACAACTGTAAAATATCGAGAAAATTTCATTTTCTCTTTTAACTTGACAAGTATTCCTCTTAACAATCTGAAAAGGAAAAAAATTTGTCTATTTATTAATAAATTTTTAGATTTTTTCTTCTCATCTCTTGTTCTCCACTTTTCGACTCATCACAATTTTGTTTTCCCCTGAAAGAATATTGGCTGGCATTGCCTGTGGCGCTCTGAATAAATTTTGCTATTGAATATCATCAAATTGAACATTCGATGGAGAAAAAAAAATATATAACGTAGGCCAACACTAGAAGAGAGGCGGGAGTTTCCTTGATTCTCCAAATCGCTTCCCAATATGTACATGATAAAAAAACAGTTGGCAATTCAGTTGATTTTTCTCCTCACTTTACCTTTTGTCTTCATGTCATCCTCATTTCCTTTTACAAACTAAAATATTTACAAATTCTGCTTTCCAAACATGATGTATACATGAACATAGGGCATTTCGACAATCATCGTTCGATAATACGGGATGTAATGGTTAATTAATCTGTTTAATTCCCGAGAATATTATCCACTGTCATTATTAAGTTTGAATGAATGAAATAATTGAGAATAAAAAATGGAATAATTTATGAGAACAAAAATAACACAATACAATAATAACATAGACTTCCTTGTCTTAACACGAAGTCGAGATAATAACTACGAATAATATAGGAAGCAAAAAGAGAATACATCGATGAACGTGAATTTACAACTCAAGTCGAAGGCGACGATTGTAATTGCATCCGTCAACAAATGTCTGCATTTAGTACTGTACAGTATTTTATATTCACCCACAACGAGAAAAAAAAATGATAAAATTGCACGTCAATAAAAAATCAATCCTCGCATCTTCTCACACTAATTGACGAACTGCCCAACGTATAATTATCAATAATTCTTATCCTGTTGGGGACTTTCACCCCTCGAGTGATGCTCAATCACAAACTATATTTCACCTATCGTAATGGCAGTGACTTGAAAACATAACGAACCCATATGTCATATATTTGCATTGAACTTGGAATAAATTACCGTTTCCTCTAATGAACGGTACAACACGCACACAAATTATCCAATTGGACACGAACAAGCGAGAAACTAAATTAGTGATAACCAAAATAATGATCCCCTAATGTAACACGTTCTATACAAATATTTCCTCACCTGGCAAAGTATTTTAAAATAAATTGGAAGAAACGTCAATAACTGTTCACACTTCAACATGGCTATTATTAAAGTATTCTACTACATCTAGGCGATAATATTTAGATTGGTCCAATATTAATGATGCCATCTGTTATATTTTTTTCAATATTTTATCATTTTTTTGTGGCCAACAAATAAACCCTAAACACCTCGCAATTGGGCCTACATTTACACGGATATATATTACCAAGCACAGTCCCTGCTGACCAGTTTTCCCCACTAATTACTAAGTATTACTTGTCAAAATATATGTAACAGCCATTTTTTTGCAATTTCTCTTACGTAGAAATTCTTCATCCTAGAGATTATTTTGAAGGAAATTATAAAAGTGTCATGCATTGAGTCGATTGAACTGCAAAGAGAGCTGTATTCATGGAACAGAGCAAAATATATTTCAATTTTCAGCAGATGACTGGCGAGAAAATGCATTAAAATCAGAATTCATGAGATCGTGTCACGGATTATATTATTATCTTGGCATTGAGTGACTCTCAAGTGTCATAGGTTTTTTGAAAAAAGTTTCATGATGTGTTATCCGGAGACCAATCGATTATTTCAAAAAATGTTGTGTTGATGTAACGAAAAGACCCTTCATTGCTCATTATTTATAATGTAAATTTTTAATCAGTTTTTGAAATGATAAATATCTGAAATATTTTTGGAAGACTCGGATCGGAGGAATTTACTGACGTTTTGAAAATCCTTGAAATTTTCATCGCCACAAAAAATTTGTATAACTTTTTCATCTAAAAAAATCAATTAGTCAATCAATCAATCAATTAATTAAAAAATCAAAAATAATCAGTTCAAGCAATTACAAATTTGATACAGTAGAATTCCGTTATAGTCGCTCTGGTTCAGTCGCACTTTTCCTCAATTTGTATTTTCGCGTATCGGTTTACTCTACTACCCCTGGGTTACAACATGTAAACAATCCATTGTTCCGTCCTGTGAGGAATTAAATTCCAAACAAAGTAAAGCCGAAAGCAATAATCCTCTGGTACTCGAATCCTCCAAATTCCCTTCTCCTACAGATCAACCATTTAACTAAAAATGTTAATCACTCATTACCAAGATAATTATTAATCCCTGAATTTTAAATGTTTCCACTCCCAACAAAAAATGCAGAAATTCCCTTAGAATTTTCTCCACACAAATAGATCTCTGAGAAAAAAAATTAAATTTCAAAATAACCAGAGCGAAATGTTTTAATCTCTTTTTTCCAATCCTTCAGAATCTTACGACACACTCACCAGAAAGACTTAGAAATGGTTTTACAACTTGGCAACAATTTCCTCCAGTCGATGTTTCCGCTGGTTATTCCCTCATGAGAAGGCATCCTCGATGAATTTTTACGTATCTCAAATGAATCTCGGTAAACCGGTGGTAGAACGGTGATAAATGTACGGTGGTGGTGGGTGTCCAGGGAAATGTCTCTGGCGTTGATGTGGAAGGAGTGGATGATGAGGTGCCAAGCTGTTAACAGAGCCCTGTGCATGCTGCAGAAGATGAGAGGCACCATCCCCAAGGTCCAACTCCAACTCCTGCTGTTCCACCAGTTGAAGAGCACCGAACGATGCCGTTGCCATGGCCACGTCCGGCATTATTCCAGATAAGTGCCCATCGCCGCAAGGATTATTATCCTGCTGCTAATAAAATGGTGAAACAATGGTCAGTTCAGGGTGAAATGGGATAATTCAAACGATTGAGAAAGCACATGGAGCTAGGTCATTTATAGCTACACTATAATTTTGTGAAAGGTCAGCTGTGATAAAATGACAAATTAGTTTAACACTGAGTTTACAGTTGACCATTGATACTGAATTTGAAGGTGATGCAGTCGAATTATTCCATTTTATATCCATTTTGGATTTAGAAAATGTTTGAATATTTTAAAGTACTAAAATGCTGACTCGGAGAAGTCGCGGCGGGCCATTTAAATTTAAAACCGATAAAATCGAATCACGCATCGACTCTGCTGGTCCATTAGAGAAGATTGAATAATAGTAATGCTTTCAAAAATGACGGCACGTCACATAATGGAATTTTATGAGGTGGACACGGGTATTGGAGAACTAAAGAGATTTTTTTTTTATTCAAACCGGAAAAAAAACTGATAAGTAATTGATATTTTCCTTATAGATTATCAATTCTTTCATAATCTCAGACTAATCGTTGTAATATTTAGTGACCGAAATCTACAGATCGTTTTTTCACAGAATAAATAAAAACAACAAATAAAACAAATAAAAACAGTTTCATTTTAATCTCATTAGTGAGCATTAATTTTTAATTTTTAATTAGCCACTCAATTGTCATAATTCAGCAGTGGAGAGGGAAAACTAGTTTAATCGACTTTGAGACAACTTCAGGTTTTGCGCAATATCTGACAATTTATCGGATGCACGAAGGAAAAAATAGTAGAAAAGTACCACGGAAACGTAAAAATGAGTCATGACTGACTTTCAAGGAAGTATTAGTAAAAATTCAGTGCTCTTCTGCCAATTCAATGAATTAATTCAACAAACGAATGTAAACACTATAATATCTTCCCCCCATTCAACGAGAGGATGAGATCAATTTCCAGAATTACAAATTGATTTGCTCGGGTGTGTTTGGATGAAGTAAATTATTAATTAAAGTATTGGATGAATTTGTGACTAAAAATTGCCACAAGGTCTTGTGGAATCTATTCAATTTATCATAGATTATTCACCTCTCCCTGGTGTCTGTAATTCTCCCCTTCGGTTACAACAGCCGGAAGTTCGTGCCTGAGACCATACGATGAATTTGGCCGAGGGAAGGTCATATTCCTCCCATAGCAGACGTTCACCGTTGCACTCGTACTGACACTCATGTTCCCCGGGCTAACTGCCTCCATGTTCTCCATTCCTGTCATATTTTCGTCCTGCTCCACGTTTCCATAGAACGCAGCATTCTACCACGCATGAAACAAGTCATTAAAACATCAAATGTCCACAAACCTAAATGCTTCAATATAATAATTTATTAAATCTAAAGATCTGTGGAATTAGAATCGCCCCAGGGTGTCAAGAGTAAATCTCCAAGTGGTGGTGATTAAAAAAACCTATCGAACAAATAACTCTTGACAAGACCTGTCTCCATTTTTCACATTATTTTTATAATTACTGCTAGTTATTGCTATTTACTCATTACATTTTTGCTGTAATACTCGTCGAAACCGGCACAGCTCATTTTTCAAGATAAGGTTATTGCAGAATAACGATTAATTGCTGATTAATCGTCTGGAGTTTTTTTTAAGAAAATTGAGGGATTGTTCTTCTTTTTTTTTTTAATGGAGTAGACTCAGATGTCTAATCAAGGGAAAATGGGGTAGGAAGGGGAATAGGCATAAACGTCTCCGGGGAAGGAGAACAGGGGGTCCAAAGTCAAACTCATACTGTGTGAACCTCAGTTGTTGCTGAATCGTCTGACTGACCTGGTGGACTACTCAAGAGTTCTACTTGTTGCTGGTGATCACAATCTATTTCAAGCGCTGGTAATTCGCTTGGTCTTGCGAGAATTCCGGACACATCTGTGGTAAATAGCGTGACCTTTATTCCACTTAATTCTTATCATTTTCGCTTCCGATCATTCGGTACTCTTTCCCATTTTTAATATCATACAGAGGAACAATTTTATCTGGTACATTCCAAAGTTTAATGCAGATTCACGAAAATTTCTACAAATTGCAGTAATTATTTCTCTCAAATTGTAACATCTCTCGAATCAAATTCCAATCATTTCCTATTCTTTGAGCTCAAGATATTTCAGAATTTCCATTTGATATGACACCAAGCGTACCGGAAAATTCTCTCATGGACAATTTATAATAAATGTATATAGAAAAAATTTTCCGGAATTTAATATCAATTAAGAATGCTCTTTAATGATATTGAAAATTTTTTTTAGATAAAATGATGATCGAAAAAATTGCAATTCATGGAATGTACAGATAAATTTAGAAAGAAGTTAAACAACATTCGATGAATAATAGAATCGGACCTCAAATGAATAGATACTTGTACATATGTGTTACATTGTCCCTATCACGAGTGGAAAAAAATAACAATTCCTTATCAATGGAAGCAATTTAGATATGACACGTATCAATTTTTCGTTTCTCTTCAATGACGAAAAATCATGGATAAGGACGACTAATTCAATAATGCTCGGACCAAGAATAATTTCCATAAATAATATACATTTCAGTAGACACTACGCAAAGAACTGCAGCTCAACACAAATTCATGTTAATTATGCAATGCAGATATTGTTCAACGTCCACTTCGATTAATCCGCACAATTATCCATTACAATATCTGTCAATGACTAATTGATATGCACATCGCGAACGCGAAACTTCATTGTTTGTAATTCCCTCATTGTCTCGGTGATTACAATAATACGCACCAGATATTCTCTATGACGAGAAAAAATATTACGAAAATATTGCGACGAAAAAGCTTTTTGAAGGCACTAAAAATGCTGATGAAAACGCATTCCGACTGATAAGTAATTTTAGTATGCAATTCAAGGACAACGAAAAGTAATGAGCATTCGTCAGCTAGCGTTTGACATATCCGTTTGTTACCGAAGCTGCAATTGAAACTATATAAACCAGTTATTCCGGAGACTACGGAAAAAAAAACACGGAAGTGAAGAAGAAACAAGAAACCTAGATGATTAATGCCCCATTGATGCACGTGAATGCAAGTCAGGCGACAGCATGAGACAATTTATTGGACCTCATTGTTTTTAATTCAATACTGAAGTAACGTAATACGCCAATTTCGGTATTTTGATGGATGTCTATAATCTCGGGAACGACAGATGTTAGAAAAGAATGTCATTCTTCTCTACTGATAATAATTTTAAAAATCCCTTTTCAAATTTCTTTTTTTCTTCTCACGCTATTCCATTAACACATTTCTCAATTTCGTAATTAATTTTATAATACAATCGATACACTACGCCAGAAATGAAATTTATAGAATTATATAATTAAAAATATCAATCCCAAATCCCAAATGAACATCAATCGTGATTTCAGAGATGCCAACCAGCGATGACAAGCTCCCAGTGGAGGACCTCAAAGGGTTGCTGTCCCTGAAATTCGGAAATGAAATTGAAATACTCGAGACAACCTGGAAGAACCTGACAGATCCTGGTGAGAATTTCGGGAGTCTGATCCTTGCAGTGAACGTAGTTTTCACAAAGAACTCGTCAAAAAGATTGCTGCACACAGTTGTAAAACTCCCTCCGCCATCAGCCTATCTGGTCCAGCTCTTCAACTCACCAGCAACCTTCAGTAAAGAGCTCGTCTTCTATCGAGACGTAACCCCAGTGTTTCTACAACTCCAAAAAGACAACGGCATCATCGACGCCGAATCCACATGGCTGGGGCCTGAGTACTACGGTGGACGCCTGGGACTGAAGTCCGAGTTCGACAATCAGGCGTGCATTGTCTTGGAGAATTTAAACTACTCGGGCTACAAAATGATCGATCGCCTAGAAGGCCTCACCCGGGATCAAACAGAATACGCAGTAAAACAACTCGCTAAACTCCATGCAATTACGATTGCAACAAGAATTCAGAAGCCAAAAATATTTGAGAATGTGGTGATGCCAGCACTGGAGAATGCAGCGAACGACGAAGCTGTCTCGTGCGTGATGGATATGATAAAGAAAGCGGTCTCTGATCTGGGAAATATTCCAGATGCCAAGGCAGACATGGACGACGTCCACAGAACCATCGAGAGAATGATGGAGCTGGAGGAATCCATGGAGAAGGATGATAATTGGTTTACATTCGTTCACAGCGATTTTTGGGGGAACAATATGATGTTCAAGTTCAAAGAGAACTCCCAGGAGATCGTTGACATGAAGATTGTCGATTTTCAATTAGGTAATTACGATTATGGTGTGAAGGATCTGATTTTCTTCCTCATCTCCAGTCCCAGAATTGAGTTGGCAGAGGCGATGTTCGATGACATGGTGGAGCTGTATTACCAGTCGTTTGTCGAGTCTTTGAGGAGATTAAATGTAGATGCGAGCAAGTTTACGAGGGAGAAGCTATTGAGGCTGCTTGATATGTGTGGACCATTGAAATTGGCACAGTGTCTCGCCATGACGCAGGTTATTAAGTCGGTTCCTGGGTCAGTGCCGAAGATCGAGACCATTGATAATAAAGAAAATTTTCTACAGATCGGAGATGGAGAGGCCTACAGGGATAAATTACTGCAAGTCATGCAGATTTTTAAGAAACGTCGATGGCTTCTCACCACGTAAATCAATTAATCCAGATGTTTGGCAGATTGTCTTTGCAATTCAATAATGAGCAGGTGATAGAGGACAATGGGGACTCGTTTTTCCGCAGTCATTGACTCAGGGCTGGGTGGAGTGAGAAATTGATGACGAAAAATTATAGCCTGTTACAAAGAAGGGAAAGTTCATGTTCGGCGGGGAGTAAACAATTCCATTCCATTGGTAATTCAGAGAGTTATTGCTATTCAGAAAAAAATATGGAAAGTATCTATTTTATTTCACTGTCCTTTGTGCTTTGGGTTATATTGTATTGGTGATTAATATAAATAGTTTTTACCTCGAGGAGATCAGCAACAGCGTCTGGTAGATTAAACTCACGTACAACTCGTAATCTCACTTGTCTGTTTATTTCGTGACGACAAGATAGGGGTAAAGTCACAGCCCGCTGACAGCTCGGTGACTGCCTGAGTTTTTGTTCGCGTTTCAGCATCGCAGACATTGTCATTGCGTCTGGAACTGGATTTCATATTTTTAATATACTTCGAAGAAATTCTCGAGCCATGACGAAATTTATTCAACGAATCAATGAAAAAAAAAAGTGAAAGCAATGTGTCATTTGAGCACTCTGTTCAATTAAATTTTATATGAAATATTACGGAAAATCCTGTCTAAATGTGTAAATGAGTTTTAACCGATTAAATCTACTAATTGATTTTGACGAAATTAATTGGGTTAAAAAATATATTGCACGCGGTCTTCAGTGGAAAAAGTTCCAATTCGAATTTTTACTTCGGAACTCACTCTTTTCAATTAAAATAATGTAATGAATATCGGTAAAACCTTAAAAACACATCGAAAACAAAAAATAGACAAAATCCATAAATGAAAAAAAATTGTATCAATAGGTTATCATGCAGTATCATGTGGGTATCATTTGAAAAGATAGCGAACTATAAATTGATACCCTCGTGAATTTCTGAATACATGCGTTACTAAAATATTCAAAAGAACAAGATTATAAAGCCAGTAATGACTACATGATTTTGCGAAATATTTTCCATAGAAGTGTAGAAATCGTTTTCTAGTTCGTAAGAATTGTTATAAATATTTTGTAGACAGAGATTAACGTAAATAAAGTAATTAAAATGTTGTAAAGTACCAGGAAGTGCAGCAGCAAGTACGTCCACGCCAACTGCACCCATAGACCTTGGTTTCTCATCGACCATATAAAGTGTGTCTGGTATGTCGGGAATGTATCGGGCTCTTCGCAGTCTCACTAGTTCCGCTTCTTGAATCATTTGCTCTTCGACTAGACTCTGAAAATTTGAAGAACGCTATATGAGAATTATTTCCAGTTCAAGAATTGCCGCCACTAAAAATGTTTAACGTTTAACTTTTGACAAATCCATTTTACAATGAATATAAAATTATTCTTCAACTAATTGCACCAATAAATTACTCGATCGTAATTAACGGTCTAAATGCCTCGAAAATAAGTTATTTCCCGGTAACAGTCGAGGGCTCTTATCCACCTGTAGCTTTACAGCAAATATAATCGGTAATTACTGGAAATTCCAGAACTAAGCTATTCAATAAACTGCCAAATATGGGATCCCCCTATTCAAATGGTTTCAATCAACGACTTTACGATTAAAATGTATTTTTACCTTAATTTCCTCGTAATAGGGCATAAATAAACGAGGCCGTACAAATAGGCCATTCCTCTTTCCACCACGTATCCACGCATTGATCCTCATATTTTCCCTCTCATCACCGATCATGTGGCTGGGGGGCGTTGAAACGAGACCTCGACGTATTGCCTGCAGCATTAAATTATACAAATAATTTAGAGCCTCTGCAATGATTCCCAGGCATTAAAACAATCACCGATGAACTAATGAGGCATTGGATGCGTCATTAGGAAGTAACCGAAAAATTATTTTCAATTTCTAAAATAAATATTCCAGATAATGTTTTACTCAGGATTTACGAATGTTATCAATATTAATATTCTTAAATCCTCAGTATTTAGTACACAACTGTGTATTTAAAAATAATTCAAGTATTAAAGTGAATTACCTGCAGTAAAATTTCACTGTTGGGTGGCAATACATGATCCATCCTGACGAGTGGTAGAAGTTCACTAAGAATTTCTCGCAGCTCGATGTCACTGAGATCTCGTTTTTTCACCCCCTTACGTGCCACCGAGTGGACGGTGTGACTGAGTAAATTCGGCTCACGATCCTCCATTCTACGGACTAATTCGTGTTCACCCCATTTGAGAACAGCTTGAAGTACTTCTAATTCACTTGCCTGGAGAAAGTGACTCTGGAGTGCATGAACGAGATGACTGTGATCAAGCTGGTAGAGGACCGAGGTGGAAGCTATCGTTTGGAATTCCTCCCTGAGGAAGTGAAGGGCTTGTCTGTGAACCCATGCTGAACCGTGGGGCTGACTTCCCCATCTCAGAACAATCGGCAGTGATTCGTGCGTAAGCCACTCGAGAATGAGATCCTCACAGCCCTGTGACAGAATATCGAGCTCCAAAAATCGGCCAATCTGATATAGCTCCATGGCCTCCTCAAGGGGACTAGGTCTCATTCTGCCAGTGTGCGTAAGTGCCTGGACTTCTCCAAGACTCCCGGCGGAGCTACCACAACCACTTCCCCTCAGAATCAACGATAGATCAACAGTATCGAGATAAACAGCGTGCAGCAAAACCCTTGCATATCTCTTGGGTATAACTGACTCATCAAGAACAATTCTCGTGGGTATATGGAGTGCCCTCTCAGTGTGATCCTCACCAGATCTCGTTCTTCTCTGTATCAAGTTCCTGAAGAATGTTGATCTAGCCGATAGTATGGCCTTGTGACACGGCAGCTCTAATTTTGGCCTGAATCCATACTCGGAGCTTCCACTGTCAGGCCTTTGGTAGTCACCATCGGACGTAAAGACTAAAGCAGCATCAGCATAGTCACCAGTATCGAGTAAGTATCTGAGATCGTGCTCGAGGAGATTGGGTGTTCCAAACTCCTCCCCGAGACGTCTCAATAAATTGCCATCGAGGGAGGAGTCGTGTGTACAAATATCACCAGTATAAAGATAACGGAGTAGAGCTGAGAACATGTGCACTTCTAAATTCGGTGTTCTCAACTCGAGGCATATTCTCGCACCGTAACCAGGACATCCAGCCAATAATTCCCTGAAGTATGGACATCTTGCTGAAAGTAGGGCCCTGTGCACTGGAAAACATGCACCACGATACACTAGATCGACGTCTGTGCAGTGCTTGTAGTCGTAGAGAGTGGATAAATCCTGTTTGAAAGTTGTCGCTGGAGGTCTAGCTAGCTCTGCCTGTACATGGAGATCTTTGAGAGCTGCCAGGGCTTCGTATTCCTCTAGGAGTGCACTTGCCTCGAGTGGACTCCAGGTTGATACTAGTTCCCTTATAACACGACCGTGGTCACAGGCTTTCGACGTTCTCCGACGACGAATGAATTTTTTGCGAAGGGTTGCAAAGCCTGTTACCTTCTTTTTGCGCTCTCTGTAATTAGAATCAAGCATTTGTGGATGAGTTGTTTTGAATCGGAGGGTTTTCTTTGATGAAAAGAACGTTGAAGCCCGAGGGAGGCTCGATGGAGGACAAGGGTGGCTAAAAAAGAAAGGGAAGTAGTCTTGTGATGTTTACTAGACGTGTGAAACCGTCGGTCATTGTTAAACAACTTCTGAGGGGTTTAGAGGTTCTGCATTTGCATTTGCTTCTTTTTCCTTCTTTTTATTGTATGCCAGTTCGTTCGGATGGTTTAGAAAGTACGCTCGGATTTTTTTTTCTACCTTCCACTTGGACAAATTGCATGGAATTCACGGGAGGTGTTGTGGGGAAAGTAATTAAGGGGATGAGGGAACAAAATTGTGACAGCATCGATTGAAGTTGAGTAGAGTACAGGGGAAAATTTTGAAAATTGAAGACATTTTGAGAAATTGCATCACTCATTTTTTTGTCTTTTTTCTTGAGTTGGGATTTTTAGTGAAGTTCATAAAACTTCCTTTATTCTGTTAATGGGGTGTCAAATAAAATAATACCTTGCACCGATGCTGAATTGATCAACATTGCCGGAAGACGACAGCCTTGCTGCTTGAATGGGATCACCCCCGATGGCAGCAAGGTTAGATGAGGCAGATGCTCCCATTCTTTGTGTCATACGTGTATCATTATCAATCCTCCTGGTGACCGACACAGCCCAGCAACCGTTCTCCAGGGTTTCACCACTTTCTTCTCCACGCGGCAATGCACACGGTATCAACAATCGAAATACGTTCATCTCTCACCCAGACACCAGCCTGAAAAAATTTTACAAATCATTCATTAAATAAATATATACATAAAAGCCTAAAAGTTTATTATTACATCATAATACTTTATTCATATATAAATATATGAACAAAATAGATTTTTTACAACTTTTTAAAATACAGTTAAAAAAATATTTAAAATACAAAATTCATGTCTTCAGATTGTTGAACAGATAATTTAATCTGTGGATTAATCATTGCTTTAATAATTTCCCTCGTCGAGAGATTGAGAAGATTGAAAGATAGCAATTAACATCCTACTTTCCATATTATAATTTATACCTTCGAAGCGTGTGAGACTTTACCAACTAAAAAACTGGATGTAACATACAAAATTAATTTCTGGATCATAGCAATAATTTCTTGAACTCCAAAACAATATTCCTAATCACACATTCCCGAAATCCTTCGCACACTGCAGTACATCTGAAATAAGTAGGTCACGGTCGACTTAAGGGATTAAGGGGTCAGTGCAATGGGTGAATTATAATGTCGAAAAAAAAATCCACCAATAGTTATTATTGATAAAAAAAAAACGGTGAGAAGGTGCAGACAACACGTATTTACCCAGCGAATGTCAAAACAAATATAACTGTTACAACTGACAGATTATGTAAATTCCATGGGTAAAACACTCCCCACTAGATTCTAATCAATTATTAATGGATCAATCATAATTACCTGGGTCCCTACAGCACATATTTTTTCGTATCCAAATTAATCAACTCCAGATGACGTTCACGAGTTATTGTCACATACAAACAATTGCTGAACAACACACAGTCGGCCATGTTTATATTCGAATGCATCGGTGGCCCAAATAAAACCACAAGAGTGCATTATAAATACAATTATCCCCTTATTATCCTCTAAGGTGGATAAGCACAAATTTTGCCAACTGAACTTTCACTAATTGTTGCAATTACCCTAGTACATGTTCATTGTATTTTTTTGCATTCTGATCCACAAAATGTTGATTCTCTCGACAGGATTATCCTTATGGACTCAACTAAACACTTGAGGGAATCAATTAGTTGGGGTAAATGCAGTAATAGCAAATGCCACTGATTAGTTCATTACACTCGAGTGATTGGAGTCGTATTGCGGGATGTGTAGGTGTGTTTCGTGATTTATCACCGATTTTTCGGAGCTGCATATTGAAAATAGAGTGCACACAGCCATCTACAGTGCAGTCTGACTGGTAGCTAACCTAAAATCACCAAATCAAGGTGGTGGTGGAGTTGGTGGTTGTGCATTGGTGTGAGGGAGCAATGCTTCCAACCCTCAAGAGGCAAATGCCCATTTTCACATCTTCGAGGGATGTTCGGGGTGCTACAATGCGCACCCTGACTATTTTATTCAAAACCACAAAAACTGCCTGCAAAAAAATCCTTTGCAGAAGCGCATTTGTGAATTTCCAAGTCACTAAACTTCAACTTCATTGAATAATATATTGAAAATTTTATATTACGCAAACATAGCATATATCGTAAATGAGAGGTTGAAAAAAAAAGTTATTATGAGAAGACATTTTATTACACAAAATGGGATGTTTTGTATTTTTTTTATTTCATTATTCTGTAGGGAAATACCGGGTGTTAAAGGTTTTTAATGATTTGTTCTTAAATTCTGGTTTTCTTCATTATATTTATTATATTCTTTATATTTATCGTACAGATACACGTTTGAACGAAAAAGCAACGAGAATGCGCAGTCGGTGCAACCAGCGTTGTACTGTGCAGTTCTCTATTTTTGGAATGAGTCCAACGTAATTCAGTTGGAATATCGACATAATTGTATGACTCTGGAAAAAATTATAAGAATAAATCCTGCAGAGTTTTCGATTGTGAATGTAGATCTTCCAGGGCTGCTGTGCTTGAAGTGAAGTCTCACAGTTGATTTCAGAGTTATCGAATCATCGAGTTTATTTTCCGGAAGTGAAGCACTCCTCTGCCCTCAAGACGTCCAAGACCCCCTGGATCGAATTTTCTCGTCAGTTTTTCTTGATATCTGGTGCATCAGGATGTTGGCGATTCATAATGCAGTGAGAAGTGGACTCTATCTGAGTCGACAAGCTGGACAATGCAGGACAGCCATGGCAACACGTCCCAGGACGAATATTTCATTTGCTGTAAGTTATCCATTATTTTTTCATGTGAATTTTTTCGTGTTATGTAATCCGAGTAATTGTGTACAAACGACAAATTTAGATTGACAATTTTTCCAGTTCTCGTTGATCACTTCATTTTTCCTTTCATTTTTAAACAATACTTTTATTTTTTTGTCTTCATCTGGGAGCAATAGTAGAAACTAAAGTGCCTGCAACAGAAAAATAGTTATTGAACGTAATTATTTATTTTCCATTTCATTTTTTAAAGACATAAATCATGTATAACATTTTTTATTGTATATCAAATAATTCCTGGAAGAATGAATAATTGTTTAATTTTTCATTAGAGTATTTCACTTCAATAATAACTTCAATTAAATTACAGGAGTCAGTTATAATTTCTCGTGCAAAGAATGCATGGTCTTTCGAAAAAAAAATCCCAAGATATTATTAATTTTTTAAATCTTTGCTATAAACGTCGATAAAAAAAGAGCGATATTTTTCAAATTTTCAGGAAAAAGTTGCACATGGAATCGCACTGTTTGTTGGCATCCTCGGCACCCCAGCCTATATCGCATGTCATTTCCAAAAGTACGGTGGTGCAAAATCATAAATTACAGCAGCAGATCTAGATACTCGTCTAATCTATATAATTCCTACGCAAATTATTAATTTAAATGTCAACGATATGAAGAATGCAATGTTATTGATTCAAATTCGGTTGTAGAACTAAGGGATTAAATCTCTTACATGTATTTCTAGTGGACAGTCTTTTCATTCTACTCCAACTCATAATAACTGAACCTTCAATTTTACTCCATAGAGCAGGTGACACTTAGAAACAAATACTAAATGAATCAGCCAGTTGACAACAAGCCTTTTGCATAATCAAAGTAGCTTCCAATCGCGAACGGCACTAAAAAATTCTCGAGAAATTTTCCTATCTGGGATCAGATAAACATTTTCAATTTCACGTTGAATAAAATTTTCTCGACGACCCGGTGTGCTTTATAGCCAAGAAATATTGTCGCAGCGATAAGGCTTCCACTCCTTTTTACCTTTTCTCGATGAAAATGCAAAATATATCCAGCACATGCCAACACATGACAGTCACTACAGGTACATACAATTTGCGTCGTGCGCAAAGGAAAAAAAATGCGCTGTTGTCGGGTTTCCTCATCATCATTGAAAAGTGGAATTCGCCATCTAGAGCTTGTCTAGCTGGAGAAACCCTTGGAGAACATCGGAGTGAAATATTGGAGATTTTCATAAACACCTGAGAGAAGAGAAAGATGTTCGTCACTGGATTGAAAATTGCAAGAGGTTCTGCTGCAGTTAATCAGCAAACTGTCAGAACTCTTAGCAGTATAGTCACCAAACCTCGCGCTCGCGTATCTTTCTTCGTGAGTATTCAATCACATCAGGTGTTCGAATCTAGGAAAAAACAGATGAAAGCAGAACAAGGTTGAGGGTTCGACGTGTCATTGTTGCCTTCAACACTATTTGGATATTTTGCCTTTTGTTCATCTGTTTTTTACCCAGAATCTATATAACTTTTTTTATCCAGAAATCCTCATATTTCAGGTTAGGATTTCATGGCGGTTTAATCTGTTTCATCTGTTTATTATGTAATAATTTCAATTATTTTTCGGATAAAAATTCACATGATATACTTGCATTCATCGACTGCAATTATTTTTCAATTAAATATGATAATCAAATTAATTTAGGGTAATTAGATAACATAAGAAACATTATTCAAAGTCATGTTTTACTTTATGCTGTTTTCATTGAAATTCTGCAATCTAATCCAAGTTTAATGTGATCTTGGAAATCGGTGAAAAAAATCTCGAGATCCCCAAGTTTCTATTGTTTGGTTAACAATTGATTGAACTGATTGACAAAAGTCTGGGGAGGCCTAGATTTGTAAAGAGAAGCATGAAATTGGGGCTGAAATTGACCTCTTATGTGCAATCATTGCCATTTTAAGATGAAGCGACATGCATGCAAGGAACTTGATTATTTCTTGGAACATTTGATGGACTAGATCTGTGAAATTGCCTCGAAGTGCACTTCTTCCTGTTTCAACAGATTTTCAGACAAATTTTCCATTTATAATCTCAGAGAATAGACGGTAGAATTTCAAGAGGATTCGGTACTCATAATAATTTTTAAATAGTGAGTTAATATAGTTTAGATCTGAGAATCACGTTGAGATGAAACTCATGAACTCTCTCGAGCTTATGAATTTTCATTGAAGAAAATTGTGAAGTTTGGGAATGTTTTAAGTGGATGAACTTAACGCCTGCCAAGGTGTTGGGAAAGAATTTCAAATGAGTACAAGTTCTGAAGAACTTGAGAGACATTCATGCCCACTTCACTCTTTCTAATATCTATGAAATTAACAGTTCATAAAATTAATATCAACCTGTCTTTGTGTAAAAAAAAATACCAATGACCCTTTCCCTTCGGGTACTGCTCGGATTGATTTCATAAGAGAAAATAATAATTATTGGAATCAGTTGTGTCTAGTGACACGAATATCAATGAATTTCCAATATTTCTCTATTAAATTTAATTATTTGTTTAATTCTCAATATTAAAACTAAAAACCGAGAAATTTTACTCGATTATCCTAGAGTTATTGATTAATACGGGTCTATTTTTTCAGTTATTATTGCGTGTTATTTAGAGCGATAACATTTTTTTTTAATAAAAGAGAATATGCTGCAAATATTTTGACGCATGCACGTAGTTGAGATTGTTATGCATGAAAAATCCTACAAATTTGATTGTTTGCTCCCGCTCATTCATTGGTTTTCAGTGACATTCCAAAAGTTCTATCTGGCTTTATCCAGACTTTTCTTGCACTGTGCATCCAATCGATATCGCATGTGTTCTCTCGTGTATTTTTAGTTTTGTCAACTGACAAGAGAAACAGATATTCGTCAAATATTATTTAACTCCTGGATTGGGTTTTTTTTCGAATTCATTGTACCTATTGAAAAAAGAATTATTGGAATTGATCGCCGACTTTTCCGGGGATTTACGCTCTTGAAAATATTTTTTTCAATAACTCTGGGAGATCGAGGATTCAGCAGTGAATGCGAGTAGAAAAGTTGAGCCTGAATAGACTCTAAATTCAGTCATCTATAGATACGAGTGATTTTCTAAGTTTCTACCATAAATTTTGAGCTTTTCATGCTTTAAAAATAAACTCTGCAAATGGAAGTATAAAATATTCTAGTTTAATTCGTAATATGAGGTAAATCTCATAATTAAATATGAAAAGTACTTATCCACCTGAAAAATGGAATTCAATCAGTGCGCCCACTCCATCATAAAATTTCCATTAGCGCCAGTGGGAAAAGTCTCTTTAAATAATTAATTCCTTTCAATAATATGAGCGAACATACATATTCGATAATCGATGCCTACGGTTTATCTTCCCCCATGTTCACCATAAAATTCAATGGATTTCTGTCAATACCAATATAATCTCACTGCACTTACGAAAATTTTACGACAACCAAACTGCCTCAAGCCAATCTAATCGCTGCAATCGATTGAAGAAATCCTCGAATAAAACAAATTATCAAAAAATTTGTTCCTCTTTGCAGCGAGAAATAGCGGAGATCATTCCCAAATTGAGGAAATGCTGAACATTCAAAAAGAATCTCTCTGTGACAATATTGAACAAGTGTTGAGATTGAGAATACAAAAAATTCAATTTCAACATGAAAGAGAACATCTGCTTTGCCATCCATTTTTTGGGATATTGCCAATAGTAAATGTTATGAAATGCAAAGTCCTTCATCTGTATTACTGACAACACTCGGTGAAAACTGGTTGTCTTAGAGCTTCCTCCAGTTTTCAATAGCTTCTCTTACAACTTGCAATATCGTAAAATTTTCTCACGTACGGAAATCCCTGTCTTCCCCTCCACTCGAGAGTGAATCCAAGCTTCTTGATTATTTTCCGATCCACACTGGAGAAATCTCTGCAACCCATCGAGTTCAGTTACCGATACTCGATTCAACGAATATACACGAAATAATTTAGCAGTGAAGAGATGAAATCTTATCTTGATAAATCAATCTCACTTTATGTTCACTTTCGGTGATGTGCCACTTGGTGCTGATAGTAGACAACAGTAAATAATCATTCGTTAATTCACTTTCTGCTGTAATTACAGGAAAAATGTGTGCATGGAGTGATAATGACAGTTGGCATCTTGGCAGTGCCATCATACATCGCCATAAACTTCAAGAAATACTCAGGACGAGCTGACTAGACCTGGGGACATTCCACTAGCCTTCAATTCTTCTTTAAAAATGTAAATGAAATTATTAAAATCAATCACAATCACTGAGATGTCAGGAGAGTCACCAGAAATTGGACGAATGAAGTACCAAAAATAGTCAATAAAGTGTGACTTGAAAAATCGGATTATCCTGTTTGTCATTCCAATTACCTAGGAGCCTCTCCACTGATAGCTATCCTATTCGCTGAAGGGACACCTCTGCATGCAAGAATAAATATCCAACACAGGGTACCACCGTTACACGATATCCGGAAAAAAAAACTTCGGCGATAGGGAATAAGACGAGGAGTGAGAGCCTGTATATTGGGTTTGGAGGGTTTTCGGTGGATAAAATGGGGGAACCGAGACGAGAGAAACCAAGACTTCAAGCTTGAAACTCTCAAAGTATAGTGAAGGGTATTCAATATACTACGACGGTAGCCCCTTGCCCTCGGTATCCTCATTCTATCGTCTGGGTTATTTACTTTTATAGTTGTATATAGCAGTATACCTTTACAGGATAGCTTTTAAGCCGAAAAGACGGTAAAGCGAAGGGAGAGAAAAAAGCATCGCGACGATCGAGTGTGACGTAAGAAAAGAGGATGTGATATCCTATTTTATTGAGTTCATACTGAAATTCGACTGTCATTACATTCACATTAGAAGGAAAAGAACAAATCGGAATTGAACAATTTTTCAGGAGAAATTAATTCCACGGATTTTTTACCAGAATTTAAGAATTTTTGGGGAGAAATTATTCCACAGACTTTATTTTGAATTTTGAAACCCTGGAACTAGGGGAATTTTAATGTAGACCCATTTTATTTCATTTGAATTCGACAATTCGGACGAGCGACATTCGATTTTGTTGGAATGTTTTTCAATAATATTCTCGATCATTTTTCGAGGATGCATTATTCATGCGAAGAAAGGGCCTGGAAGGTCTGAAATTTTCCTGAGGATATCGATGTATCCACAGACTCTGGGGATTGATAGAGTAAAAAGGAAAATGTAAGTAAATGATAACATTCGATTTAATTGAGTTTTATAAAAAAACTTACTTCATGGGAGATGCCGGAGTGAATAGATAGCCCATTAATTATTCCAATCTAAACGTTTAATATTAAAATAAATGGATAAATTGAATATTTAGAGATTAGTCATTGGAAATAGCGACAATCAATGAACTTATCAATGCTATTCGTTGATTATCGAATAATCGCGCAATTCTTCCGATTGGACATTTGATCATCAAATTTATTATGCAATTTATCAGCATTGTCATCTGGATTTCACGATGGCCATTAAACCCGTTATTGGAATCGTCACAGTGAATGAGTGAGAAATTCATCCGTACTGTTTTAGTGATAACACAAACGATGCCATTTATATTCTCCACATATCCACTCAATTTACTTTACCATCCGACAGACCGGGGATTCATATGCAGTATAATGCAGGTGAAAACTAAAAAACCGATTGAAAATTCTTCAACAATGTATTTTTATTTCAAAAGAGTGGACTTTTATCCACAGGCACAGGAAGTTGGATAAATGTGTTTACAGGGAATTCACCCTGAAATTCATTAAACAAGTGAAAACAATGAATGCAAAAGCGAATGTTCAAGACTAGTGAACCACTAACTGTATTTCACACGGATTTAATTCATAACACAAAACAATTGTGTAAAATGGATCAGCGAGTTTAAACTATACGGTTGTACGGATCAAAACAGAATAAATACTTTGAAGCGTGTGCAATGGATGACGAATTTTCGTAAATATTTCAACACTTGGAGTAATGATTAGGTGATAGGTATCTAGATAGATAATCAGCAAAGGAATATCGAAGAGAATTTACTCACGTGCTGTGTCATTCTGGTTTTAGTGACCAAAAAAATGTGCGTCGTCATCACGAAAGGGAACTCCTAGTGCTCGATGCAGAGGGTGGGTAAATAGAAACACCCTCGTCTCCATCGGGAAGAAAAAC